>NC_047053.1:27117511-27453639 GCF_011762595.2 Tursiops truncatus | reverse complement strand
CTTGCTTTCAAATTCTGTTTTCCCCGTATGTACTATCCCCCACCACCACCAAAAAAAAAGAAATAGATCAGTATGTTGATTATGATTATCTCTGTGTGGTGAGATTTCAGGAACGTTTATTTTCATTTTTGTACTTTAGGACATTTTCCAAATTGGCCACATTTATTAACCTAGTGGGTAAAAAGGACATTGAAGAGCCTCCTCCCTCTCTCCCCTTCCCTCGTCTTTGCAGGTGGCCCCTTGGAATGGTTACTCCGAAAGTTCTGATTCAGAGGAAAGCTATTTCCATCCTCAAACTTGGATAAATGTTAACCAAGTAAGATAGACAGGTGGCTAGGTCAGGCTGCTGAAGATACGTAGGTGGGTAAGCAAACAAAAGAGAAAGCCAGGCCAAACTGCACTGAAGAAGGGGCAAGTTTAAAGGCTAAATTCAGTCCAAGTTGAGTCAAGAAACACTCGTCTTTTAAAGATTAAGCCTTACCCTGCAGCACAAATAAAACTGTTTACTATGAACACATATTTTTAAAAATCTAGTTAACTTTTCAAAATCGAGTTGAATCTCTCAAACTTCTGTTGAGGGTATACAGTAGTTCCATCCTCCTTAGAGGGTCAATTAAGATAAAAATATATTTTATAAGGAGATTACATATGTAAATACATATAACATGTTATGGGTATATTTAAAAGATTATAATTATTTATGCGTGTGTGTCCATATATATCATTTCCTTTAATGGGAATTCCCTGGCAGTCCAGTGGTTGAGACTCAGAACTTTCACTGCCAGGACCCGGGTTCAATCCCTGGTCGGGGAACTAAGATCCCACGAGCTGCACGGTGTGGCCAAAAAAAAAAAATATTCGTAGTCTGTAACCCGAAAATTCCACATCATGGTGTATGTTGTATGAAGGCAATCAGAGATGGTGATAAGGGGGTCACGTACAAGGATGTTCACCACGGTGTTATTCATAATTATAATAAATCATTAACAAGCTAACTATTCCACAGTAGGTTTTGGTAAAA
This sequence comes from Tursiops truncatus, assembly GCF_011762595.2. NCBI lineage: Eukaryota > Metazoa > Chordata > Mammalia > Artiodactyla > Delphinidae > Tursiops > Tursiops truncatus. The sequence goes on along the minus strand of NC_047053.1, from coordinate 27,452,618 downwards.
TAAACCATACTTATAAGTCACAATACCATGGAGACAGTAAAAACCATGCCATAAAAAAAACCCAGTAAATTACAAAGGGAAAATATTCATGATACAGTTATTAAATCAGATAGTAAGGGACTTCCCGTGTGTCACAGTGGTTAGAAATCCGCCTGCCAATGCAGGGGACGCAGGTTGGAACCCTGGTCCGGGAAGATCCCACACGCCAAGAAGCAACTAAGCCCGTGCGCCACAACTACTGAGCCTGCGCTCTAGAGCCTGTGCTCCGCAACAAGAGAAGCCACCGCAGTGAGAAGCCCGCGCACCACAACGAAGAGTAGCCCCCGGTCAGGGCAACTACAGAAAGCCCGCGTGCAGCAACGAAGACCCAATGCAGCCAAAATTAAATAAGTAAATAAATTTATTATTTTTTAAAAGAAGAAATAATCATTTTTAAAAAATCAGATTAGTGAATAACATGTGTGGGTGTATGTTTTCCCTTTTTTTTTTGCCATGAAAAGACGATGAAAGAAAACGCACCAGAATGTTAACAATGGTCATCTCTAAGTGGTAAATAGAGTTAGGGAGATTTTTACTTAGTTCTTGTGGTTTTCCACACACTTCCCAAGTTTTGTAACTGGAGGAATAGGGCCAAAGCAGGAATAAGTGTCCTAAATAAACAAACTGCCCAAGCCTCTCCTTTCTGTAAATGCCCAGTTGGAGTCAAAAGCGTTTTTTTTTAAATCACAGGCCAATCTTGTAATTTTACTTCATCAACTGTCTGAATGGACAGACATTACTCATCTGCCATGTTTGTGGCTGGGGTGGTGTTTTATGCTGTTTTTTAATTAATTAATTTGAGTCACAGGCATTTGAAATGAGACTATTTTATGGAGCTGAAGTTCACATTTATCTCCCTTTTTAAAGCCCATTTAGCAAATTAACAAGAAAACAGCAACAATCAGGGAAGTTACTATGCCCACTCCCATGTGTCACATATAAAACAGCAACCGCAGGAGTTCCATGAGGGTCAAGTGAGATTGTCTGGTAAAGAACTTGGTGTGTGTGTGTGGGGGGGGGGGGGTCAGTAATAATAGTGAAATACTATTAATATGCTTCAAGTCCAGCTGTTTGGTGACTCTGACACAGGATTTCTTAACTCTTAGTGAGGTAACGTCTGAGCCTTCCGTGCAAAGCTCCCTGGGACTGTGCATCAGCATCTCTCTGGTAAAGGGTCCATAATGTTCCCAGCATGACCCATGACTCAAGATAGGTTAGAAATCCAGTTCACAGAAGGGAAATCGATGCAGCTGCCTGTTAATGAATTTTATCTATAATCAAAGTAGGTCCAGCAGGGTCTCCCTCTATTTAAAACAAACCTAGCAGAAAGAGCTGGTGGCCAGTTGGTCCTCACTGAACACCCCAGAGGTCTCACTGCAGAGCAGACTGTCTTAGCGCCAAATCCTGACGACACCCATCCAAGCACCTCGGTGTCTTTGGACAGAAAGGAACACCGAGAGCAATGAAGGCAGCAGGTGGGACACCAGCCTCACGTCAAACACTGGAAGCCAACTTTAAAACGGGCCCTTTCTCCCAAGGACTCTGTTTTATTGCAAAACAGAATGGCCTTCCTTCCGTTTGGAAAGATATATGTAATCCAACCCCTTCCTGATTCAAACTGCCCTTTTCCCACAATCTATCTGAATTTGTGAAGTCTGCCTAAATGTTTAAGATATTTCAACTAAGAATGAAAGCAGCAGAAATAATAATGACCTTGGATGCCAAGGCAGGTCCAAACAGGCACACAAAGGGCACACAAATTTCCTTTCTTCCAATGGCGGCTTTCACCGCTACCCCAACTGATGGCTTGAAATTACCTCCCTTGGTTAATAATTCAAACCCATGGGCTGGGCAAGTTTTAACGTTTCAATGTTGGTTTACAATAAACGCAGCAACAGTGTTTTAAAGATGTTTGATTTCTAATTAGTCTATTGATTTCCCAGTCTGCTTAACGATACTTTATTCCTATGCTTTTATTCTGTCTTCTATTCTTATTCAGAAAGAGTGGTGGTTACTCAGGCTCTGGTTTCCTCTGAACACCTCCAGACTACAGCCCCCGCCCTCTCCAGGGGCACAGGATATGATGGTAAGAACAGAAGGCATAAAGCCTGAAAGCCTGGATTCTGTGTGGCCTTGGGCAAGTTAAGGGAACCTGTCTGTGCCTCTGTTTCTTCGTCTATAAAATGGGAATGACGGTACTTAACTCACAGGACTAGTGTGTCCGTTTAATGAGATGACCCACGAAAACCCCTCAGATCAGCGCCTGACACAGTAAGCGCCCAGAGCCTCAGGCCCCTTTTTTCCCTTCCTTGGTGGTTCAGAAACTGTCGAAATTGTTAATCTGAACATTTCAACATCTTCCTTTGCAAAACCAAGAGCAGCTGAGAAGGTGGCGTGCCCCATGGAATACTTTCTAGGAACAAAACCAGGATGAATTATTCATCAATAGGAGGGTCCTTTCCAATGGCAGATTTAGGCTAGTCTATTAAATAAGGTCAGCCCAACATGCTTTATTCCCAGGGGAACAGACAGGCTCAGAGACACCAAAGCCCTTCTCAAGGTCACACAGATCAAGTAGCTGGAGGCAAACAGGCTCGGAACCCATGGTCCCTGAACTATGTACGACTGACGGCCCCTCTCGTTATGCTTTGTTCTCATCTGTTTCCCCACTGGAGGCTGATGGGTGAGGTGAGGAGGTAATGCATGTGCCCAGTGAGGCCTGCTACACTTCTGTCACAGAGCCAACTGTATGGCATGGCCTAGGCTTGCTGCAGGGGCAATGGTGATGTCACTCTGGACGAAATAACTAAGAATGGAACCTAGTCATTCCCACCACCGTAAAGAAGCAAACAGTGCTACCAATCAATGGGTCAAAAGCAGGCCTGAGAACTCGCTTCACCAGTGTTTCCATAAAGCTCACTGAGTGATTCTGAGATGCAGCCTCATTTTGAAGTCACTGGCAAAGATGGTGAGGCCAGTATGAAACTGTTTCTCCCTCACAGATGGGTGAAAAAAGGCCGACACGCCATGATGTCTGATATCCCAATTCCCTCAGACATGCTGTTCCTTCTTTCTAGAATGTTTTTCCTTTCCTTGTCTCTCTGGAAAATTCCTGTTCATCCTTCAAAGTCCAGGTCCAAAGTCCAGGTAAGAAAACAATTCATCCTGTTTTCAGACAAGACCTTCCCTGACAACTCCCTGCCAGGCTCACCCACTGGCACCCGCCATCTACCCCTGGAGCTGTGCTACCTCAGCACCTAGTACATAACTTCAACGTGCCACTCATCTGCCTATCGGCTAATTTTGTGGTTCTCAAACTTTTTGGTGTCACAATACCTTGACACTCTTAAAAAGCAAGGATCACCCAAGCATTTTTGTTTATGCATCTTATATCTATCAATGTTTACCGTATTAGAAATTAAAACAGATATTTTTATTAGAAATTAAAAGACATTTTTAAATAAGAATACACACATCCCATTAGACATCAGAACAATGATGTCAACACAGACCGTGGCCTCTGGAAAATTCCACGGTACAGTCATGGAAAGGATGAGAGTGAAAAAGCCAAATAAAGTCTCGGAATTATTATGAAAAAAAAGTTTTGACCCCATAGACTCCTTGAAAGGGTCTCTGGGATGTCCAGGCGTCCCCAATCAACACTTTGAAAACCACTGTTCTAGTGCATTCCTTTGCCATGTCCTGTTTTTTCCTACTCTGGAAGCTGCTCGAGGCAGGGCCTTATCTTACGTCTTCCCGTGTCCTGATGCCCACACTGGGGAACTCCCTTAACCCCCCACTCCCTGGAACCCTGCAAAACCCACCGCAGCTCCCCTCACGGCGGCAACCTTGCTTCACGCCCCATCTCCCACCAGGCCTCCAGGACGTGGCACAGCTGGAAGGGGGCGGTCTGGCAGGTGCATGGGTGCCTCTGGGCACAGGCCTATGCTAGGGTCACCCTGACCCTCTCCCAGAGAGAAGCTTCTCTGCAGATAAGCAACTCGGGAGGCGAGCGTTCACAACATTTATTTACAAAAGGCTGCTCCCTGGAGAACGCAGGATACCTTTCAGGTGGGGATTTTAAATCTGATTTGCTTTCCACCGATCCCCCGTAACAAGCCTCTGGGGAAGGACCCAGGAGCTGGGTCCCACAGTTCTTAGGCTACGGAAGCTCAGGCAGCACCGAGAAAGGGGCTGTTCGGGTCCAGCGGGGCAGGCAGGCCACGGAGCCAAGGGCCTCTCTGAGGCCCGAGACTCTCCCTGCGTTCTAGCTAAGACCAGTCACCACAGTGGTCGGTCCTCCCAGAAAGGTCCCTATAAAAATGCCCCGAACTCCGTCTGCCTCTTCCAGCCACTCCCCCGCCTCCACCTACTACACACACAGTATTTTCTACCAGCTGCCAGTTTCTAGTTTTCTCTCCTCAGAAAACTTCCAAAAAAAAAAATCACAATTCAGAAAAAGACACCCACGCATCTTGGTCACCGCGCGTGAAGCCATTCCCCCCATGTGGCTTTGTCTCGACTCTGCAACTGCCAGTGGAGGAGAAAGAGAGGCCTTTTTTTATACCAAACTGCTGCCTCATTCTCACCCTCCAAAGCCCCTACCTGGGCGTGCGTATGCAAGGTTAATGCTGATATCGCTATTTGAATACACACTGTAGCTCAGAAAACAAGCCAATAGCTCAGAGGATCCAAGGCAAACTCGGTCTGACAGCCACAGCCCTGACGGCTGCCAAGTCTGATTGACTAGTTGGATATATTTAGATACGGGGGAGGAGGGGGATAAAACACTGTTGTGCCACTGAACTCAAGAAGACCGTGTTGGTAACGACAGACTCGCAAATAAACAGTCAGCAGCCATTCAACTACATCATCTGGCGTCCCCCGCACAGAACCCTCGCCCGTAAACTACAGGGAATTTCAAAAGCCACCCACGCGAATGAAAAAGAAAAAAAAAAAAGGCAATTAGAAAGGGTTCTGCCACAGCAATCCCCACAATTATCCTTTAGAAATAAACAAACAAATAAGTAAATATGATCTGTTCCTTGGCTCTCTGCTCCACCCCACCCTCACCCCTTCCCAGTCTAGGACAAATGGATTATTGATAGAGCAGTAACCAGGCCAAGGTTACTCGATTAAGCCCTGGACCCTACGTTTCTGCTTTTGCAAAGGTTCTGTTTGAAATCTGGCCCTCTCCACCACCAACCACTACATGTGTGGAAATAAAAGTTAGGGTTATTTTAATTTCTTTCTTTCAAGAGATGGAAATATTTAGAGTACGGGGTGGTGACAGTTATTCATTACAGATCCCTTCACCCGGTGGTTCATACACCTCATCCCTTCAGGGGAGGGAAGGGAGAGGAGCAGAGAAGGACCCAGCTGGGGAGTCAGACTCCAGCACAGAGACCAACCCTATCAGAGGGTTTGGGCCTCAGACAAATGGATTACACCCTATCAGTCTCAGTTTCCTAACCGTAAGGTCAAGAAGATAATACCAGTCATTGGCAGGAGTTATTCATTCATTCGACAAACGTTTATTGTGACACTACTATGTGCCAGGTACCACAGAAAATGCTGAGATCCATTCACAAATAAATTAAAAGTTAAACAAGGTGGGCTGTATGGTGCTCTGAACAACACCAGGAATACGGTAAGTGCTCTGTGCATGGGGCTACCCTGCCGCTATGACCCTTCTGTTTGCCCATCTCCAGCCTCTCACGCCACTTCCTCCCTCCCAAGGCCTTCCTTTGGCTATTCTAGCTCACCGAGCTTTCACCAGATTGTTTTTTAATGTTTTATTTATTTTATTTTTATTTATTATTTTTGGCTGCATTGGGTCTTGTTGCTGCACGTGGGCTTTCTCTAGTTGCAGCGAATAGGGGCTACTCTTCATTGCGGTACGCGGGCTTCTCAATTCAGTGGATTCTCTTGTTGGTGGAGCATGGGCTCTAGGCATGCAGGCTTCAGTAGCTGTGGCACGCGGGCTCAGTTATTGTGGCTCGCAGGCTCAGTAGTTGTGGCGCACGGGCTTAGTTGCTCCACAGCATGTGGGATCTTCCCAGACCAGGGCTCGAACCTGTGTCCCATGCATTGGCAGGCGGATTCTTAACCACTGCGCCACCAGGGAAGCCCCTCACTGAGCTTTCGAGCAGACTATTCTCCTGCTCTACGCCTCCTGACCTAACTCCATTCACGCTAAGTCACTCCCGGATGCCTCCCAACAGATGCCCTGATACTTTGCTCTCATGTCACCCTCTACTCTTCCTCTACAGCACTCGTCACCAGTTGTTCTGATGCACCTACCTGCGCGATTATTTTCGTGTCTGTCCCTCAGTTTCCTGTAGGCTCCACAGAGGCATCTTCCTTCACCCCTGAATTCCCCCTTGGCACCTAGAAAAGCACTAGTAGGTACCTAATGCATATCCGTCGGTGGAACGAATGAATGAACCACTTAATGGAGGTAGCCCAGGTGTCTCTGAAGGCCTCTCCTCCACCTCTAGAAACACAAGTCCAAGAACTAGTCCCAAGGCACATAAAACCACTGTGCCTCGGCATTCTCATCTGCAAAATGAACGGCTGTGAACATCCAGGACCTTCAGTTTTTCTCAAATTAAGTCTCAACACAGGATGTTTCTCTGAACATGGCTAGATCTTTAGAGACAGCAAATATTTTCTTATGAAATAAAAGTAAGTTGGGTATCAACTCTTAACAGGCAGGAAGTGTCACGAGGTCTTGAAAACAGAGGTTCTATTTTTTTTTTTTAAAGAATAAATACAGACTTTTGTTTTGGGCAAAACCCTGTGCTACGAGGGACAGAAGCCAGCAATACGAAAAAGGAAAAAAGGAAGAAACAGCCCAGGCATCCCTGAGCAACACATCCAGGTTCCCAGAGCACAAAGGATGTACAGGCCCAAGGAAGCCCTACGGTTTCTGTTTTTAGGACAAGACTTGATCCCAAAAGGGGGCTCTGGGGCTCAGAGTAAAAGGAGCTGGATGGAGGCTGTTCACACCAAATATTCAAGACCCAATCCTCCGGTGCCAGGGGTTCCCGAGGGGTGTTGGGGGGCGTGATGCAGGGTTGAGGGAGCTGATGGTTACATTATGGGTGGAAAACGGGCCCATTAGAGAAGCAGAGCCTTAATTTATCAATTAGACGCCATCTGTGGATTGTGTTCCTTGAAATAATTGTTGAATCTGACAATGCGCTGCAGCTTTACAAAGTTTCTGCCATCCTTGATGCCGTTTAATTAAATTTCTGCACTTAACTTTGATTGCGTGAAGCGCCGATGCCTTCCACAGATTGAGCTCCTCAGCCACCTGCTGTGAGGGAGCCCAGCGCGTTTCCAGAGCAGGGGGAAAATACGTATTTTCTTTTCTTTTTAAGCGTCGCCTTTTCTCAGTCTTCACCCAAAGGGAATCAAGTCTCTTGCTGTACAGGTGAGACCGTGTCTCTAAACCCAGCCGGGAGAGCCTTCAGACGGACCCACCTGCAGCACTGGGTCTCTCTGTCCTTTCATTGTGTCTCACGGAGAGAGTTAACAAAACAGAATCCCAGACGGTTACCAAACACCAAGGAGTGGCTGAAAATAGAACCCACTAACTATCACAGAAAGCAGCCAAGCACACAGGCTTCAGGTGTGAGCCGCTTCTGCTCCCAAAGTCCCCACCCAGGCGCACGCAGGTCAGCCTGGGGATGGACCCCACGCCCGAGGGAAGCCTGGGACCTGGGGTCCACGTTAGCTGGCTAATCTTGACTGATGAGCCTGGGCAAGGCTACAACTGCCAATGCTGGCAATGGTCAAGGGACATCCAGAAGGCAGTTTCTCACCTGCCTGGTTTCAGAGCGACCACGGCCCCCAGCCGCATAGGGCTTCCCCTCAGCCTTCATTTAGTTACTTATTTATTTTGTGGTGGCAAAATATACATAACATAAACCCACCGTCCTGCTTTCTGCCTCTAGGACTTGACTCGTCCGGGAACCTCACAGAAGAGGAATCATACAGTATTTCTCCTTTTGTGCCTGGCTCCTTTCACTTAGCATAACGTCTTCAAGGTTCATCCATGTTATAGTAGGTGTCCGAATTTCCTTCATTTTTAGGGCCAAATAATATTCCATTGTATGTACACACATATTTTGTTCATCCATTCATCTTTCAATAAACATGTGGGGGGGGGGCGGGGCTTCCCTGGTGGCACAGTGGTTGAGAGTCTGCCTGCCGAGGCCGGGGACACGGGTTCGTGCCCCGGTCCGGGAGGATCCCACATGCCGCGGAGCGGCTGGGCCCGTGAGCCATGGCCGCTGAGCCTGCGCGTCCGGAGCCTGTGCTCCACAACGGGAGAGGCCACAGCAGTGAGAGGCCCGCGTACCGCAAAAAAATAAATAAATAAAAAATAAAATAAAAAATAAACATGTGGGTTATTTCCACCTTCTGGCTACTGTGAATAATGCTGCTATGAACACTGGTGTATAAATATCTGTGCAAGTCCTTGCTTTCTGTTCTTTTGGGTACGTGAGCAGATGTGGGATTGCTGGATCATACAGTAATTCTAGGTTTAATTTTTGCAGGAAGCACCACACTGTTTCTCATCGCGGCTGCACCATTTTACAATCCCACCAGCAGTGCACAAGGGCCTTCATTTCTAAATGGACACTTTACAATGATAATTCATGCACTGGGGGTGGACATTGCCTCCTCCAGATTGTTTTTTAATATAAATATTCTGCAAGTGGCATCACGAAGACAAACACGTTAGTGTGGATTTCTTCAAGGGGGAAGTATCAGAGCAGGGCGGGCGTGTACAGAAAGAAGAGAAGGTGGCAAAGGCAAAGCTAACAGGTGTGAAAAATGAACTCGGCGCGAGGCTCCTCTTACTCAAAACCTCAAGTTCAAAAGATTTATGGACTAAAACGTCAGCTATAAAATAAAATTCTCAGGAAATGCAGTTGCAACAGTCAATGGATCGTGAGGACAGCCGCTTACGCAAGCCATAAACCCACAGGGCAAATGAATTGGGTCAGGTATTAATTTCCACAAAGGGCAGGGTAACTAGAGACAAGTTACTTCACCATCTCCCTTTTCAGATCATCCAAGGGAGCTTTCATCTCAAGAAAGCCCTAGGTCCTCAATTTAGGGAATGAAGCCTGAGCCCCCCCCCCCCCCACCAAATACAAGCAAATGAACACTTCCCAGTATAGTGCTCTACAACAATATTATAGAGCAAAATGGAAATGGAAATTTACATTTAATGTAAATGTCTGAGTCCAACTCTGCTTCTACAAACTGCAATTTGGTTTCCACGTTCATTCACTGAATATTGAAAGTCAACCTCATTTTGTTTACAAAAGATCCTGCCACCCTCGGGTTCCATGCAGTTTCATGTTGTTCCACAGGCCCAGGCAGAGGTAAGGGTTTGCTCAATTCCAGAAGGGAAAATCAGGACCACAGATCACCAAGGTATTCTCCCTTCCTAATAACCAACACCAGAGATAAATCCTGGCTTCCCTAAGAGAGTTTATATATTTTCTTATCGTTAGTAAAGATAATTTGCAGATTATATAAGAGAATGGAATTTCAGTGGTTCCACCTTTGGAAAGCTAACCATACACAGTCAACCCTTCAATGACATGGGGGTGAGGGGTGCAGTCAGAACTCTGCATGTAATTCTCTGAAGTTGGCCCTCCATCCACGAGGTTGCTCCGTATCTGAGGTTCTGCATCCTCAGGTTCAACCAACCTCAGATCGTGTAGTACCTATGTATTGAAAAAACAAAACCACATATAATTGGACCCGTGCAGTTCAAACCCATGCTGTTCAAGGGTCAACCGCACATAGTCTCTGTATCCACAGATTCAACCATCACAGGTCAGATACTATATTTACCATCCACAGCTGGTTGAATCCCTGGATGCAGAACCAAGGATACAGGGCTGACTACGGAACTTGAGCATCCATGGATCTGGGTACCCGAGGCAGGCCCTGCAACCAATCCCCCGAGGATGCGGAAGGAGGACTGAATAGATTGATACAGGGGAGGGATCTAATGTTAGGCCATGTACTCCAGTTTGGGGTTCAGAAAGTTTATGAACTGTTTACAACATACACCCCATTTAGTTCAACTGAGCTCCCTTCAGAAGAGAAGCAATATGGGAGATACTCCGGACCTCCCCACACACGGAGTTAATATTCTACTTGTTACAATGCATAGCAAATTTTATGGACAAGTGATAAACCATCAGAATTAAGCAGTTCACACAGAAATCCGCATCGTCACCTTAGCCGAGCTGCACCTTCGCACCCTGTAATTAGCCTCTGCCGCGTGAATATTAAGTCCTGTGGTGGTATGAAGGGTCAATTACATCACCGAATGAAGAAAATGAAGACACTTGTCATGGCCTCTGGTTCTGTCTTAAATTAACTTTTCATCTGGAACAAAATGTTATATTCACTTTTCCTATATTCTAAAATTTGTCTTCTGTGGATGCGGTAAGGTATATTAAAAATTTACGAGAACTGAGAAATCAGAGAAGAATCACTCCATGGGCATAAAGCTTAGTTCTAACATTTTCTCTCTGTGAGTTCGCAAGAACATCCAGGGACAGCACTGACCTAAGTGCTACCAGATTAAACGAGTTGGGATCCAGTGGCCCCTCTCGGGCTGCGGGGGAGATTCGGGGACACGGGGCATGTCAGCTCTGGGGCAGCAAAGTGGGACTCACGGCCCCTGGACAGGTTTCCTCTCACGGATCACCAAGCCACCTCTGCTCAGCCTGTTATTCTCCTCAGTGAAGCCAAACCCAGCAAGGAGATACCCTAAACCTACCTCTGAGTGGCCCTGCTAGAGATGAGAGATGCTTGGAGAGAAACTGGGGAAAAGCAAAATCGTAAAACAGAAAAAGTTTCAATTGTTGCATCCTGGGCCTCAAATCCCTTGGGAAGTCAGATAGGGTATAAATCACACCGCTATACAAATTAAACACGTAAGCACCAGCCTGTAGCAGCCACCCAGCTCCTTCCCCAAACCCTGAAACCTCAGTCTATGGAAGATTCATGGCTGGCTCCCCAGGGCTGCAGGCACCCGGCTCCTAACAAAACGTGGGTCCAACCTCTGTACCTCTTCACTTGCTTCAAGCGTCCGCTTCTTCAGCATGCATGAGGGCACAGAACTTTCTGGAAAATCGTGTCTGTGTCTCTTCTGTGGTCCTGAACCCTGGGACACCCCGAGGGGATTTCCTATGCGATAAGACAGAGGGCCAGGCTCCCCGAGTTGCCCCTGAGGAGTTTCCCAGAATACCCTAAGTCACAAATAAAAGTGCTGAGTGACAGCACGTGGGGTGGGGAGCTTAGCATGGGGTTGCCAAACTGGGGGGTGACTAGGAGAGCAATAACAAGGGAACTGAAAATGATATTCAGTGCAAAAGAGAGCAGAGGAAGTCAATTATAGAGTAAATGGTAGCAGGGGTACCCCAGGGCCCCGCAGGGCTTCAGCACTCAACAGCAGGGATTTCCCGGGGCGGGGCCCTGTAGCTTGGGGGTATCACCGGCTGCAGGTGGTACAGGCAATTCCCCCACCCACCCCGCCACTACCGGCTTCTCCTGTTGACTCACACAGCCCTGGGGTAAATGAAGTACTGGGAGGCCCATTTAATAGATGAAGAAACTGAGGCTCAGGCAGGTAAGTCCCTGTTCAGAATTACCCAAGCTGCTACCTAGATTTGGAGCCCTTGTCTTTGTAACTTAGAGGCCCACGCTCTCAATTACCAGCCCTTACAGCTGGATTCATAATAACATTAAAATACCGACAGTGAGTCAGAACAAAGATCTGTCGCAGTGGGGACCTGAAAAGCTTTTGACTGGAGGCTCTCCGCTGAGATTTTCCCCACCTCCCACTGCCAAGCAGTGGGATTCCGGGGTTCTGGGAAATAGGGAGGGTGGATTAGGGGCAAAACCTTGTCTCCTGCCACTAAGATGGCAGGACCACCTGCTAAACCATCTGAAAAGCAGTCTCCTGCCCAGGTTCTGACGGACAGTGGCCTTGGGGGACTTTTGTGCGTGAATAGAGTTGCCCTCCATAAAACCAATCTCAAAGTACTAGGAATAGCCCTCAAAGAGCCCTAGTCATATCATCCTTGAGCACGCTTACATTTCAACTGGTACAACACTGCAGGTACAGGAACTTCTACACAACTGTTAGAAGTGCTGTGAAAATCAGTACTTCTTTTATTTGCCCTAAAATTATTTTCCTCAAGCCTCATACTTCTTGTATTCACAGAATCACTGCGTGACCTTCAATCTTTAACCTCTCTGAGTCCATTCGTGTGCACAATGAAAGCTCTGACCTACGAAATCTCCAAGGTCCCTCCAAACTCTATCAGGATCACACATCCCATATTCACCTTCTGGTACACCACTTTGATGTTCAACTCAACCCAATCTCACCTTTCCGAAAGATCCTTGTGCTGAGGGATGCCTTTCCAGGGTGACTACTAGCTCCTATGACGTCTTTGTGTGAATTAGAAAAATATGCTACTTCCTCCAAACAGATACAGCCTCACCTTGGAGCAAAACTTGGCTTTCAGCCCTCAGTCAATCAGAAGCCTTGTTAGTGGACCACCTGAACAACCAGACATGGAAGCCTTGTACCTTTCTATTGAACATTACTGGGGCCTCAGCACTCAATTCTGCCAGCAATAACAACAAAAATAGCAACTAGTTTTTGTTGTGATTGTATTATACGTTATCAGGCACTGTGGTAACTTCTTTTTGCTTTAAATGCTATGGAATAGACATCAAAAACATTAACAGCATATATGTACACTATAAAGACAAACAACCAGGGACTTCCCTGGTGGCGCAGTGGTTGAGAATCCACCTGCCAATGCAGGGGACACGGGTTCGAGCCCTGGTCCGGGAAGATCCCACATGCTGTGGAGCAACTAAGCCCGTGCGCCACAACTACTCGCGCTCTAGAACCCGCAAGCCACAACTGCTGAAGCCTGTGCGCCTAGAGCCCGTGCTCCGCAACAAGAGAAGCCCTGCTCACTGCAACTACAGAAAGCCCGCATGCAGCAACGAAGACCCAAAGCAGCCAAAAATAAAAAAATAAATAAAATAAAAATTATTTTAAAAAAGACAACCAACCGACACCCATACACCTATCAGGCAGTTTAAGAAACAACAAAATATTAACTTTGCCTTTTCCTAATCCCATCCCTTTCCTTCCTTACTCAGAGGTAACCATTATCCTAAATTTTGTGTATCCCACTCTCCTGCTTTTCCTGATCATTTTGCCACTATCAATTTTGCATATTTTTGGACTAATGTAAAAGGAACCAGAGTGCATGGCCTTTTGCAGGCTTGCTGGTCTCTCTCCTGTTAAGTCAGTGAGTCATCGTGTTGCCGCAGGCAGCTGCAGTACTGAAGCTGCCATTCGCCACTCACAACAATGACAGTGTGGATAGTAATAGCTCCATTCTTCAGATGAGGAAACTGAGGCTTCGGGAGGTTAAATGACTTGCCCAAGGCTGCATGGTTGGTTAGTGGCCCAGCTGGGATTCGAACTCAACTGATGAAAACTCATAATGCAATCAGTATTAACCAGGCAGTGTGGCTGAGGGGAGAGGCATGAAGGAGGCAGACCCAATCCTGCCCTCAAGGCACTTACGGGCAGGTCTGACTCTGTACACAGATCTGTCTGAATGCAGAACCCCCGTTCTTGACTCCTAGGTAATGCTACCTTCCCACCTGTTTGAGAAGCTCAAATCAGAACTGCAACTGAGGATTCTGTAGCAGACATGTCTTCAATGGTCAGCACAGACCACTTCTAAATTCCTGGCCTTTGATCCTGGCCTTTACATCCTTATTACAACACACACACACACACACACAGAGAGAGAGAGAGAGAGAGAGAAAAACAAACACCCACATACGGAGAAGAGCTCTAAGTTTCCAAGAAAAGGCAGACTGTCATGGGTGAGGCTCCAGCTATAGACTTGAGTCATTAAACGTGTTACCTTACCTGGCAAACACTTAACCTTAAACATCCCTGCAGCCTTCAGAAAAGCCAACTTCAGCCCAGGACTGGAACCAGCCTGGAGAAAAATGCCCAAAGGAGTCACTCTGGTTGTACAGGTACAACATGCTCTCCAGAAAAAAAAAAAAACAAAACATAAAGACCTTCTCTTCTTCCCTTTGCCCTCAATTTTTCACTGATGCTTTTCAGGGGCAAAAAGTTGCCATGGTCCATCACTGGGAGCCTTGGAACCCCCTTTGAAGCCAAGCCCGCCAAGCTCTGGGTCCTTAGATCAGCAGCCCCCGTCAGCTACCTCCTCGGGGGACAGGGGGACATGGAAGCACCATTCAAGAAAGACGCAAGAAAACTGGCCCCAGATAGGAGATGGGGATGGACAGGAATCCTGGCTGAGTTACCAAGTCAGCCAAGGTCAAAGGTAAGATCAAAGGCAGACTCAGTCAGGAGATACAGAAAAGTGCCTTTGGCTGATCCAAAAAAAAAAAAAAATTGAATTAATTTATTAATCTGGACAGCAAGCATTTCTCCCTGAGCATTTTCTCTCCATATTTACTGATCAAATCTTTGTGAATGAAAGCACAACCCTCTTACTGGATAAAGAAAGACACACACAAAAGCCCCTCGACTGAAAAATCTAGTCCAGCAGGTCGTGATTTCACCTTTGAGCGAACAGTATGCGGCCACAAAGGGCTGGAAAGGGAGCTGGTGGCACAGCTCCCACTGGCGTCATCATTAATAAGTAAGCGGCAGTGGCCTGTGCAAAGCTCGCCTGGCCTGGCAAACGTGCCAACCGGGCTGAGCGGGCACTGGGGCTGAGCGGGAGCACGGAGGTGTCCCAGTGACACTGCGGGGGGGGGTTCCATCCCGCTCTGAACCCAGAACCCTTAACGAGCCCCACCTCAGCCGCCCACTTCCTACTGTATCTCCCATCAGTCACAGACCCCGACTCTGGTGGCCTTGGAGGGTCCTGGAGCTGAAAGCCACCCAGAAGCTGTCACTCGGGCGACCAGAAGTTCAGGACTCCCAAGAGATGCTAGGAGTGTGGCTGCCTGGGTCTGCAGGGCTTGGCTGCCCTCAGAGGCCACTCTTCTGCCAGGGGCGAAGGGGGCCTTTGTGGCAATGAAGGAGGCTCTCCTTAAGAAGAAACGGGCCAAGCCTGCTTTGTGTGCTCAGGAAGGCTTGCATCATTAGGGAGAGAGCCTGTGCTGAGCAGGCCAGCAGGGAACAAATCCAGCCTGGAGGGCTGGGGCAGGGTCCGCTGCACGGAGGGGCAGCTGGCCGGGAGGCCCGCTGCTGGCGCATCTCAGGGCTCCAGAAGAACCACACCGATTTGCACACGAATAAGCAAACACAAAACCCCAAAGCGAGGACGTTCAAAACCGAAAGCAGCTGCTAATCACCTGTTTCGTTTTTTTTTTTTTTTCTTAAATTAGCTGCAACGAAGAATTTCCAAACTCTCAAGTACAATACACAGCTTAACATTTTCATACACCTGTAAAACCACTAAGTTAAATCCCATTACAAAAGACTGCAACTTACAAAGGAGCAGTTCAAACAGAGTTCTTATCAAACACAAACAATGGAAAATGATTTAGGCAGAGAACATCAGTCACTGGAAATTAACATTTGAAAAAATTTTTTTACATAAAAACCATCTGTGTATTGAGACCATGCACTCTGCTAAACCACAGGCCTAATTAAGAAACCAGGAACCAGGCGTTACATGGTGATGCACTGTTTTGTGTTTTCTTTCTTTCCTTTTTTTGTTTACTTTGTTTTGAGTCTTGCTGAAGTCTTATTAATACAGACCGTGTTGTCCTGTCTTCTCCGCAAATCTAAAATGATGTCTATGTCACATTGCTAAGGGTGCTTGCAGCTGTCAGACAAAACACACTTGTCTTAATCTGGGCTGGTTCTCCCATGCCAGCATGCCCACCCAAGGCTATCTGCTTACAAGCCCAGCCAGGGCATAAAAGTAACAGGAAGATAAAAACGAAGAAGCAGGCCCACTGGCAAAGAAGTTACACAAAGAGGGGAGAGCTGGTATGTATAGGTAACAAAGTCCAGAATTAAAATATAACATCTTTCTCCCCCCCCCCCCCCCCGTCACTCTCCCCCTTTGAGCAAGGGATTTAAAAAGACCAACTAACAGCTATTATCCAAATGGCTCTTTACATCTTACAACGCACTGGGTGGGGTAGCTAATTTGATGCACACAGCGACTTGGTGACACAAAGATAAGGAAACTAAGTCTCAGAAAGGTTAAATGGCCTATCCAGGGTCACAGAGCTAGTTCGTAAGAGATAGACCAGAGCCTGGAACCCAGCCAGGCCCTGCCTGCCCCACTGCTTCTCAAAATAGCACTGCCAGAACAAGGGAGGGGTTCTGGCCCAGCCTTTGGAACAAGAGAATCATGTGGTCTCAACAACGGTAACCAAGAGTTGGCCTGTGATTGTACTTCTTCAAGAGTCTTGTGTTTTGAGGGTAATAATACAGGTTTCACCTGGGTTTTGCCATGCTCCCCAACAGAAAGGTCCCAGGAAGAGAAAAATACGGGAGACCAAAGGGGACGGACCATTGTGTCATAAACAGACAGTGTTTTCCCCTACCCCTACCTTTGGGGAACCAACCCTCCCTCACCCCATGCAGTTCTAACGGGACTGGCAGTCAGAGACTGGTCCAAGGACTGGGCCTGTGACCTAAGCAAGGCCAATCAGTGAACCTCCCTGAAAGTGGCATGCGGATGCTGAAAGAAAGCAGTAACATTTCCACTGGAGTTGCCAAGTTAATATGTGAATCCAAGATCCCAACAGCCAACTTATCCAACTCAAGGAAAACATTTATCTACAAAAGCAGTGAGTGAGGGCAACCCACAGAGGGAAGGAAAGGGGAGAGATGAGGGCCAGAGAGGGCCATGATGATATCATTTGCGCCCCTGGAACCAACTGTGACAAAGCCAGGAAAACTCCTGGACTTTACAGTGACATGAGCCAATACATTCCCTTTTCTCCTTGAGTTCGTTTGAGTGGGGTCATTTGAAACCAAAAGGATGCTGACTTATGACACATAAGACAATGTTAAATACACACTGACCACAAACTCCACGTTTTTCAAACAACCTCTATTTCCAATACTCAGTTTTGTGGCCCCATAAAACCACTTCCACTCTTGCCTTCTAGAATCAACTCTCGACCCAGCAGCTGGAGTAATCTTCTTCAACAGTTAATCCTATTACATCATTCTCTGGCTCAAATCCTTCCCAAGGATGTCCTATCACAATCTCCTTTTTAGGGACTTCAAGGTTCCTCTTATCTGGCCCCTGCCTCCCTCCTCCAACTCACATCCCACCCGTTCCCCATCGTACCCACTCCCCTCCCACTCCCAAGCCTGCTCCGGCCTAAAGACACCCGCGTTTGCTGTCGCCTCTCTCAACAGGGCAGTGACCTAAATCATCTTGTTCACTTCTGCATCCCCAGAGCCCAGCCTCTCTGCCACTATTTATTGAATAAATAAACAAAATTCCAGTCCTACGGCATCCACACAACACTTCAAATAAGGACGGCATGGAATCCTGGGCCATTTAATATCCTCAGGCTTTTCACCCCGAAACTTAGATCATCAGAGTTACGCTGTTGCCAGGAGTTGGCAAACCACATTCGGCAGAGGCCAAGCCCAGTCTCCCGTTCGTTCTAATACGATCTGTAAACTAAGAATGGTTTTTACAGATGAATACTTTAACTGATTTGATAAGAGAAAACAGTAACTTTGAACTCCAACTCACTTCCATTCTTCTCATTCGTAAATCTGTATTACAAAAAATTGTACTGTTACTGTTATTACATTTTGAATTTCGTCAGTAAAACATCTGTATAAATTTGTTTTCTCTCTCATTATGGTTAAGTACTTACCTAATATCCTCAATATCGCCTCTTGACCCACAAAGCCTAAAATATTTACCGTCTGGCCCCTTTACCAAAGAAGTTTGCCAACCCCTGCTATAGACTTACTATTTATCAAGGGGAAAAAGAAGAGTTACACGTCAGTCCAACCACGGCACCATCCAGGACTGATAGCGAAGGAGGAAACAAGACCAGGTCGTAAGTTGCTCTTAATGTCCTGGGACCCAGAAAAAAAAATCAGATTAAGTCTCTGACATACGGAAAACTCTCAATTCAAAGACCCTCGACATGAAATAGACATTCTGGTTCAACAAACACCCTTACAAGAGAAATGACCACATTACCTGCGCCACTGTCCACTCCACTTACCCGCTAAATAAGTAACTGAGGAAATAACCGTCCATGTTTTACTTTAGAGTCTCTCTTTGTTCCTAACTGGACTGCGCCCCAGTGCTTTGAGTCTGCCATTAGCCATATGCTGCTGGAGATCCTACAGGACACAGACGCCCTCAGGACAACCCCAAGAAAACGCAGCGCTTCGGAACCACATCAAATCCATCAACACACCTCCATCCAGTGTGGAAGGCACAGCTGCGGCGCTTGCCTCCCATTCCGCCGCACAGCTGGTCCAAGGATGACTTAGACAGGCCAAGGCTCCACCCCACTCCCATCTTGGCCAGCAAAAGCGCAATAATGGTCTGGGAAACACAGGAGCCCAGACTCTACCTGAGTTGCCAGAATAGTGAAGGAAAGAACCGTGTCCTTCCCTGGAAGGGAGCACATGGACAGGGAACTGTCTGGGCAAAGATGGGCCAGGGGGCTGCTGACATTCAAATCATCATTAAATGACTCAACTTTCCAGAAATAAGAGGCATCAATCACACTGGGAAATTCTCCATCTTGACTTTTCTTTCTGGCTTCCGTGGAATAAAGCCGCAGAGTAGAGAACCAATTAATTTTTAAGCATTTCTTTAAAATTACAGGAATCGGGCTTCCCTGGTGGCGCAGTGGTTGACAACCTGCCTGCCAATGCAGGGGACACGGGTTCGAGCCCTGGTCTGGGAAGATCCCACATGCCGCGGAGCAACTAGCCCCATGAGCCACAATTACTGAGCCTGCGCGTCTGGAGCCTGTGTTCCGCAACAAGAGAGGCCGCGATAGTGAGAGGCCCGCACACCGCGATGAAGAGTGGCCCCCGCTCGCCACAACTAGAGAAAGCCCTCGCACAGAAACGAAGACCCAACACAGCCATAAATAAATAAATAAAGCAAAAAAAAAAAAAAATTACAGGAATCACCCTCACCCAGTCCAGTCATTACTAACTTCCTGCTTTCCACACCCGGATCCTTAACACCGCCCTGCAGAACTGCTCTGTGCCCGCGAGGACACAGGAGGAGGGTAGAGAAGCCTTGCTGGCCAGAGCAAACTGGTTGCCTAAGGAACCCCATCCGAATGCAATCCACCCAGTGAGGCACTGAGAAGCCTGAACACGTGAAAACAACTCCTTCAAGACCTAAAACCTAGTCCAGGTACAGCCTTTGCAAGGTAACAGGTATTCAGGGATCAGCTGACATCTACTCCCAACCCTCCCTTTGTCTCTCAGCAGGGCCCCTCTCGGTACCTGCTCCTAGAATTAAGATCTCTGTGAGCCTTGGCAGGGCAAGAAGACACACCGGAGCTCCGCACCGGGCAAGGCCACACAGACATATGCACAGTAGGAACAGGGGTTCTGAACACCGTCACCAGGAGCTCCCCCCTTCATCTGCCTCCCTTCTCTTTTCACCAAAGTCTTAAAATCCTATTTTCTCCCCTTCTTCCTCTCAAAACAAGAGGAGCAAACTTAAGAGTCCTCTATTCAAACTTCTGAAGTCCAGACTTCTAAAGAACCAATAGGAAGGGCAGCCACAGATTTCTCTACTTTGGAAAAATACCAAAGAGGCCTTAGGTCCCCAAAGATTCATGCCCGGTGCAGCTCAGAGATTCCAAAAGAAACCCGCCACGAACTCACACCCACGTCCCTCGACGAATATTTGCTGAGTGCCTACTACGTGGAGGTGCTGTGCGGGGGACGCGACAGTAAACAAAACACAAGAAATCCCTACCTTCCTGGGCTTATATTCAGACACCTCATGTACCCTCTGGATTTGAAAGGCTCACAAAGAGAAGACAGCCTACATCACACCTTTCCCTCAGTGTTTCTCCACACAGCATGCCTTCTCATTCATTTAGCGTCTCACTCACTCACTCGCTCATCCATCCATCCATCCATCCATCCATCCATCCATCCATCCTCCCATCAACACTCTGTGTTGAACACAAACCCTGGGTCAGGCACTGAGCTAGGGGAGTGAGAGCTCTAGCATTTATAGACAGAAGGGGCTTCGGAGCTGCAATCTCCTCAGTGGGAAAGGGGAAGGGGTCATGGATTTGTCCTAAGGCTACACAAGCACTCAGTTCCTGCTTAGATGGTGCACTTGTTTGTGGTGGCTGGGAGGTATTGATGGAGACTGGGGGAGGGGACAAAGCCCCTGCCCCACCTCTAAGAGGCCCTGGGGACAAGGAAATGAGGATGCTGTGGCCGCTGCCCTTCCTGAGGTTACGCTCTCACTGGTCAATGTACTCGTACGCTGGTTATGCTGTTTGACTCTCCAGAACCATGACTCTCTGCTCTTCTCTCTGCTCGGTGCCTGGAAAGACTGATCTCTGCAGGATGGGTCTCCTGGGCTCCCCTGGCTTTGGCCAAGAGAAGACACTGTCAGAAGAAGGTGGGAAGCGAGAAGTCGGGAGATCCGTCCCTGCATGGTGGGCCTAATTCTTCTTCCTCTGCCACAGCTCCTATAGGGCACCCCTTCCCATGACTCCATTGCACTCACTGCTCCCTCCTCTGCCCCTCTGGATAGAAGGGCAGGAACTGCTTGGGCTGCCATGATCCCCGGGTGCTTCATCGTTCCGTGTTGAACCTTTAACTCTGTCTACACCTCTGTAAACGGACCCCTCATTCAGTCTCTTCAATGACCCCCTCCCGGAGGCATCTGCTTCCTACAGGGACCTTGGCTGATACGATCCAGTGGGTGAACAAGAAGTCTGAAGTGCTGTGCACATCAACAGAGATAAGCCCAGGCTTCCAGGCGCAGGTGGAGAAGGGGAGGAGGAGTAGCAGAAGCTCACAGACAAGGCGATACTTCAGCAGAATAAGCGAGATGCAGGCAAGACCATCCCAGGCCAGGCAGCCCAGCAGCACAGAAGCACCAACAGCCAGCAGCGTCGGGGAACCACCACGGCAGGTCCGTACAGTGGGGCGTGAGCAGGACAAGTGACGATGCTTGAGAGGAGGGGGAACCACGTGACTCGGAACAATGCTAAGGCACTTGGACTTTATCCTGAAGCAATGGGCAGGCTCCAAGTGCCCATCGCATGGTGATTCCATCCAACACTCCATGTGTTTCCAGACATACCCCTTCCTCAGACCAACGGAAAACTGACATCCACTGGGGACAAATAAACGTAATCCCTAAAACAGGTATTCCAGAGAAATGTGTCTAAAATCTAAGGCAAAAGAAAATAAAAGCAATCAGACCATGAAATATAATGCACAGTAATATCCTTCTATGAAAACACACACACACCTGGCACTGTTAGCAACAGGCTCTGGAGCACGACCACCTCGGGTGAAAACACACCAATCATTAACAACAGATTCTGAGGAGATTACAACCTAAATAACTACCATTGGAACACACAGGTTACTTAATATAAAGTGGTTCCACATGGTTCATTTATAATTCACGTGGCGTCAGTCGGCAAACGTCCACTCAGATGACATCTACTAGAGTCACCAGATGTGCTTTTATTCTTCCAAAAGGGTGTATTCAAGAGATTTTCAGGTACCACTGGATTCTAGAATATTCTTGGGTTAAAAAACTACTTCTTGGCTTCCCACCCCCCTCCTTTGGGTTTTTATGTGTATATATTCCTAAAGTTGGCTTTGAAAGCCTTCAAGTAGAATGACTTCTGAAGTCCATCTGCTCGATAAGCTCACCGTGAGCAGTGTTCTCGCCCTTGTTGTTGTTCCTGGGTCACAGCAGCTGGGACGGAACACAGCACACATGGGTACCAACCAGCTACTGAAATACAACTGATTAAAAGTCATCTTTTATGAAGAGTATTTCTACCACTGTCACTCACCACATGGCACTCAGACACTACACAGTTCAGGCTTCAGAAGCAGATTTTTAAATGTTTCATTCTTGTTCTTCTTTGTTTCTTCTTTCTTCTTCCCCCAGTGCATATAATGGACTCAAATGCTGAGAGCTTTCCCGTACTTCTTTAATCACTGTCAGGATGGCTCATAAATGTTAATTAAGAAGAAGATTTAAATGTTACTCCCCAACTGTGCCAAATTGAGAAGCTCTCAGTTTCCCATGCTCTTCCCGTGAGCTTTCATTCTCCAGGTCTGCTCCTTCAGACGCCCTTCCAATAAGCTCACGCACATGCACACGTACGCACGCACACACACACACGCACACACACACCCCCCACACAAGCGGGAGGATGATGGGCAGAGCACAAGCCCAACAGTTAGGAGGAGGGAGGGTTCACAGACAACAGCCCGGACCCCTCAACCTGGGCCTCTCAACCCCAGACAGAGGAAAAGAGTGGCCGGCCAGGAACCCTGATGGATGGCGAGCCCGACACTGCTCTTACTTCAGAAACTTCCAGAAGGCATCTCTGTGCCCCCAATACCTCCTTAGCCTGCAGGCCAGGACTCCAAGCCTTGGCTCTAGAGACAAAGCCTCTTGGTCCATAATTTGAGGTAAAAGGCCTACCTGGCAGAGTTAACCCGCACAAATGTTGACAGTATCAGATCTTTCCTAACTGAGGTGAAGCAGTAAACTAAGAAGGCAAAATATCCCTAGAGGGGATGTGACTTGGGGAGTAGAGGTAACTGACGAATGTTGCCTACCATGCCCCTGCAGGTCATCTTCCTGAATTCCACAGTCTGACTGGTGGCCTCTACTCCAATGGGGCAGCTCAGGCATTTGTCCCTACCCACCCAGCTCCCAGACTCCCCCATCTCAGCCCCTCCAGCCAGCCAACCTCACACTCGTCACCACAGGTGTGTCCAAGCCATTGTCAGATGCACCGCAAGTCACTTGAGTCCCTAGTAAAGCACCGAAGTGCGCAAGGAACTTGGCGTTTAAGGAGGCACAGCTGGGGAATTTCCCGGTGGTCCAGTGGTTAGGACTCCGGGCTCTCACTGCCGTGGCCCAGGTGCAATCCCTGCTTGGGGAACTAAGATCCCACAAGCCGCGCAGTGCAGCTAAAAAAAAAAAGGCACAGCAGATTCTAGATTCCTCCTAGAGAAGAATCACCCCTTCTATTGCAATGTGTGCATCCGCGAGTAGGAAAGAAAGGGTTAGACATGCAGCAAAGCACAGAGGAACTGTGCACACATCCTACAAATGAACCACGAGCTCGAAGAAGGCAGAAGCCAAATGAGCGTATCCTGCTCACCGCTGGCTCCTCACAGGGCCCGGCAGAGCGTCAGTGAGTGAGGGAAGGAAAGGACGGCTGGACACGTCCTGAGCCCAAAGTCCTGACAGAGGCTAAAGGATCACTTGGGCAACTTGAGGAGGAACTGAAGCAGGTGATGTGGGAGACCCTGCAGAACCTGCTCTGCCGAGAGAGACCCCAGGACAAAATCCCACTTTTCTGCTTCCCAGGGGGTACAGGTGCCAGAGGGAGAAACCCTGGGAAGTGACCTCGCTGAACATGCCATTGACAACCATGAAGACAGAACAACTCAGTGAAAGACCCCGGTGGGGAGAGAGGGACAGGAGACCGCACATCTGCAGCACAGTGACACCCACACAGGTGGGTCTGTCCCGATGGGGACAGGGTGCAAAGCAAGGAGGCCCGCGGGGAGGATGGGTCTCCTTTTCTTTTAGAATTTGAAAAGGGCTGCTATAATGCTGCATTCATTACTTAAAAACGGGAATAGTTAAGAACATTTTAAAAGAGCTAGAAGTCTCATAATTCACATTTTGATAAGATGGTACACTGTGGAGTAATCCATCAATCCCCACTTCCTTTCTAGAACGCAAGTCCAGAACACATCACATCATTATCGTCTACGCCAATATAAGAACAAGTGGGAAGGGCCAGGACTGTCATGACTCATTTCCAGGAACAATGGTGAACAGGAGTATTGACCGCAGGCTGATTAATTAAGGAATCTGCTAGAGTAAAATGCTGGCAAGTTTTCCCTTTGGAACTCCATGACAAAGACAGAAACACAACTGGTGTGTATTTGATAAGGCGACGATGTGGCCCAAAACCTTTAAGGCATTGTCTTAAAAATAACCAGAGTAACTTTAAAGTGCACGCGTGGGCACACACACACAGATGCTGTGGACCCTCTGCATATTCTATTTAAATTTTCTTAGAAATGGGACACTTTGTCATATGTTTAATTAATGATTCAAACAACCACAAAAGGAATACTTGGTCTTAAAAGCATTTAACTTACAGCACAAGGAACTCTACATAATACTCTGTAATAACCTATATGGGAAAAGAACGTGAAAAAGAATGGATATATGTATAACTGAATCACTTCACTGTAAGCCTGAAACTACCACAACATTGTAAATCAACTGTACTCCAATATCAAATAAAAAGTTAAATTGAAAAAAAGCATTTAACTCATTCAGCTCGGACTATAGTTATTTGTGTTTTTATTTTCTGCCCCTATAAGAAACAGCTCTTTCTCAAACCCCCTGAGGGGCCCAGCCTCAGTTTCTCACACATATTCAATCAATGGGTTGGACTGATGAACTCAATGGCTTTGTATCTTCATTAAGAAAACATGAGATCCAAAAATATACATATTATTATTTACATTTCAAGTCTTGTTAAGAATAAATATTAGAAGGGGCTACTTTACTTGTTATGCTTTTTAAACTTCAAAAGGTTGCAATTTTTATGCAACTTTATAGAAATGCAAGAGGGCAAGTAATAATAAGACGAAATCTACGGTATTGATGTAAAGTTTTCTTATAAAATGTCCTTATGGTCAAAAAATGAATCAATGTTTTTTTGTGGGTTTTTTTGTTTGTTTGTTTGTTTTTGCGGTACGCAGGCCTCTCACTGTTGTGGCCTCTCCCATCGCGGAGCACAGGCTCCGGACGTGCAGGCTCAGCGGCCATGGCTCACAGGCGCAGCCGCTCCGCGGCATGTGGGACCTTCCCGGACCGGGGCGCGAACCCGTGTCTCCTGCATCGGCAGGCGGACTCTCGACCACTGCGCCACCAGGGAAGCCCAAAATCAATGTTTTTTAAAAGTATTAAGTCCAGGAATACATGTAGCATGAGGATATGGTCAAAAACATGAAGGTGATAAATAACATTTGGCAGATACAGACCTAACACTTTTCATCTCCCACCCTGGACCTTCCTCTTTCTCCTTCTCCATCCACCACCTATATATTTCAAAAAGTAAGGATGCAACCGTCACAACCCAGGCGAGCCTAGGAGAAAAGACTACTAAATGTAATGTGGTGTCCTGGATGGGATCCTGGAACAGAAAAATAGGCAGAAAAGAAAAACTGAAGAAATTAAAGTGTGGACTTTAGTTCGTTTTTAAAAATAAGATGCTTTTAAGAATATATACCGTGCTACCTTCTGCATAAAAAAGAAGAGGAAATGAGAAAACATACAAATTTGTTTATCTTTACTAAAAGAAACACAGGAAAGACAAACCAGAAAATAAAGAAGTTGGTTACCTCTGAGGGTAGGGAGATGGAGGCAAGAGGGATAAAAGACGGGAGTGGCAAATCCTACCTACAAAATCCAAGTAATCTATGAACACTGTTATTTGACAATTTTGACTATACACCTCAGTTTCCAGCTGGGGGGTGGGGTGGGAGTTGGGAAAGAACTGTAAACAAATCCTGGACTCTGTAATAGCTTTGTGGTAGTGGAGGGGCAAGCAATTCTGGTTCTGTTTTCAATGTAATTCAGGACTGAGCAAACCAGAAAGTGGGCTGATGTTGAAAGTCAGCCTTCTCACTGCGGAGGGACGGCTGCCCAAGGATGGCATGCAGGAGGCAAGAAAGAACCCTGTGCAGATGGACTGGATGCAGGTATGGTATGAACTCACGATTTCTAAAATACCTATGGGTATCATGCATGTATACGTCCATATGTGTATGGGTGTGTGTGCGTATGTATCTTTACACTCATATATTTCCTAGAACTCTCCACTGAAAAGACCTAGAAGCAAAGACCCACGCTAACCATGAGCAAAGGCACTCTAGGAGCAATGAACACACCCAGCACTCAGAGCTTGGTGTCTAAATCCATTCCCTGGAAGAAGAAACCATCTCCCTGGAGAAATGACCAACTCCAGGGCTGGGAGGGGGTACACGCAAGGTGAGCCTGGAACATCTTTTTGTGTCAGAAAGTAAAGAAGGGCTTAAAAAAATGTTGGGAACCAGAATGAAAGGCCACTCACTGGCCAAATCTGGGACAATCTGAGCACCAAATAATTAGGTACCGTAATGAATAAGAAGCCATTGAAAAAGGAGGACTCCACGAGTCCACACCCATAATAAACAGATTAACAGAGGGAATGGCTCTTCCTTACAGCAGAATGCCAAGTGCCAAGTGGTAAGCATGGAGGGAGTGTGGTTTTGCAACCACCAGAATAAAGACTAGATCAGGCAAAAATCATCAGCGCATGCAAACTCTCAGTGGAAATTCTACTGAGAAGCACGGTCTTAAAGGGCTTCGCCCCCCAGACTTTTTTATTAGTTACAAGGGAAAACATCACAACTACATAGTGGAGAAAACTAAACAACACTTGACCAGGTGAACAAAATTAACATCAGCAAAGAGGGGCAGGTGGACCTCAAGTGCCTCCAGATGTGACACCCTGAGAAGGACACAAACACGTCTGTGTAGTGTCCCGGCCAGGAATGCGTAACTTGAATCTAATCATGAAGAAATATTAGGCAAGTATGTTCTCCTGGAGAAATGGGATTATATTCTTCATAAACGGCAATATCATAAAAGGGAAAGAAAAGCTGTGGAAATATTCCAGATTAAAGCAGACTAAAGAGACATTAGCAAACTAGATATAATACCTGATCCTGCCTTAGACCCTATATAGAGGGAAGAAGGATTCTATAAAAGACACTGGATCAACTGACAAACTGGAGAACAAACAGTAGATTACATAAAAGCACTGTATCAATGTTAAATTGCCTGAAGTTTATAACTGTACTGGAGTTATGTAAGGGAACACCCCGTTCTTAGAAACAGGGATTATTTAGGAGTGAAGGGTCATGATGTACACAATTATTCCCAAACCACTCAGGGTAAAAAGTGTGTCTACAAAGAGAAAGAGAGTAACGGATGGAGCATGGGGGGAAGAATGCTGACAGAAGATTGACTAGGTGTCCTCCCTACTTATTCTTAAAAACTTTCCTGTAAGTTTTAAGTCATTCCCTAATAAAGAGGAAGGGGGTGCTTCCCTGGTGGCACAGTGGTTGGGAGTCCGCCTGCCGATGCAGGGGACGCGGGTTCGTGCCCCGGTCCGAGAGGATCCCACGTGCTGCGGAGCGGCTGGGCCCGTGAGCCGTGGCCCCTGGGCCTGCGCATCCGGAACAGGCTCCGCAACGGGAGAGGCCGCAGCAGTGAGAGGCCCGCGTTAAAAAAAAAAAAAAAAAAAAAAAAAAAAAAGAGGAAGGGGAGGGGAATGGAGAGAGGGAGGGTGGATGGTTTAGTGGCTAAACCTGGGGACTACACCTACTGGCTTAGCATCCAGTTCGTCTCAGGTCATCCACCCCTGCATCTAAGACGGGCTCCGTTTCCTCATCTGTAAAGTGGGTCCAGATGGCTCAACCCTTACCTATCTCACAGGTTTTGGAGAAATATAAAGTAACAAACGTACAGAGACAGTGGAATGATTTTAATCCCATTTTCTGAGGGAGGACATTAGGATCTGTATCTCTTTCTTATCTGGTATCAGATGTTGTGAGACTTAATATTGAACTTTTTGCTTATTTGGGTGACCTCAAAAAGGAATCAAGGTCACAGAACTCTTAAGTTGGTATTATTTAAAATATATACTTGACTAAACACAATCCCCAAAGTCATCAATGTATATCCTGGGATCATTTCAAAATGTGTGTGTGTGTGTGTGTGTGTGTGTGTGTGTGTGTGTGTGTGAACTGTAAAGACAAAAGATTGGGTAATAGACTAAAATTAAAACCGGTGGTTGTCGAGTGATACGATTGTAACTCATTCTATTTTCCAAAGTTTATATCACGTTATTTTACTTTTTTACTTTTTAAAGATATTTTTGTGGTCACTGAGACATTACTGAAAGTCTTCAAAATTCACTCAAGTTTCACACAACTATATGACACCACCAGATGCTGGTAAACTCCCGAAGGAGGAGAACATAACTGTGTGAGTTGATGAAACAATTTCTACGTATAAAGTGGATCTAGAGGTTTCTACCAGATACGCTG
Source organism: Tursiops truncatus (assembly GCF_011762595.2). NCBI lineage: Eukaryota > Metazoa > Chordata > Mammalia > Artiodactyla > Delphinidae > Tursiops > Tursiops truncatus. The sequence continues at coordinate 27,424,114 of NC_047053.1, read as the reverse complement.
CCGATTTCCTAGTCCAGATTTAGATCTTCTCCCTCTAACCAAGGTAAAATGGCATTTTCCAACTTCACTCCCTCACTAAAATACCACAAAGTAATGACTAGACATCTCCTCACTAGAAGTCAAACAGCCAGGGAAGGTTCTACTGAACCTTGCCCTCTGAGGCTCCCCTTGACAATACCCAGGGGCTTCCTCCAAACCCAGAGGACAGAGGCCCAATCCAAAGGTTTGGAGAAAGATCACCGTCTCTGGGGTGGCCCATCAGAGCACTCAACTCAGAAGGTGAACTGAGTTTCAACACCACCTCTCACAGCCCAATCCTCCCGCGGTTGGGGGACAGGATGTCCACGTCCCAATGAGGTGTTTTGCCAACATCCCTCAGATCCACATCAAATATAATTTTCAAACCAATTAGCTCAAAAAGCATGACGACCAAGGCAGTATCTCCCACATCCTCATTTCAGGGCCATCCTATTCAATTCCTAATGAGAGGAAAGACAAAGGCAATAGAGGCAGTAGGGTCTACTTCAAAAATTCTTTTTCGTTTAGAAAACAGATCCTCTTTTGTTCTGGTTAAACACCAATTACTCTGCTCTCTCTGACATGCAAATCAGCTGAAAATAGGGCAATCTGTAGCTCACTCCGGTTCCACTGCAAGTTTGAATGAAGAAAAGAGAAAGAGGACAGGGAGAGAGGGGGTCAGAAGAGAGGGGAGATGAAGAAGAGGGAGGAGAGGGAAAACAGGAGCCACGGAGGCCGATCCCTGGGGGTCTTCAATTCTAAGTACTTTGTGCTCAGATAAAGCTCTTTTCAAAGGGCTTTTGTGTAATATTTGTGGCGGTGCCCATGAGCGGTGATTTTGCCATTATCCCAAAAAACAAAGCAAGGAAAGAAAAAGCACATTAAGGTCTGAAATACAAGCAAGAAAAGCAAATGTGGCCCAAAGAGCAGCTTACCCAGAGCTCCCACTTGCTACAAACACTCTCCCCAAAGTCATTCATCCACATCACGGAAAGAGAACAGAGAAGGACGGACAGACAGCATTCTGGCCTTAGGTGGTGCAGGTCCCCAGCCAGGTGAGGGTGTGAGGACCGAGCAAGGAAGCACCCAACTCCATCTCTCACTCAGGCACCAGGTGGTGCTTTGTTGTATCTTGTCTTCCTTCGTTTTAGTTAAGCTGAACTGATTTCAATCTTCTGAACGCATTATTACTTCTTAACGTTTTTTGAAGGTAGGTGTGTGGAACAGTACAATCCTAACTCTTCACGGCTCCAAAGAAAATCTCGAGCAGGGCTGCTCAGACCTTCTGGTGCCCAGGAATCATCTGGGGAGCTCGTTAAGATGCAGATTCTGACTCCAAGATCTGAGATGGGGTCTGAGCTCCTGCAATTCTAACAGGCTCCAGGGGTCACCTTCCCGGCTTCTCCCCCCTCCCCCCGCCCCCATTTACCTTCCAGACTCTGTCCTGACTTGACCTCCTTACCTGATCCACCTGGAAGACCAAAAAAGAGGGCTGGGAAAAAGGTCCAAGAGCTTCCTCACACCAGGCCCGGAACTCCACGCTCCCCCAGGTTGCCCCTGAATCTCTCCACAGTGTACCACCAGTTTCTCAGTCCCACCTGGGTACCTTCAGGACAGACTGGGGTACAGCAATGCAAATCCAGGTTCAGAGGAGAGCCCTGTTCCTGCTGAGGTCCCCTCCTGGCAGTTTCATGGGGACCAGTGCTGTCGGGGAGCAGCCCGACATGGCAGTACTGACCAGACGCCAGGCCTGCCAGCACCGACAAGGGCATCTGGGACACCGGGAGTTTCGGCAGAGGGGCACACGCTCAGTCTCCAGGGCCCAGCTCCAGGCCTGGCCCAGAGTCAGAAGGACCAGCACCCAATCTCCACTCCAATAAGACTCAAGTGTCTACCTGGCGACACTGCCGACTACAGACTTTTCCCCAGGAAGAAGTGTCCCGCTGCACCCCATGTCCCGGAAGGCTGCCGGCCACAGGGAGGGGGACCCCACACTTCCCCTTTCTGGTCCTGCCCTCCGTACCACCAAGGCTGCCAAGCAGGGCATGAATGTCCCTCTGTTTCTCGTGCCCCACCCCCTTGTCCCAAGGGGACAAAAGAAGGGAACTAACATTTGCTGGGCTCCTCCTATGTGTCAGGGACTGAGTCATTATTACATTTCATCTCATTTTAGCCTCCAAGGAGCCCTGCAGTGTTGACACCGGATCTCCATCTCGTAGGCCTTCGGTAGACTCAGCAAATCACAGCACAGCGGTTAGGGCTGCACGGTGCAGCGGCCGTCAGGGAGTGGGATCGAGAGGCAGACTCCATGTGTTTGGACACTGACCCACCATGTCGGGCTGTGTGTATCTGGGCCTCATGAAGGCTCATAAAATGGGGGAATGAAACCTTTCTCATCGGGTTGCTGTAAGGACCAAATGGGACTTCGTGGAGTTATGCTGAGACGGCCCAAGGCAAATGCTCAAGAAATATTTATTGTTATCACGCAAGGTCAACAAGAGAGGAAGGGATAGAACCCACACCTGGACTCAGGGGGCTGGGTTCCAACACCCAGTTTCAGGCAGGCCCACAACTTTAAAGAGAAGAATTCATTCTCTTTTACAGGGGACAGGGGACCCTGGAGGAAGCTCTCTCCAGGAGACCACAACCCAAGTCACACAGAGCACAGACCATGAAAAGCTGGAAGAGGTGCCTAGAGTTGTGAGGCCCAGAAGTCCTCATCTAGTGGTGGAGCCGCAGCTCCGCAGAAGCACCCACTGACCACTCTGAGCACAGGACAGCCACAGCTCACTTCCCTGAACACGTACTTGAAGAATCTTTCCTGGGAGAGAAGAACGGCCGTACTGGCCATCATGGCGGATTGGAAAGGAGAAAGGGTGAGAAAGCTTATCAACCCCTCTCCACCGTGGACCTTAATCCACGACAGCACAGCCAGGACACGTGGGCACCAAACACTGAAGGAAGGAAGGCGTGGAAGGTGCCAGATGTGCCAGTTCCTGAGCCAGAAGACAAAGAATCCCACAAGTGGGACGAGCTGAAGGCTGGTCAGTGCGGATCAAACCCAAGGAAATGGAAATGGCTTTTACTTTAAGTGCCTGTAAAGACAAAACATCTGGAAAACCAGTTGGCTTGTTTCCTTCTTTAAGATGTTTTTATGTGGACCGCTGTTAAAGTCTTTATTGAATTTGTTACAATATTGCTTCTGTTTTATGTTTTTTGGCCACAATGCATGTGGGATCTTAGCTCCCTGACCGGGGATCGAACCTGCACCCCCGACACTGGAAGGCGAAGTCTTAACCCCTGGACTGCCAGGGAGGTCCCAACTAGTTGGCTTTGAAGCTGGTCCTGAATCAATCCATGAGACCTAAACGACCTAAATATGCCGACCCCCTGGAGGCTGCCCCAAAGCCAAGCCAGGCTCCCCCATCCGGCTGTGCGCCTGCCTGCCTGCTGTTCCCAGGAGCGCCGTGTGATGGACAGTTCTAAGGAATACCCTATAATCTGCATTTATGCCGTTTGTCTTTTTGAAACATAAAATACAGATATTTGCATCATTTAACATGCGTGATTTTCTTCTGAAAGCCACAAAGAGAAAGAAAGTCTGCTCCGCGGCCCCTCCCCACCTCCACCATTCCCCTCTTCTTCAGCAGCCTGAAAACTTAAGCCTGGCACCCCTGACAAGCCAAATTGATCTGGAAAGGATCTTCAGAGGCTGGCTGCATTCAAAGAAAAAAGAAAGGACTCTCCTCCTGAAGAAGGCAAGGAAGACAAAGGGAGGCGTGAACGGGTCTCCCTCCCCACGCAGGAGGTGGCCTCCTGGAGGTGACAGCAGGGACGGCGGAGGGAGAGCAGGAAGCCCCACATTATCTGCGCCCCTGAAACTGCAGCCTTGAACAAAAAGCCAAGGGGACCTAAATGAGGAAGAGAGGTTTCCGCACCAGCATGAGGGGGAGGCCTGCAGGCAAGACCCGCCCCTGGGCCGCTGCATCCAAGCCAGTTCCCCAGGCAGAGGCCGGCTCGGAGTCACGCAGCCTCAGGGGCCCCGAGCAACTGGGACCAACGATCTTCAGAGGGGCCTGAATCACTGGTCTTTATTTACGCTCTCGAGGACTCCTGCAGAGAAACACAGGCGTGGACCGGCCACGTGCCCCACGCTTCTCCGATGCCCCAGAGGCGCGTCCTCTGTGCCTGGCTCAGCAGCCTCCCGTTCGCTGAAGGGCAACGGCACCCGTCAGAGCCGCCAGGCCTCAGAGACAGCACTGGGCACTTGTGCGCACGGCACACAATCCCCCGTCCCCACCCTTGCAGGGCAGTATCCTCCCCACTCCTCCCAGGAGCAAAACGAGACCAGGGAGACTGACCAGGGCGTCCCAGCCTTCTGGACAACTGTGCCTGTGCCCTAGACAGGCCCTCTGCAACTCACTGCAACAGCCCCTGGTCTGGCGGGTCACTTGTCCTCCGAGCATCTCCTGTCCTCAGCCGCTCCGCCACGCTCAGTGACTGAGCACCTACATTCTGGGCGCTGAGGGTAAGGCGCCAACAAGACAGGCGGGGCGGTCCGCTCATGAAATCTACCTTCAACACAGACACAAACAGGAGGAGTAAAATAAACAAAAACGACCGTCCACGGTCACCTCCGGGAGTCCACACATGCCGACAGGTGCTCCCCCATCACGACAGGGAGCGGAGACAGGCTCTTATCTCCCCCTCCCCTCTTAACGCAGGACCAGCAGACCCTGCCCTGTCCCTTCTAGAGAAGCCCCAGCCCAAAACGCAGGTGACGGGCAGGTACAGGATGCTCCTCACTAAGGAAAGCACCCCTCAGCCAACCTCTGCCTGCATCTCTGCCAGGAAAGGCTCTCTCCCTGGCCCCTCCCCATTCCCAGGTGTGTCCTGCTATGGCGATTACCTGCCCACTTGACTGGAAACTGTTGATGCCCACAGCTAACAACGCCCCAAATCATGGGCAGGGTCAAGTTCCCCTCGGGCACCTCTCCCAGCACCGGCCACTCACAGTGCCTCCTGGGCCTGCCCCAAGCTCCCGACACCCTCTCCACCAACAAAACTTCCTGGGGCCACGTTAACCACGCCTGGCTGTCTGCTCTCCAAAGGGACTACCATCTAACCTTGTAAGATAGCTCCCTGACCACCCTGCCCAACCTAAACATAATCGCCTTCAACGGGTCTTCTAAGGACGACACCCAGAGCAAACATTGAAAAACCATGATTCCCAAGGCATGAGTATGGATGTCCGGAAGACTGATATGGAAGAAATATAACGAGGGTCTTGAACGAAAATAACACAACTTGCAGTTTACTAAGGACTTATACAGGCATTATCTCATTTAGTCCTCACAACCGTAAGGCACGTAATATTATCCACATGTTACAGATACGGAAACTGAGACTTAGAATTTAAATAATTGGCCAATGTGGTAAAATCAGGTCTCAGATCCAGGCTCTCTAACTTCAATCTGCGCTCGTTTTCTGCTCTACCCTGTGCAGTCTTGTGGGGTATGAAATTAAATCCTTACACATCTCGTCCTTGCAGTTTTTACATCGAAATGATGGCATGTTATACAGCAATTAAAAACCATGTTTTCACAACCATCTAATGACGTGAAAATTATTACAAAGCACGATTAAATGAAAAAAGCTGAATACAAAAACGCACACACGGGACTTCCCTGGTGGTCCATTGGTTAGGACTCCACGATCCCAATGCAGGGGGCCCGGGTTCGATCTCCGGTCAGGGAACTAGATCCTGCATGCCGCAGCTAAGAGTCCACATGCTGCAACTAAAATACAGATCCCACATGCCGCAACTAAGACCCAGTGCGGCCAAATAAATAAACAAATATACAAAAACAAAAACGCACACACACACACGCACCTCAGTGTGATTCCGATTCTGGGTTTTTTCCAATTCTGCTTTTAAATATACAGGTATACACAAAATGATAACACACCAACACATTACAAAGCTGTTATGTCTAAGTAGTGGGATTATGAACTTTTTTTTTAATACCTTTCTATATGTTTTAAATCTTCTGTAAGGGGCAGGCATTCATTCTCTAATTTGGAAAAAATATTAATAACCATTACTTCTGGAAAGGAGGAAGCCACAGTTTATGCTTGTCAACAGACCAATCCGGGTGACCCAAGTCACCACCCAGACAACAACCCAACACCACTGCTCGTTGCCAACACCACTCCCGGGTTGTCACCACGGGAAGAGCCGCCAGAGACTCTCGGCGCGCCTGAGCACCTTGGCTAGCCAGGGACACAGAGGCCAGGGCCTTCCCAGAGGACAGAACCAGCCTCTGAGACTCCCCAGTCGTGACGGCTGGAGAATGAGGAAAGAGAGTGGGGTTGGGAGTCAGGGCTGAAGACAAAGTGAGTTTCAGACAACACAGTGCTTTTAAACATGGACCACGCCAGCGTCATCAACCAGTTGAAGTGAAAGATAATGACCCCAAACGGGTTCCTGGCATCAATCCTAGACCACAGCATCAGAAAAACACAAGCAACCCTGTGGGGCTTCAGAAAAGAAAACAAGGTTGGAGTCCACCTCATCAGGGATGGCATCCCGGTCTAACTGCTGGCTTCTGTGGAACCAACCTCCCTGAGCCTCAGTTTCCTCACCTGGAAGTCCAGGTTAAAATGCCTAGCCTATGGGAATTCCCCGGAGGTCCAGTGGTTAGGACTTGGCGCTTTCACTGCCGTGGCCTGGGTTCGATCCCTGGTCGGGGAACTAAAATCCCGCAAGCTGTGCAGCATGGCCAAAAAAAAAAAAAAAAAGTGCTGAGCCTAGAAGATAACTGTAAGAGCTAAAAGAAATTGTGGTTGTCAAGCTCGGGGGGAGCCAGCTGCAGTACTGTGAGGGTCCCTGGAAAAGCCCATGTGGACAGGCCCTGAAGCCTCCAGCCAACAGCCTGCAAGTGAACTTGGAAGCAGACCCTCTGGCCCCAGTTGAGCTTTCAGATGACTGCAGCCCTGAACGACTGCTTGACTTCAACCTCATGAGGGACCTTGAACCACAACCACCCAGCTAATCCCACTCCAGATTCCTGACCCTCAGAGGCTCTGTGAGATAATCAATGTTGGCTTATTTTAAGCTGCTAAATTCTGGAGTGACTTGTTACGCAGCAATAGATAACTAATTCAGATTTTGGTTCTTGGCATACAAGAGCTCATACAAGAGCTCAGTGGATGGTTCCTACAATATTCCCTCATTCCATGTATGTCAAAACAGTCATAAGATGCAACACTGATTACTAACAGCTTTTTCAAGAAAAAAGAAATGCTGCTGTTTTAAACATATACGTTAAGTATAAGATGCATCCAAAGTGGAAAGTTTCCGCTGTCTGATCTTCACCTCCAAAGCTATTCCTGCCAGTCTTCCCCATCAGAGGTTCCTACGTGCTCAGTCCAAACACCCTGGTCTTTCCCTTGACTCTCCTCTTCCCACACTTCCCCCTTCCCCGTCCTCAGCAAATCCCATAGGCTCCACCTTCAAGACATATCTGGAATCGAACCACTTCTCACCACCACCACCCTGGTCCTTGGACCAGCAGAGCAGCCTCCTAACTGGCCTCCTTGCTTTCCGCTCTGCCCCTCTGCAGTCTCCACGTCACACAGCAGCCGGTGGTCTTTCTAAGATGGAAGCCCTCTCTTACCAGTCCTGTCCCCCAAACCCTACTGAGGCTCCCCCTTTCATGCAGGATCGATGTCCATGTCCTTACCAGAGTTTCAGGGGATCTGCCTAACCCACCTTGGCTCCTTCTGCTAGCCCCTAACTCAGCCCACGCAGATCCTTCCTGCTCCTCCTCACACAAGCAAGCTTCTGCCTCCAAGACTCTGCCATCACGGTGCCCTCCACCAGGAGCACCGTCCCCAGACAGCATTCGTAGAGCTTCCTCACAAACGGCATCTCCGAATAAAGGTCTTGCCTGACAATCCTATCTAAAATGCCACTCTCCTCCCCATTCCAGTCCCTAGGCCCTGCTTCATTCTTTCATAGCACTGATCTCTAACCGACATCTTATATCCCTATCTGCTCACGTCTCACTGTCAGGATTTTGTTAAGTTCACTGTTGCATCCCCAGTGCCTAAAACAGCTCCTGGTACATAGTCGGTGCTCATAATATATGTCAAGAGTCAGCAAACTTTTTCTATAAAGGGCCAGAGAGTAAATACTTGGCTTTGCATTTCTTACAATCTCTGCCGCAACTACAGTCGCCCCTCTGTATCCACAGATTCTGCGTCCCTGGATTCAACTAACCCCAAGGGCCAACTCTAAGGGACTTGAGCATCAAAGTTTGGTATCTGCAGGGGTCCTGGAACCAATCTCGTGCAGACACCGAGAGACAACTGTACTCAGTGCTGCTGTTATAGCATGAAATCAGCTGCAGATAATACCCAGCAAGCTAAGAGTGGCAGGATTCCAATAAAACTTTATTTATGAAAACAGGTGGTGGGCCGGATTTGACCCACAGCTGTAGTCTGCCAACACTGACCTATTTGATTAATTATTAAAAAATATATTTGCCTCTCAAATGTAAGACTGTTTTCCATCTTCAAACTGAACAATACAGGGGAGGGAGGATGGGCTGGAAGTGCATCTCTGAGGGTTCTGGGCAGAATTCAACAAGAACTTCTCCCAAGGTGAAATGGTTGATAAAAACCCAAATGGACAGCAGGCTGGCCCATCATTTGCTGGGGTCTTCCAGCACAGATCAGATGCTCTCATGCATTTAGGAGGTGGCTGATGTAAAGGCAGGTGGCAGGCCAGCTTGCCTCGCTCACATCTCTTAAGAACTGCTAGGCAGGTACAGGTCTTACATTCCAGCACGACCCACCATCGCCAGAATGACATCGACCAGTTCTGACACTATCCACTTACACTATCTTTCTTCCAGAAGAAAACCTACGGAATCACGCTTGCTGACTTCTCAGGGATGGGGGCGGGGTGCAGGAGAACACCAACAGAGCCAAAATATGTCCAGAGAAAGATATCCTGGCACTGACAGGATCCTGTGCAACACAAAAGAACAGTCATGAGAAGAAAAATATGCAACTCTGGCAGCCAGGCTACTAGACAAAGATCACGCTTCTTTGAAATTAAGCACCGAGAAAAAAGGTAGATAACCACAGGGTGCGGTTTAAAAAAAAAAAACAAAAAAAACGCGCGTTCAAGTCTTTCTGCTTTAATTGCCGGTAATTTCATAGTTCAGTGTCTCCTGCCAGCTTTGGCTTGTTTCTCTTCCCAAACCATTTTGCTCCAGCTCAACCCATTGGAGGAAGCATTTTAATGAGAACTTGGGGAGCGCTGCTTTCAAAGGCACTCCCCCGGCTGCCCTGCCAGTCCTCCGCCGAGCCCCCTTTGTAGGCTCACCTTCAGCGCCGCCCCAGACAGCCCTTCCAGGGAAGCTGTGAGGCCTGCCGCTTTTAATCACCACCTGCCCAGAGGGCAGGGGACCCTGATGGGCTGTTTCATTTCATCCAACTCTCGGATTTTATCAGCATTTTGCCACTGTCAAAGAGGAGGGAAAAAAACAGGAATCAAAAGCCCTTCCATTTGAGGAAGGAACTTTTGACTTCCTAAACCCAGTCTCAACTTCGGTTATCTTATTTCAAACTCAGAAGAAATGCACAAGGCAGCAGAGCAAAGCTTAACTCTCCATCCTTCCGGGTGTGCAGCGAGTATCTACCGAGTGGGCCCCGTGTGTTCGTTGTGGCAATGGGGAGGGATACAGTCCTTGCTTCCCTGGAAGTACCAATGAGACGGAACAGATCCCCACGGTGCCAGAGGGACACGAAGGCACAGAGAAGCAAAGTGACCTTCCAAGGTGACAGACTGGGGTGAAGCCCTCACAGCTCAGCCAAACAGGTCGATGTGGCCCGGGCGGGCCACATGATAGCTTGAGACAAGGAAGCGCTTCATCTTTTTATCTTCCGGAAAGGTACGCCAAACCTAGAGGGCACATTGTTTTCTCCTTTCTTATTAAAAAAAACTTTTTAATAAGAAAAAGTTGGCTTGGTAGATCGAGAATAAACCTGTTATGGGCTTCCCTGGTGGCGCAGTGGTTGAGAGTCCGCCTGCCGATACAGGGGACACGGGTTCGTGCCCCGGTCCGGAAGGATCCCACGTGCCGCGGAGCGGCTGGGCCCGTGAGCCATGGCCGCTGGGCCTGCGCGTCCGGAGCCTGTGCTCCGCAACGGGAGAGGCCACAACAGTGAGAAGCCCGCGTACCGCAAAAAAAAAAAAAATCAATAAAAATAAACCTGTTAAAAAAAAAGCAGAGTTGGAGGAAGGAAAGAAAAGACATCAAATGCTATTGTGAAATTTCCAAAGGGGTAGAAAAAATAATGCTAGATACAATAATAGTAATTTGCTAGTGATATATATAAAAAAATATATATTGCGTGTGTGTATATATATACACACACGCACATATATACATGCGATTTATATGTGCTAGGCATAGTTCTTGAGGTCTTAGGTATTAACCCACCTAATACTCACTGAAACCCTATGAGGAAGAGATATCATCATCCCCATTTTGCCAATGAGGAAAGTGAGGAACAGAGAGGTTAAATAATTTGCCCAGAGTCACACAGCCAATAAAGTAATAGAGCCAGGATTTGAGCCTTGGCAGTCTGGCTTCTGAATCCATCCATGCTCTTAAATATTTCACTAATCTACCCTCTCTTTCTCTGTCTCAGAAACTTTTTGCACTTTTCTAACAGCATGAAATCCTTGCAATTTACCATGTATTTTTCTATGTGTTTGTTTATAGAGTATTCTTCTTAACCCATTTCTTTGCACAAAGGCTCTGAGATAACTAACAAGAGACATAAAACCAACAATAAAATTAAAATTAAGGAAAATCACGCCCATGGAAAGGGGATATTATTAATACACCAATAAAAAGGCCAATGACTCTTCACACCTTGCTCTAAGCTTCCTGGCAGCCCAGGTAAACAGCGCAACATGATCAGTTACAGAATTTTCTTTATCAAAAGGAGAAAAGCTTATCAAGTTCCTCAGAGAGAACCAAATTTTTCTTGTCACTAAATTTCCATGGAATTTTTGCATTTAGTAATAAGAAAAAGTACAATGAGGTGGTAGATAAATGTCCTTGCTGATATATTTTTACTCTGATTTTAAAATCAAGGTTGTAACCTTAAAAGGAACTCAAGAGAAGGCAATTCTACAAAAAGCCTGGAGTAACTCTGTCCGAGTGTGTAGCCTTCCAGTGGGACAATATCACCCTACAGGTTCCACGAGTGTAAAGTTACAAAACGGAGAGGATTACAAAAAACTTTTCTCTGTAAACAGGCAGATCCTCGGGGTGGCTGACAGGCCTTCAGTGCTCTAAGACAGCTCCTGAGAAACCAGGTCACTGAGGAGGGTGAATACAAAGGACGGTTACACACCAGGCAGGCAATCTGTCCCCCCATCACATGAAATGGGGCTTCAGGAACCACTGGGGCTTCCGTGCTCACGCTGCTGCTGCACAGATGCATCTCTAAGAGCTTTCAATCTTGCTCTGAGGTGGCAGAAGAAAAGCCACAGCCCTTTGAATGACCAGCCCCAGTGTGACCTGTGGTAGAGTTCTCACCTCACGAAGTCCCCTTCTTGACATCTCAACTCTCCTACAGAAGAAGCTACTGGAAACCCCCTCCTACCTCCTCCGCCTGCCTGTTTCCCGGCTTGCAGGCCTGAAAAAAGAAATGTCTGCCTATGGTTGGGGGTTCACCAAGGCACCTCGTAGAAATGTACATGGGAAGACTGGACATGGGAAGGCTGCGTCCTGGGTCGGTTCTCCAAGACAGTTTCATTATTTGGTTTAAACTGCCTGGAGACACCAAGGAACAAAACCTCTTGGAGTTAGAAAAGGAATATAATCCAACCCCTCATTTTACCAAGAACAGAAATCAAAGTCCTACAGAAGGTCACAGGCACTAGAACTTGAACTCCAGGGTCCCGCCCCTGCCTGGCCAGGGCTCCTCCTACCACTCTGGGACGCTCCCCGGAAACAGGCAGAGTGAAACCCAAGTGGGTTTTGAACTATCCACCTCCCTCAACACACTGTTAGGCAAGAGACCAAGGACTCCTAGGGCCTGTGTATCAGGAACACCTGAGACCAACGTCTTCCCGGGCTCCGAATCACACAAGTCTTCACCTGTTTACGAGGCCAGCATTAATGAGAGGCTCTTCGGAGTCAAAGTGAGGAACAGAAGGGCAACCAAGAGACACGGCCACGCTCTGTTTAGCATTGACTAACCCCAGGCCCAGCAAACTGCAGCCGGGCTGCACTGAAGGCTCAGGCCTACAGTTTGCCTTTGGACTGGCTGCCCTCGGTCCAGTTTGCTGACTGAAAGAAGTTGGAAACTCTACCATCCACCCTCCCGAGTCATTATTTAACAACAAACAGGAACTATTTTTAGAACTTTTTCCATGAAGGCGCCATAGGCAAAGGCCACCAACCTCTGAGACACAGAAAGGTTAAATAAGGCTATCTGACCAAAAAAAAACAGCAACAACAACAAAAAAAACCCACTTTAATAGGCAACTTCCACCTCATATTCATCTGCTCAACACAGTTTCTAATTTTATAAATGGACCTTAAAATTAACAGGAGGATAGGCAGCTTTTCCCAGGAGCCTCCAGGTCCCCTCTGCAAAATTACGTAACTCAGAAAACAAGGCTTCTGATTTTATGATGCTCTCAACAGCCTGCCGGCTGAGCCGAGTTCGCGGGGCCACACCAGCTTCCCACAATCGACTCGAACACAGACGAGGTGAGCAGGAGACAGGGAAGCAGGACAAACCCTTTTTCACAAACTCAGGTAAATGAATCTTTGAGAAACCTCTTTACACCCTCAGTGACTCCCCCCGCAGCCACGCTTACTCCCCAGTAAAACCCCACTACGGGTTTCTGGCCCACCCAGATTGGGTAAGAAATTGCACGTCAGAGCTTGGGTTTACCATGCCATCCGCCCTTAACGGAAGTTTCTACATGCCTCCCACATACGGCCACCGTTCGAAGGATTCAAATAATTTACTGTGGAACACTCAGTTTAAAGGACAGAGCATGCTCTAGGGAATGTAAAAGATTACCATTTACCTTTTTTTTAAAAAAAAAAGGTATTTATTTGTCTTTTATAACCAAGCCAAAGGAAATACAGCTTTTACCAAATGTAGTTGGAGGTGCTGAAAACCTCTTCTAATAATCCTATTTCTACAACATGTAGAGCTGTTTTGCAGGGGGAAATTCAAACACGCCCCTGGAATGCGTTCTCCTCACCAGGTGAGGTAACCCACAATCCCCACATCCTCCAGGTATCTCATTACCGGGGTACCACCCAGAGCACAATCTCTGGGTGCGTGCTAGCCGCTACACTCCACCCCCCAGGAGAGATCTCCTTTCCTAATCATTCACAAATATTTAAATGAGTTGAGGTTCCTAGCTGAGGACCCCCAAAGCCAACTGAGTGAGGAATCAGCAAGGTAACTAAAATTCAGTGGTATAATTTGGCAAAATGTATCACAAGCCCCCCACACACACCCCCCCCCCAAAAATACACAAAATTTGACCCAGCAATTCCACACAGAGGAATGTCTCCTCAGGCAATAATCAAACAAGTGGGTTTAAAAAAAGGCTCTTCAGGGCTTCCCTGGTGGCGCAGTGGTTGGGGGTCCGCCTGCCGATGCGGGGGAGACGGGTTCGTGCCCCGGTCCGGGAAGATCCCACATGCCGCGGAGCGGCTGGGCCCGTGAGCCATGGCCACTAAGCCTGCGCGTCCAGAGCCTGTGCTCCGCAACGGGAGAGGCCACAACAGTGGGAGGCCCGCATACCGCAAAAAATAAAAATAAAATAAATTTTTTAAAAAGGCTCTTCAAGGATGTTCACTGTCACACTGTTTCCACAGCCAAAGCTGAGCCACCCAGCTGCCCAACCACAGAGGATTAGTTAAATGAGGTTTGAGCATCCTGCTGCCACCCAAAGCACTGACGCTGAGGTACAAGCACAGGGTGCAAACGGCATCGAGAGCAAGTTAGAAAACTGTGCGTAATGTGGTCTAAATGTTCTTTCAGACAAATACACGCTTATCAGTAAGTGAAAGAGGCCAATCTGAAACGGCTGCACACTGTGTGACTCTAGCTATATGACATTCTGGGAAAGGCAAAACTATGGAGACAGCAAAAAGCTCAGCAGAGGCCAGGGCTGGGGGCTGGGAGGGGGAGATGAATAGTGGAGCCCAGAGGATTTTCAGGGCAGTGAACAGACTGTGTGAGATTACAACGATGGACACGTGTCATTACACATGTGTCCAAACCCACAGAATGTACAACACCAAGACTGAACTTTAAGGTAAACTATGGACTTTGGGTGATACGATGTCAAGGTAGTTTCATCAATTGTAACAAATGTACCACTCTGGGGGGGGACAGACGTAGATAATGAGGGAGGCTGTGCATGTGGAGAGGGGCAGGGGGGTTCAACAGAAAAATCTCTGTATCTTCCTCTCAATTGTATTGTTAACCTAAAACTGCTCTAAAAAAATAAAGCTTAAAAATTTTGGTTCATTAAAAAAGGAGAGGGACTTCACTGGTGGCGCAGTGCTTAAGAATCCGCCTGCCAACACGAGGGACACAGGTTCGATCCCTGGTCTGGGAAGATCCCACAGGCCGCAGACCAACTAAGCCCGTGCGCCACAACTACTGAGCCTGCGCTCTAGAGCCCGCGAGCCACAACTACTGAGCCCACGTGCCGCAGCTACTGAAGCCCATGCGCCTAGAGCCCGTGCTCCGCAACAACAGAAGCCACCACAATGAGAAGCCCGTGCACCGCAACGAAGGGTAGACCCTGCTCGCCGCAACTAGAGAAAGCCCGCATGCAGCAAAGAAGACCCAATGCAGCCATAAATAAATAAATGAATGAATTTTAAAGAAAGAGAAATATAAACAAAGTTATGTCTATATGGAGAGAAATGTAGGAGCTGGCTAGATAAGTGAACTAGATAGATAGATAATCAGAGATAGATAAATAGATACAGATAGATGGGAACTGATAATTTGTATTCTGGGAGATTTTATCATCAAGAAGCAGTTATGGGGACTTCCCTGGTGGTCCAGTGGTTAAGAATTCTTCCAAGGCAGTGGACGTGGGTTCAATCCCTGGTCAGGGAACTAAGATCCCACATGCTGCAGGGCAACTAAGCAACGCGCCGCAGCTACTGAGCCCACGCGCCCTGGAGCCCGGCGCACCACAACTAGAAAGAAGCCCGTGCGCTGCAATGAAGATCCCATATGCCACAACTAAGACCCCACGCAGCCAAATAAAAAGAAAAGGAAGACGCAGTTATGTTACTCTGGTAATGTATTTTACTTTTAGTACGTTAACTTTGCTGAGGAAAACAGGCAATTAAAACTTAATTATAGGGCTTCCCTGGTGGCGCAGTGGTTGAGAGTCCGCCTGCCGATGCAGGGGACGCGGGTTCGTGCCCCGGTCCGGGAGGATCCCACGTGCCGCGGAGCGGCTGGGCCCGTGAGCCATGGCCGCTGAGCCTGCGCGCCCAGAGCCTGTGCTCCGCAACGGGAGAGGCCACAACAGTGAGAGGCCCGCGTACCACAAAAAAAAAAAAAAAACTTAATTATATTAATAAACGAAATTAGTAAAGAAACCACAATCTGTGTGCCCACATGCATACACACACCCACACCCAAACAGCAGGGCCTTTGCATACTGAACTCTAAGGTGGGGAGAGAAAAGGTCTGTCCACTCCCAGGTAGAGAAGGAAAGAACTATTGAATTAGACCCATTTACAGGCCTGGCAGTGGACTCCCAGGTACAAAACAGTCAAGGGCAAATTCCCTGTCCTGAACAAAAAGCCAAGCGTGCACTACAGGCCCCTCTGACACCTGGCTTTACTTACAAACTAGGGTCTCCCCAGCACAACCACACCAGCCAGTGATCTCGGGGGACGTGACTATAAAAGCAGCCACTGGGGCTTCCCTGGTGGCACAGTCGTTAAGAATCCGCCTGCCAATGCAGGCGACACAGGTTCAAGCCCTGGTCTGGGAAGATCCCACATGCCGCGGAGCAACTAAGCCCGTGCGCCACAACTACTGAGCCTGCGCTCTAGAGCCCATGAGCCACAACTACTGAGCCTGAGTGCTACAACTACTGAAGGCTGCATGCCTAGAGCCCATGCTCTGCAACAAGAGAAGCCACCCAATGAGAAGCCCACGCACCGCAACAAAGAGTAGCCCCCGCTCACCCCGCGCGCAGCAACGAAGACCCAACGCAGACAAAAATTAAAAAAATAAATTTATTTTTAAAAACTTTATAAAAGAAAAAAAAAAGCAGCTACCACTCAACTGTTGGAATAGACACAGTCAATCCTCAGCTTTGTCTGCAGGAAGCTCAGAGGGTAGACGGGACTGCCCCCCACACACCGCATTCCCCTTGATGCCACGGAGCAAGCATGTGTTGAGTGGAACACTTCTTGTTCTAAAAGTTTGTCTGATACCAATTCACAAGTCATGTGGTCAGCCAGCAAGCTAACCAACCGAGGGTAGAGTTTCCACGGTCTGGGCTGAAATCCATACAATGACTCAGCCCTCATGCTCAGGTACCTCCCTGGAGCGAGAGAAAAGGTACCCACTGAGGGGTATCAGATTTGGGTCCCTGCAATGCAATGCTCTGGCTGTGTAACCTCAGGCAAGTCACTTGACCTCTCTGGGTCTCTGGTTTGTCATCCTTCTAAATGTTGGACAAGATGAAAGCAAAGACACATTACTTTGGATTGCCTGTAAGTGCTGAATTCCATTTGGCACTCAGTAAAAACTCAATGACCACTGAGATTTTTTTTCTTTTTAAATTCCCACATCCAATCATTTTATTACCCTCTTAAAAATGCTCTGGGGATGAGCGGTACTATTCCAACTCCACGATAGCAAGAAAGCACGAACACTGCGGTGGGGAAGGCAAAGTCCTTAAAATTGTTTCCCCCTTATCCTACAGCTTTGCCTGAACTGCTAAGCACAATGTCCTCACACCTCCAAGGAGGCAGGAGAGCCCAGTGGTTAAACATCAGGGCACTTGAATTCAAATCTCTCCTCTCCACTTTCTGGCCATGTGATCTGGGCAAGTTACCTAACCAGCAGCTGCTTCAATTTTCCCATCTATAAAGCACGTATAAAATAAGTACCCTCTTGGGCTTCCCTGGTGGCGCAATGGTTGAGAGTCTGCCTGCCGATGCAGGGGACATGGGTTCGTGCCCCGTTCCGGGAAGATCCCACATGCTGTGGAGGGGCTGGGCCCGTGAGCCATGGCCGCTGGGCCTGCGCGTCCGCAGCCTGTGCTCTGCAACGGGAGAGGCCACAACAGTGAGAGGCCCGCCTACTGCAAAAAGAAATAATAATAATAAATAAAAAAATGAAAAACTAACCACCCCTTATTTCAGGGCCTCTCACCTTCTGAGATGGCCCGCACTCTGTGGAGTGTGCTTCTCCCAGGGCCGCTCTTACTTTCCGAGACAACCCCACGCCCTGGAGCCAGCTCTCACCTTTCGAGATGGACTGCATTCTATCTGTGGAACGTGGAGCGCTTTAAATAAAGCCACTTCTTGCCTATCACTTTGTCTCTCACTGAATTCTTTCTGCGATGAGACATCAAGAACCTGAGCTCCAGTAAGTCCCGAGACCATGTGTGTGATTTCAATTAAAAGACAGTGGGTTCAAGTTCCAATCTGGGTTTCGGCTGGGTTCGAGTCCCGCCCATGGGTTCAAGTCCCAATCTGGGTTTTGGCTGGGTTCGAGTCCCCGCCCGTGGGTTCAAATCCCAATCTGAGTTGTGCTGTTTCACTCTTAGAGGGCTGCTGTGAAGATTAAATGAGTGGAAATAAGTAAAGCATTTAGAAGGGAGCCTGGCACACAGTGAGTGCTTAATAAGTGTTAATAAATGCTAGCAATTATTATCCATTCCTCCAACGAACTCTTACTGAGCATTTGTTCTAACAGTACCAGTTACTCTTGAAGACTCTAAGGAAACACAAAAATATTGAATAGGACGCAGTCCAAGACCCTTACTGTCTAGTGGGAAGGGGCCAGCCTGAACCAATAGATATGAGCCCAGGATTCCTTCTCCAAAGCCCCAGGGCCAGATAGGTTTGAATTTAGATGTTTCTGACTTCAGACAGGTAACAGGTACCTGTACCTTATTATGAAGCATCAATCTCCCCTTCCTTCCTCTCCCCCTCCCTGGGGCCTGGAGCAGCGCCTGAGATCAACCCCTTGTAAAGCCATGCTAAGTGGGATCGAGAAATACTACAGAGTCTCAAGACAGTTCACATCAGATTTTGCAGCCAAACGAGTTACAAAATAACTTCTGGTGTTCAGAACTTTTTGAATATCAGAACCGCAGACAAGGGTCTGCAGACCTGTTCCATAAGTAACAAGGTCTTGGGGTCCCACAAAGGAAGCAACAGCAAACAACTAAATGGGGGTGACAGGAAAGGCATCACCAAAAAGGCACAGTTTCGGCTGAAACTTGAAGGAGAAATAGGAGCCTCAGTGAACAAGGCAGGTGAACATTTCTGGCAGAGGGACTGGCAGAAGCAAAGGTGAGGGGGTTGGAACCAGCAGAGAAGGTCAGGAACGAAACAGGTCTAAGGTGCAACCTGAGATGTGTGTGCAGGCGTGGCAAGAGGAGGGGCCGAAAAGTGAGGGCGGAGTCACATCCTAAAAGCACGCTGGCCCCACTGAAGACCTCACACACACTGCGGGCCACAGAGAGCCCTGGAAGAGCTGGAAGAAGGGCGGTCCCGATCAGATCGGCATCTTCGTAAAATGCTCTGGGGTGGCCGCCTGGTAAAAGGACAGGAAGAGGAAGAGAGGGAGGAGGCGCCCAACTGGGAGACGGTGCCAGTGTCAAGGAAGGAATGTTGATGATGCCAACTCAGGCAGGCAGCAGAGGGGGTGAAAGAGAGGGAGGCCACCACAGCCAGCCTGGTGCACGCATGGACCTCGAACATCGCCGAGGACAGTGCTTAGTGCCAGGGACGGCCCACACTCCTCACAAGGACTTACGGAGGCCCCCTTCTAGAGGCCACTTTCTGAAGGACCAAAGGACATCACTGTTTTAACAGTATGAGGATCTGAGGCGAAGCAGCCTCCCTGCCCCGAGGCCCCCACCCCTTCCTCCTCCCGGTTACAGCCGGTGGGCAAAGTACCCAAGTCACGTACTTATGGCCTGAGTCCCTCCAGCTCAGAAAGCGAGTCAGAGAAGACCTAGCAGCGGGTCAGGGGGTGGGGACAGCACCTGTCACCCATCCTTCTGAGCCACAGGGCTGACACTAGGTTTACCAAGCAGGGTGACCAGGAGAAACCACAGGATGGTCCAGGCTGGGATGCAGCTGGTCTCCGCCCACTCTTGAGGACGACCTACAAGCACCCGTTCTGAAATGGTCACTGCTCCCCCATTAGCAACAAGCACCAGCCCGAAGCCAGGCAGAAGAGGAGGAGACTGCTCAGGGTGACACAGACCCGGGTGGCCACGGCCGTGAGGAGCGGCCACCTGGGAGACGGCAGCGGCAGCTCTCCCCACGCTCACCCGCCAATTCCTCTGGCTTGAACAACAGTCCCTCCGCACAGGCAGAGCAGCATAGCCTGTGCCCGTGCAGGCGTGACAGCCACCCTGGGAGCCGAGCCCCGACACCGTCGTCGAGGAAGGGGCGCCCATCAGAAGGAGGGGACACGCCCCAAGGGACTGCTGGGGCAGTAGCAAAGGCCTCCACTAGACGGGGAACTTGGGTCTTCGGGAGCACCCACTAAGTGTCCAGCTGGCCTCCGTATTTCCCTGGATGTCTACCCTGGAAGCAGGGAAAACCCAAACTGCTTCTCAGACATGGATCTCCAGTCCAAGGAAAAGTAATGCTCTCAGTCAAAACCCTAATAAAAAGTCTGTCTCGCATCTTCCCTTTCCCACTCTCCGTCAGGATTTGGAACCCAGGTCCTGGGAGAGTCAGTCTGTGTAGAACAGATGAGGAAACAGACCTACGCTAACACAAGGGGGGTGATGCCCAAGAAGGTCAGCTGCTTCTTTTCTTTTTTTATGACCTTTTACTATGGGCATTGGCAAACATTCACCAAATTTAAGAAGTTAATATAATGAACTCCTCTGCACCCATCTCCCAGCACCAACCAGCACCCAGACAGGGTCCATCCTACTTCATCTAACTCCCCTTCCCCCCACTAGATTGCTCTAATTAGCTGGGCTTTTTCCCAACCTGCTTCTAACCTACAAAACACCCAACTCCCAAGTGGGCTTTTGCTCACCACTGTGCACCCCTTACATTTTCACCTGGAAACCTGCCAGGTGTTGAACTAATCCAGAGACCTACAGCCACAACTGGATTTTCCAGCTTGAAAGCGGAGAGTGGGTATGAAGGAGACAGGCACGGATCAGTGACCGGGCGCCCCGAGAAGCTGCCTGCTGTCAACAACTCTCGTGTGCAGGAGAAGAAAGACAACCCAATACTTCTCCCTTAGTGTGCAAAGTTCTCCCGGCAGTCACCCACCCCCATTGCCTAGCACAAACCGGTGACCGGGACGGGGTGTGCAGCTTATGTTTGATTAAGGGTTGGTTTATGTTCCCTTGGGGAGTTTTTTATTTCCACGCTGTTATGTCACCCCTAAAATTTACAGTTTTCAGTGCCTGAATTCTTCCGCCCTGTTGGAGTCAACCCACTCCCTCCTCTTCCTAGTCTGTGAATGGCCAGAAATAGTTTCCATTGTCATTGACTTAAATTTCCACTTTGATGATGGGAACAAATATTTTTCTTGTGCTTTCCTGAAGCAGGAATAAATTTTTCCATTCAAGTTCTGATCGGACTCCAGAGGCCAGTCCCTGAGCAGAAAGTGCAGAGGACACCCGAACAGACCAGATCCAGTACATCTGCCTCCTGCCCTGGGGGCTGAAGGAGCTGGCCAGGGCTCCCCGCCTCGAGGCTCAGCACAGGGGATCCAGTCCCAAATCCTGCTCTCACAGACACATACTGGGCTCCGCTCCAGGTTCTGTAGGTACACCTGTGAATGAGACCGAGCCTGTCCTACCCTCATGGAGCTTAAAATTTAAAACCAGGGCAAAGCTTCCCAGGAGAACACAAAAGACAAATCAGAGCAGACAACAGCACGGCCCTGGCCTCGCCTTCCTACGACCACATCTGCCTCTCCAGCTCAGCCCTCTCCCCGCGCGATTCTCCAGCACACACCCAATGGCTCCTGAGGCAGGGGTGGGTAGCAGACACAAGCCAGAAGACAAGCCAGCCCCCTCCACTGCAGGGAAACCCATGCGCCTCGTGCAGGAGAAAGCGCAGAGTGACTTCTGGCTAACGGAGCTCTGTCTCCAAAACGCATGCTTTGGAGTGCTGGAGTGCCGGCAGATCGCAGGAGGGTGGGGCAGGGAGCTTCCATGGATCGTTTGTTTCTCTCCTTCTCTAATTCTGATCTAATGTTCTGAAATCACCTTGCCGAGGCGAATGGCAGCTCTCAAAGTGTTGATAATTACAGTTGCTGTCTGCTTGGTGGTGCACAGTAATAACTGAGAGATAAGGCCTGGAAGCCACGGGTGTGAGCTCAACAGAAACACGGCAGCCGCAGACGCTGAAACAAGAGGCTCCTGGTCCCTTGTCCCAGCCTGTCCGGCTGAGCCATGTTCAGAGGGTTCAGTGGGACTCAAGAGTCCATGGGAAGCCGCTAGAGCCCCCCAGGCTCCAAATCCAAGGCCCCCCATTACAGGCCAGGGTAAGGGAACAGCGGAATGTCCTTACACCCTCCTCCACTTGGTCTAGGTGGGCGGTGCAGTCAGAAGGGCTGGACGACGGAACCCAGATGGAGGAAGGGCAGCACAGCAGAGAGCCAGCGAAGGGGAGGCTCAGATGGCCCTTTCCCATCTCTGGGGAATGAATGACCACAGGACAGGGCTCAGACAGCCGCTAAAACCCCTTATGCCCCCATGTCCCTTTCTTCTCCTTCCCTGGGTCACCCCCTCCACGGGACACCCCCCCGCCCCCCGCTTTGGCACAAAGACAGCAAGAGTCTGCTTAGCATTCTTTCTAACTGCACCTAAAGGTGGGGGTGAGAGGCAGGCCTCCCCACGCCTGCCTAGTTCAACAAGAAGAAAGCTTAGAACTAAGAATTCTGGAAGAATTATTCATCCCCTTTGGGCATCACTTAGCTCTTTGATGACACTCTAAGGGTGGGAACCTCTGACCCTCCCCAACTATCTTAAAATATTACCTCCAAGTGCTTTGCAAACTGGCGAGGAACATCTGATGGTGCCTCCCCTCAGGTCTTCTCCCTTAAGGACTCTCCAAACAGCCCGGCATCCCTAACGATCCCCTCCGCTACCCTGCGACAAATTGGCTTGCACCTGAAAAGGTGAGATGTCACCTCTGCCCCGGATTCAAGTCCCCACATTACTGCCTAAACAAAAAAATAACTCTCCCCCTCCCCAAGAGAGATGAAGAGCTGACTGTCCCCATCCTCGCCACAGAGCTGAGGCTGCGCAGATCACTCTCCCCCCAAAGACGGCTTTCCAATCCTCTCCAGAGAGCTCCTCCAAGCGAGTACTGAGCAAGAAAGCAGGCTGCAAGTGTTCACAATTGCCCTCAAGTCTCCAAGGGTAATCGTGTTTCTTTCAATCAGAATACAGTTCAGCAGCGAGTGTCCGGAAAACTCGCAGGCAGCAACCTGGTGACCACCGTAAGGAAGAAAGCAATCTCATTCCAGACACTGACAGTGGATGACGCGGGGGGAAAGGACGAGGTCTCACGCTGTCAGCCCATCTGAGGCCCGGCACCGAGGAGAAATAAAGAGGTCTGAGGGCCCGTCTCCCTCTGAAGAGGCCTCCCTGGAGCTGGAAGCTCTGCCACTGACCAGCAGCGTGGCTGGAGAGGAGCGGGGGTTTCTCATCAGAAATGCGTGTAAAAAACACCCTACTCGATAGGATTTGGGTTCGTTTTGGATGAAATCGAGCAGACACGTCCGAAGCAATTTGCACAACACCAGTCATAAAGCAAGCCCTCGGGAAACAGGCTCTCCCTTGTCTGATGGACCCGGAGCCCCACAGATGGTAAGGGTCACCATCCTGACATCGTGCCATCCATTTGCCAGACGCGGCCTGAGTTTCAACGCCGCAAACGTGAGCAAAGGTGCCTCCTGAATTGAGGAGACGTGGTAGTTCCAGTGGGAACTGGGGTGTTCAAGCCCCTGCGCTGGCTGCGCCTCCAACCCACTCGCGTGATCTTGAGACGGTCACTTTACTTCTCTGAGTCTCCATTTCCTCGGTTTTCTCAGTAAATAACCAGTGGGCCCTAAAAAACTCTAACAAGGTCCCTAGTCATCAGCGACAGTGCAAGCTTTGCGTATTGCTGATCACCTTCTTCACAACCGTCTAAGGAACCGTCTCCACCCACCCAGTCACGTATCACCAGCTTAGAAAAAGACAAGACCAAGGCCATGGGCACCAGCACGGGCCTAGGGCATGGGGAGCTGCAGCCTTGGTCTCACCTTCTTCAAGGCTGGCCCTGGAGCCACGTGCACCATGTGAGCGGAGTGGGGAGAGATGTTTCCCCAGCCAGCCTGCCTGCTTCTCCCCCTCACCAGCTCCATAACCTACATTAGGAAATTTACATTTAACAAATCAGCCACAGAATCCTGAGGAGCACAGATGTTCCCGCTGTGCGGCATCTTCTTTGCACTTAAAAGGCAAAACACAAGAAAACAGAAAAGGGGAAACTTGCACCTCAGACTCTCCCTTTTCTCTAAGAGTTGGATTTAGGGATGTGCTCCAGGTGCTCTGATGTCTGGCTCCCTTTTCTCCCCAGACCCCTACAGGCACCACGGGATCAGACAGGAGGTCCCCACATCCGGCTCCACTCAAGCTTCTCATGAAGAGCACCCCAACTGCAGCCAGCCCCCCAAGTTCTCTGGCCCCCACCGGGTCGTCCATGGTCACGTGGCCACCCTCTCAGAACAGGGAAGAAAGTGAAACTGGAGCAGTTCCCCGAGGCCGGAGCCCAGAGTAAGGCAGGAGCCCGCCAACTATCTCAGAACACTGTCTCATGATGAAGACTCAGATAAAACCAGCCCAGAGCCTACAATGGGGAAAAGGCTCCACTAACAGAATGTCCAAGGGAGATACCACCCACCAGCACCGAACACCCTCCCTGGACCTCCTCCCTTGTTCCCAGACATGCTCACCTTGCCCGCCCTCCACATCCTGTTTTAAACCCCTCCTGGGCCCTTTCCTGAGAAGCACGACTGAGGCTGGTCGTCACTGCCCTGACATCCTGGGCTGCGTTTACCAGCTGCACGGCCTTAGGAAGTAAGTCCCCGTCTCAGCAGCCTGACTTCTTTCTCTGCCACATAAGTTCTTTTCTGTCATATGCACTGCATGTGTCAAAACCAGAAAATGTGATAGCGTGTCAGAGGGCAGTTATTACTGAATGATGCTAATTGAGATGGTTGAGATTCTTTGGGCTTCAAGTCCTCTTCGTGCATATATTCTGCCTCCCCGATGGGACTGTAATTTCCCCCAAGGACAGAGGTTATGTCTCTGTCCTTTTCCAAAATGCCTAAAATAGGATTCTCCACACATCAAAATCTCAACTGGTGATGCAGGCAGAAGAGATGGTGACGGAGAGCAAGCATACTGCTGCCCCCACCCCCTGGCCTTGACAGGCATGGCTAATCGAGTGCACACTCCGCCCACCGATCAGGAGCACTCCAGGAGGCAAGCTACTTGCAACCGATCAGAGATGGCAGAGGGGGAGCAAAGGGAATCTAAACCCTTGGTCTGGACGGTACCCATGATCTCTAACACACAGGTCCTATCTTATCCACAGGCACGCTGAAAACAGAGCCCGCCTACAAAAATGGCCCCGGAGCGCTCCTCTGAACAGTCTGATTCTATCTACCTGGCTCCCCTTTGTTTTTTGCTGCCTCCAAGCCTTTTGAGAAGAGCAGCAGGATATGAATTATTAAATTATGATTCCTGGTGTCATATCACTAACAAGCAGTCTATAATCTCTGACACGGGAGAACAGGAACAGAGGACAGAATTTGTGATGAATCCATAAAACTGGACCCCAAGCTGCCACTCAGTTCCTAGAGATGCCTCTCAAATATCCACACACTCCGATTGACCTCCCTCCCCACCTTTCCACCCAAAGTTGGGGGAGAGGGGGACGAGGACACATGGAGAAGGAAGAGAAGCCTATGATTTTCCAGACTCAAACGCAGGACCCTAGGCCTCAGTTTCCTGGGCTTGTAAAATGTGGGCCTGGCTGAGATAACTCCTACAGTCCCTCTCAGTTCAAGAGTTTAGGGCTTGTAAATGTATTACTTTGCATTATCCACTACTTTATACTCTCCAAATAGACCCCTTCTCGTGAATGTTAGAACCCCAAGCTGACAGTACCCCATGTTGGATTTCGAGAGGCATTTAACAAGGCCACTGTGCAGTCACGTGATGACGCCCTTTCTCCAAAGAACACCTCTCCCCACTCGGTGGGACCTCAGACATCCCATAATAATGAGGATGATGACAAATGGCGATTTCAAAGCCCTCTCCTGTTTACTGTCTAAAGGCCTCTCGATACCCCTGTGAGTCTGTATTCACATATCCCGGGTACACCCTCTGCCATAGCAAAGACCTAATTTAGACAGAGGCAAATTAGCTCTGTGGGGTGAAATGCATTAACCGAGTCTCCCAAACAGCACAAATCTAATTAACTGAAAATCAAAATTGCAAAGCTGCCGAGAAAGATTTCCACGGGAGAAGTCTCCTAAGGGTTGCGGGAAAGTTGTGGGTCACGTGACCTGCCTAATCCACGACTCGAAGCTAAACTGGGATAAACGCTGTTTGGGTTTATTTGCTTTTTCACTGATGTTTGTTTTCTGTAGATCACCTTTATCACCAGTGGGCTTTGGAGAGCTTATCTGGTGCGTGCAACAGCCATGAAAAGCATCCTTTCCGAGGAGGGGGCCCAGCTTCATGAAGCTCCAGCGCGATGGGAAATAAGAATACCGCTTCCCGACAACCTGGCTGGGAATTCCACTCCAACTCCTGCACACCTGCCCTACCTCCCCCAGCAGAGGCTCATCTCCACTCACGACCCCCATCACTCAAAAATGCTGGCAGCAGTGGCGTCAAATGTCCCCACCCAGGGGCCTTGAGAAGACCGAGCCACATTCAAGTCAGGGCGTCCGTCGTAGGCAGGTGAGCTTTTGTCCTTCGCTCCTCTGACCCGCCCCAGGCAAACGACAGCAGGACAGTCACTGGGTGGACAGGGCTCCTTTTGGTTCCGAGGCCTAGGATCTGCTCTTGGGAAAGAGGACAGAAGCCATTTCTGTGCCTCCTATCCCACACCACGCCCTGCTTTAACGCTCCATGGCTCCCCACTGCCCAAAACAGTGATTCTCAACCCTGGCTGCAATTAGAATCATTTGGGGAGATTAAAAAAACACAAACAACAACAAAGCCCAGGCCACACCCCAAACCAAGTAAATGAGGATTTTGAAGGGAAGAGTTGCAGGCAACCAAGGCTGAGAACCACTGTTCTAGATCTGGTGTTTTGCAAACTTAAATGTGCCCGTGAATCACCTGGGGATCTTGTCGAAATGCAGGTACTGACTGAGCAGGTCTGGGGTAGGGCTTGAGATCCTGCCTCCCAGAGGGGCTCCCGGCTCAAACTACTGGTTCAGAGATGACTCTCTGAGCTGCAAGCCTCTAGAATCAAGTTCAAACTCGATTCACATATACTCTGACCTCTCTACTTCCCCTTTTTCACCACGTGCCGCTGTCCAACTCATATACCCCCAAATACATACAGCTCCCGATATACACAGGGCTATTTCTCTCCTTGGTAGCTATGCACCTGCTACGCCCTTTTGGGAGGAAAGCCTTTCCTACAACTACTCCACCTCCCTGGAAAACTCCTACCATCTGTTATGGGCTGAACCATGTCCCTCCCCAAAGTCACAGGTTGAAGACCTAACCCCAGCACCCCCAAAATGTAACCATCTGGAGGTGCAGTCTTTAACAGAGTAATTAAACTAAAATGAGTCATCGGGGTAGACCCTAATCCAATATGACCAGTGTCCTTATAAGAAGAAGAAGAAATGTGGACACAGACACACATACTCGTGTACACGCACCAAGGGAAAACAATATGCAGACACAGAGGAGAGATCACCTGTCAGCCAAGGACAGAAGCCTACAACAGATCTTTCCCTCATGGTCGTCAGAAGGACGACCCCACTGGCACCCTGATCTCAGACATCGACGAGACTATAAGTTTCTGCTGTTTAAACCACCCAGTCCATGGTATTTCGGTACAGCAGCCCTAGGAAACTAATCTGCCATCCTTTAAGACCCAATCCAGGTATCACCTCGTCCGAGAAGTTGCCCTGGTGGCCCAGCAGGCCCAGCACTTTGGTCTTCCTTTCCACCTCCAGGGTGCCCTGTCGGGCAGGTACCTGCCCACCAGACACCCAGCTACGTGTGAGCTCACCTCGCACAGTGCACAGCACACGGGAGGTGGCGACGTATGTCAACCGGGTTGAACCGAAGGAAAGCCATCCTCCCCTCGAGGGCAGTCACCTCCCAACAAGGTCCCCTGCCCTCCTGCATGTCTGTGCCCTGGCACTCTGCAGCTTCCCCCACTCTTGTTTCCCTCTAGGCAGCCAAGAAAGATCTCTGTTTTGAGCTGGGTTTTGTTTTTATTGTGTGTGTGTGTGTTTTAATCCACCATATTGAAATGCAAACTGCCAGGGGTTAAAAATGCCGCTCCCAGGCATAAGAGGCAGCTGGCTTCTACAGACTAGCATTTATCACATTTGCAGTAAATACACAAAGGTCCTGGATTCAAAACTAGGAAGAGAAAGTAATTCTTTTGTCAAAAGGTAGTGGTAACTAAACACGGGGCAGACAGGGAAGGCAGATTTGGATGGTCGCTTAGCCCTCCGCCGGGTGTGGACATGTTTTATGCTGGGAAAGGAGACCAAAGAAAGTCACACGTCCTGAACGTGCATTATGTAACTGGGCGCTTCCGCAAACCCGCTGCTACGGTTAAACTTCGCTGCAGCCCTAAAAGGAGGGCTGAGACGTCGGAAAAGGAACGCTCACATCTGCAAAGGGGAATCTTACCCCCTCTTTGGGATTCAGATGGTGCCTGGAAACCTGTGTTCTAGAGGAGGGTCCAAAACAAGGCCATGAATTCATATAAATAGAAGATACCGAAATCCTTCATGGTCAAAGAGCAGACAGTCAAGCTAAAAGTTTACGGTATCCGCCAAGCACAGCCTGGGTATCATCGTAGAATTTTTTTTTTTTTTTCTTTTTACACGGAACCTGAAACATAAAGGGTCACTTTCTATTTGGGGTCGATTTCTACTCCGGAGACTTCAGAGGTTGCTCTTCTGAAGGTTACGGGGCTGCCAGCCTCGCACCTCCAGCACAGCATTTGATCCCTTGTCAGGAGCCTCCCTGGGGGAGTCTTCTCAACCTGCACCCCCGGGGAGCCTACGGCCTTGAATCCAGAGGTCAGTGCCCACCCTGAGCCCCTCGAGTGTGGCCACATCAGGTTTCCTCCACTTGGTGGTCTGAAAAAAAGAAAAATTGGGAAGGGCATATAGAGGGTAGGCAGGAATTGCTATACGACCCAACAGAGGCTTCAGGTTTAAGGCACCTTCTTCCTTGCAAAGTTGCCTTCAGGCCACAAGAAACTGTAAGAGAGGGTAGTTCAGTGCTCTCGCAGAGTGCTCTCCAGGACCCCCCGACAGCAAAGCCAGGGGCCCCTCGGGCAGCTGACTCCCTACTGCTACACTGTGCTCTGCTGCCCCCTGACCTCACCCACTGCCCCTCCAGACGGGAGCATGGTGGCTTGTCTCCCGAGAAAGCAGGGATCAAAGATACTACGATGGCTTGAATTCTCTCCTCCTGCCTTCCCACCGCTCTTGAGCCAAGGGCACTTCACCACCAACCCTCAGTATTTAGGTCCCTTTCAGGGGCCTCCTAGAACCTTCTAGAATGGTGATGAGTCTCTTATTGCATGTGCAGCTGCTGACTGCCTTCTATCATCTCTTATCATTCACAAAATAGGATTGCAAAATCCAGGGCACCGCTCCTGGCAAAGAAGCACGTCCATCCCCAAGCTGTTCAGGGGTCCAGCACCCCTTTATCATCTGCTCAAAGGTCACCGCAGGCATGATGCTTCAGACACGCCCACAACTGGTCTCAATGACCAAAAGCCCTCCTGCAGTCGATTTCCTACAGACCACCAGTGCCACAATACTAACAATAGTAACAAGGGCCGCTTACTGAGCATCTACTGCGTTCTGGGCACTGTAGCAGTTTGACACATGCTACACAGAAACGCACCGAAGCCTCAGAGCAACATTGCCAAGCAGGTGTCACCATTTCATTCAAAAACTTATGTTCCTTGTCTATTGCTAAGAAAACTGCGGCTGGGAAGGAACGAGCAACTTGCCCAGGGTCCCCAGGTAATTAAGAAGCCGAAATGGATCTGAACTCAGGTCTGTCTGACGCTGGGACTCTCTCCACCTACAAAGGTTTGGGGGCTGCTCCTTGCCTGGCCTCTATCTGCACGGCACCCAGTGTGGGGAGAGGGACGGGTGGGACACTCGTTAATAATATCCCCATTGCCAAGGACCTCTGTTCGGTCCTGAACGGTGGGTTTTTCCTCCAATTGTAGGGACTGTCCCTATACTTGTGCTACTAAGTGTATAAAGGTACATAGTTATACCAGCCCCTAGATTTTCTCTAATTGTTGAATATATTGTGCAATGTTAAATACATAGCACCCTTAAAGCTATCTGTCCATTTATCTTTATTTTTAAAATCTGAACACAGGGGCCAGCATATACTTGAGCTCATTGTTTGACGGTGAAATTTAAACATTAATAAAATAGTATACACCCCCCAAATTAATAATAATAATATCCCCATTGCACTGGTGGATGAACTGAGGCCTGCTGAAGAAGCAGAGTGCCCACAGCACTTCACTTGCGGGGAGAACACAACCCCTTCCTGTAGTTCGTATACAAGAGGACAAGGTCTACAGAGGTCCCGCCTCTCTGCTGGGCTCTGTTCACAGGCCTGAGGTCACTCCCAGGTGCTCTGCTACTGCTCCGTTCTGGCGAGACATGTGCCAACTACCCCGGGGTCAACTCCACGGAGGGTGCACCTCCGCCCCCATCGCCACCCTCTGTCGGGCGAGAAGCTGAAGCCCATTGGACAGAGACCTACAGCCCGTATCTCAGGCTGCTCCTGAGTCTATACTAATAGCACTTAGCTCTGGCCTCGAGAACCCTTCTGCCACTGAGTTGTGACTTCCCTCTCCTCTGCTCTGGCTGTTACTGGCAAGACCCCCCCAGGCGGGGCCTCCCCGCCTCCCATTCCCATTCTCCTTTCTGAGCTCGGGTCTCAGGTAACTGACACGTGACCATCTGGAACCAACACCTGCTTTTCTGAGAAGGAATTCCCCTCAAGGACGATCCAGTCACAGCAACTAAATCCTCATTTATTTGTGCAAACATTTCCTAATATTTATAGCATACACTTTTCTTGCAATACCACACACATATACACATGCAATACACATGACATGTACAAATCCCCCCTACATATATGCATGTTTTATTATACACTTTTCCCCATGGTAGAGATAACATGTGGCTGACAGAGGTTTGAAGCCACTTATTCTGCAAGCCCATCCTGGAAGCTGACTGGTGGCAGAGAGGAATATGAGCTGTCAGAAAGCCCAAAGCAATTTCAGAGTAAGCTGGCAGGGGGTGGAGGGGGTGGGCGCGATCCAAGGAACAGGAGGGCCTTGCTCAGAACCGTTTCCAGCTCCTAGGAAAGAAAGAGGCACTTACAACTTCCTCAGCCTGAAACTTGAGGCTAAAATTCCCTACGATGATTAAGCCCAGGAGACCAGATGATCTACAGACTTGCTTACGTTCAAAGAGTCTCTGTGCAGTGCCTTCAACTTATTAAAGAACATTAACTTTTCTTTTCAAAGGCTTTGTCTAATTCACAGAGAACCTGGGTTGACATTCCCAAGAAGACTCGATAGGCTTCTCAGTCCGACTGAGCCTGTAGGATCACACAGGCTAACAGCTGAGGATGTGATGAAAATACAGGCAGCCCTCAACTTGGGAACCTACCAGGCGATACAGCAAGTGACCTTGGACAAGTCACTTAGCTCAGCTCCAAGCTTCAGTTTCCTCAGTGGTACCACAGGAACAACAGAAGAGTCCAGTCATACCCTGGCCTCTGTCATCACTGAAATTTCCTCCTACTGGAGCCCGCAATGACTAACAATAAAACCTATTGCTTTATTGTTAGGAAAAGGGGTTCATCCTCAGGACAATATGGAAGAGGGAGGTAGGAGGATGCACCCTCCCAAGGCGCCCATCTTAGAGAAGAAGCCCCAGGGATGAGTAGGCGGTGGTGCTGTCAGAGGAGAAGGGAGAAGGCTGAGTCCCCGGGGGCCACATCGAGGAAGAAAAGGAAAGCTGGGGAGTCTACGGGCTTATCTGTGGCAAGGCCCGAGGAATTCCCTGAGCTTGAGGGCCATCTTCACCCCATCAGAGCGCACTGCAGTTGACCGGACGGTGGTGATTTCTCCTCCACCAGCCTCCCACCCCATACCCGCTGGAACCCAGTTCCTCCTTCATACCAGCTGAGGTTCAGGGGGACTCGGGCCTCAAAAGGATGGCCTTCTTCCAGGCTTCATGGGCTGCCCTAAAAACTAAAGCGTTATTTTTTATGCTGTTTCCATGGGAATCCTCACTCTCAATAACCAACTTATAAAGGACCTTTTGTAAGAAAAACAACCCACTTTCCAGTCCGGGGCCACCCGAGCCCACGGAGCTATAGCGAAGTACACACCTTCCCATACCAAGCAGAAGCTGGTGGTAATGAAATGACAGGGGAGGGGAAAACCAGGGTCAAAAATAACACAGACGTTCCAAAGCAACACGCCAGAGAGCAAAGACGACAGGAACTGGGCTTGGTCCGGTACCAGTCTGAATCCCCGACACTAAGTAGGCACACATTGAACTTTGGGTAAGTCATTTAGCTCTAGCCTTCAGTTTCCTCATCATTAATATGGGGCAGTTAAAATGGTGTCATAGGATTTAAACAGAAATTAAATTTAATGAAAAAATGCACATGAAAAAGCTTGGTACTTCGAAGGGAACCAGCACATATGACCCTCTATTATGTGCTAGGAATAGCACATAACCTGGAAACAACCTTGGAAAGTGACGATGATGATCGGGGGGCGGGGTGGTAACGGTAACGGCTGTTGCCGTTTGGTTTACTCTGTCTTACGACTACCACATGCCAGACACATCATCTCATTTAGTTCTTACAACCACTTGGGAGACAGATATCATGTCCCCTCCATTACAAATAAGGAACCTGGGATCCCAGTGAAGCCAGGACTGCAACTCAGGTCTGTCTGACCAAAAAGGCAAAAATCGATGAATACAGACCCCTTCATTCACTTAGTGAATAAAGATGCCTTCATTCATTCTTCATATATTTACTGACCATCTTCTGTGTGTCAGGCTTCTGTGGAAGGCACTTGAAATAGAGCAGAGAAGAAGACAGACACTGTCCCTACTCCCATGTAGCCTGTGGTCCAACAGGGAGAAAAAGACAATTAAGCAAGCAATTACTATGATAGCAGGTGGTTAGTCAGGGCTCTCCAGAGAAACAGAATCAACAGGAGATATGTATGATATTACAGAGACACAGAGAGAGACGAAGGGAGGGATATTTATTTCAAGAAGCTGGCTCACAATTAGGGGAGCAGGCAAGTCTGAAATTCACAGGGCAGCCTAGCAGGCTGGAAACTCACAGAGGGTTTTCTGTGTTGCTGTCTGAGGTATAACCGCTTCTTCCTCCAGAAACCTCAGTCTTTGCTCTCATGGCCATCAACTGATGAGATCAGACCCACCCCACATTATAGAGGGCAAGCTGCTTCTACCTAAAGTCAGATGATTATAAATGTTAACCTATCTACAAATTCCTTCACAGCATTATCTAGACTAGTGTTTGACCAAACACTAGTTTGGGAGGGGGTGGTATATGGAGTGTTAAGGAAACACAGAGAAGAAACCTGAGGATTTAGGAAATGTTGAAAGATTTAAGAAATACGCAGGAATCAGAAGCTCAAAATGTTCCTCAGAAACTATGGAAATTTACTTATCAAAGACTTAACTCCTCATACAAATGCACCTGGGACGGACTCCCTAGTTAAAGGAGCCCCAGTGAATCCTTCTGAGAACCAAATAATTCCTTAGTCCATCAGTCTGCTTCCTAATATGATATGAGGGGGTATCCTTACACCGTATTTTCATAAAGTGAGTCATGGTAGTGTACACCAAAGGACCTTAAAGGCTGGGAGCAGAGCATCTGAACAGTAATGAGACCAAAAAGAAGGGGGTGCATGTGCATCTAGCTATTACCAGGTGCCCCCAATTCCTGAGAATGCTAGGGTCAACAGAATCTCCCTCCTTCCCATCCACTAAGGACAAATGGCCATGTCCCACTTAAATCTTCCAACCTCATCCTCACTTGAGGACCAGAACTCCGGGACCTACAGCTGAGGAGACCACAGCGTGGGGAGGGAAAGAGGAAAAAAGGACTGCGTTTTGTTATTCGGTCACCGTAAGGTCATCTGTTTGGTGAAACCGCAGAGGAGTCTAACTTTTTAACAAGCAGCTCTCAGTGGGAATCACTCTCTCTCTCTCATTAGCAGGCAGGAAGGGTTCTCCGCTGTGGGTGGCAGTGAACTCCAAGCCCCCGAAGGCCTGCGGGTGGAGAGGCAGGAGATAACTCTTCCTCGTCAGGCAGAGGAACACATGGCCCCTGATCCAGTCTCCCCAGGGGCCACAGCTGCCCCAGCCCCGCCTCCACCCCACCCCCCCCAGGGAAGGCAGGTGCCAAGCTGCTCTCTCCTCCACGAGGATGGCTGGAAGGAGAGCCAGATCGGGACCCCTGTCAGTTCTACTCAACTTAGCAGACCTTCCATAAACATCTGTTGAATGGACGAATGTATCTAGACCGTACGACAGGAGCACCATAACCTCTTTAAATACAGATGGAGCAGATGTCTGGAAATGCTTTTCCAGTTGGAAGTGAGGATTCACAGAAAGCCTTTCACATACTCTATGGGTCGTGCTACCTGTTTATAAAGACCTAGGATCAAGGGAAGGCCGCCTAAATCGTAGAGAAGCAACAGAATCTGCAGCCCTGGCCTCCCTGGAATGTAGCTCTGATTCGAGCAGGTCAGCCTTAACCTGTGTGTCAGACTCCTCGTCTGTGGGAATTGTGGGTGAACTCGTAACCATCACCCCTTACCCTGAGAGGCAGCAGTCCTTAACGGCCTCTCCCCACTTTGAACAAAGTTCCCCCTCCGTCCCGACTGCCTTCCCTCCTCCCTCCATTTAGTCAGACCCTCCCTCCCTTCAGGAGCTGCCTCCACACCACCTCCTCTGAGAGGTCCTCCCGGAGCCCCCAATGAGAGCCTGCACTCTCTCCCACTTGCCATGACAGTGACCAGGTGCCACCGGCATGACGCCCACCCCTCTAGTTAACTATAGCTTAGCCCTAGGGCACTAACATCCTGGGATCCCCTATAGTCTGTGAGCTTCCTGCAGACAAGCACTTCCTCAAGGTGCGCATCGTATCAGGAGCTCAATAACTAAATATGCAGACAGGCATTCAGGGTGGTGCGATCCAATAACAGATTGCCAAGTCCAGGCTCATTTTTAGTAAAGAATTTTTCTTACACAATAATACTACAAAAATGTTTAAAACACTCTCCCACCATACAAACAAAATCAACTAATGTTTTTCCCTGTTCTCCCCCAGACCTTGTCCATAAGCACAGGTAAGATTTATATAGTTATATTCAAAATATAAACACAATGTTAGCCTCCAATATCTTTCCCCTTAACACTGCCTCTCTAAACATGTTTTCACTTGGGACTGAAAGCCTGTATTTTGTCCTGAGAGTCTCCTCATGGGGTTTCTAGAACAACCAACCCAGCAGATGTCGAGCTGTGCAATTCCATTCTTTCGTAACAGAACATTTTTTTCCCATAGGCAACTTCTCTTCCCCAGGTGTTAAAGCAGATTTTCTTTTCTCGTTTTCCAGAACATCAAAGGTCTATTTTCACATGAAAGCACTCAACTGAATATGTAGTAAAACAGACTGGCCTCCCCCAGAAGCCTCGCCCGTGCAGGATCCTCCCTGGTGGCCGGACTCCTAGGACAGATTTGGGAACCACCCCGTGAATACCCAACTCCTGGACTCCAGAATCCTGCCCAACGCTTCTCAGATCTCTGCCCACTCCTGGCAGCCTGGCCCCTTTCCCCTGGGCTCTCTGCAATACAAGCGTGTGATTCCTCCCTCTCTCCTCTCCCTCACGAGCGAGCCCAGCCAGGCCCAACCCCGTCCCTGATGTCTGCCCGGGGCTGTCCCCAGCGCCTCCCCACAACCACTCCCCTACCCAGGATTTGCCGCCACCACACACCCCGGGGACTCTGCCTGAGCTCTCATTTATCTGCCTATTTACATCAAAAGGAACAATACGCTCCCATCAAACGAGGAAGAGGCTGGCTTGCTGTCATCTCAGGGCTTTTTATAAAATAAAGGGTCAACAGGACTGCGTGTCATCTGGCTTCTCCAAACACAACACACAGAACCCCAGGAAAATGTGACAAGCTAAACAGATGCTCCCCGAATGCTCCCAGTACATAAAAAAAAAACACCTCTGACTCTGTCCCAAGGCAGGAAAACAGCATTAGGGAAGACGCGCCCTACCAAAGCAACAGTTTCTGTGTCATTGAATGAGAAGTATGTTTTCGTGTCCGAATTCCTTGCCCAGAAAAATGAGCGTGACTTTCAACCTCCTTATGGACCGGGGAGATGCAGATTCAAACCACAATGAGCCACCACAAAACTGGCAACAGTTACAAAGTCTGATAATAACAACTGTGGGTGAGAATCCGGAGCAATGGAAACGCCTACCTATCTACTCCCAGCCACACAAATAACGCGAGAAGGGGATCTTTAAACACGGCTTCTAGCAAACTTCAGTCGTCCGGACCCCGTGACTTGGCAATCCCACTTCTGGGTGCACATTCTTATGAACTCTCCCATATGTACACCAGGAGGGATACACGAGGATATGCACAGCAACACTGTCTGAGCAGACAAATCGGGAACTCCAACGTCCACTGAACGGAGAAAAGACAAACTGTGGTCTCAGCGCACAGCAGCTAAAAGGCATCGATGGGGCAGCCCATGCGGACAGCAAGCTAAACGCCACAAAGTGTTCTTCAAGGGTGGAAAGAAGCAAACCTCATGTGGTGGGTGGGTCCACGCTTCAAACTAGGGAGACACACACAGGCCTGTGAAGGGGGCTGGGAACAACATTCCGCTTCTCAGCCACGTGGTGACTATGTAGGTTACTGTTCTGTTGGTGTTCATCCCTGACTCGTGCACGGCACGTGTTTTTGTACCTATGCAATATTCTACACGTGGGGGAAAAATAAACTCGACTCAAGACCTCTCCCCTCCGTACCACCGTTTTTTTCCTCTGGGACCTCTCGTCCCCTCTAAAGGAATCTACGTGTTAAGGGCTCCCAGCACTGACTACCACCCTTTTCCCTTGAGCCAAGTCAAAATTCTATCAAGGAGACACAAAACCAAAAGGGAAATGAATCTATTCAGACTGCAAAGCAAAATCTACTCTAGAAAAAATCTCTGCACTCACAGCACATGCTAACTGGGGTTGTACCAGCACAGACAGTGCTTCTGGGATGTTTCTCCAAAGAAGGAAGCTCCCAGTCCTGGGTACTCTGCACTGCCATGCCTCTTCCAGAAAAGAAACAGAGCTTCCTGAGACTTCCTAGGACCCAAGAGGTCGGAGACAGAGCTCACAGGCAGCACGCAGAGCCTCCCTCTGGAGCATTAGCAGTGGAATGGGTTCCTTCAACAAGAAACACGGCTCATCCTCTTAACACGGACAAATTCCTAGTCCTTTCCTGCTCAATTCACCCTTCAATCTAGCGAAATTTTCTCTGTATCACTACTGTCCCCTCCGTTCCAAGAAGTCCCCAAAGCTACTGGTGACCAGATGTTGTCCTGCCCCTGAGCCAACTGCCCCTTCCTCCACCACAGCGCCACCCCCTACCCTCCACCCATCTGGTTCAGCTGATTCACACACCACCTTGGTCAAATCACCTCCTCAGACTCTCAAGAATCCATCCCTACGCTGCCATCCCTGCTTCCACCCGAGCCAAGTGATCCAGGGTTCGGTCTCTAGTCTTCCCTCTCTAGATTCACTCTCCTACCATGTCACAGTCCTAGCTCCTGAAATGCTAACACTGTTCAAGGAAGCTGACCCCACGTATTAAGTAGATAAAGTCTTTCTCGCAGCAAAGTCAAAGCTGTATCGTAAACCACCCCTGCCTCTACCTGCATCTTCTCTCCTCATCTGAGCACACTGTCTTCTGAATCAAGTTACCTGATATAATAATATAAACAAAACAGTAATAATAACGCCTACCTACCGCATGTTTACAGTGCACCTAGCAACGTGCTGGTCAATATAAGAGTACACAAAAAAGACAGAGACACAGTCGCCCATGTGCCTAACCACAAAAAGGGATTTGGTGAACTGAAAAAAGCAGGCTGCAAAATTATACGTATAAAAGGATCTCTTATTTGTAAATCATAATATGTATTTTTAGTACACACAGAAAACACATGGAAGAATATATTCCAATTCATTAACTGTAGTAGTGGAGGACAGGCAGCCCTATATAGGTACCTTTACTTTGGATGCGATGAATTCTCTAACGTTTAATTTTTTATTATGAGCATGCATTATTTACGTAATAGGGAGTTTTTAAAAATAAATTTTAAAAGAAAGAAAGCCAGACAAAATTCCAACTCTCAGGAAGCTTCCATTTTGACTGCGGAAGCAGAAGTTGACACACAGAATGAGAGTGAACAAGACAGCATAAAAAATCCAGTTACCGGCTCCTTCCAGGAGAAGGACAGGATATCACAAGATGCCAGCCGCCCAACTCGCGCAGTGGACGCCAAAGGAATTAGAAGCAGAGATCAGCTGGCCGCAAGTTTGCAGAAGGGTGTGCAGGCAGAGAGGGAGTTGCTACGGCGATGGGCGGAGAAGGGAACAGAGGGATGGCGTGAAAAGGGGGCCAAGCCAGGAGTGACAACCTCCCTGGACTCTCTCAGGTCTTAGTTTCCCAGTTTCCAAAGCCGTATGGAATAATCTGCCCTCCCTATAAGTGGATCATTTTGAGTGCACAGAAGCGAAATATAATCTCAACCAAGCCAAAAGGAAGAGCCCAAAGACACCTTCTGAAAAAAATGTACTCTAAAATAATTTTAGAATGCCTCTAAGAGATGCAAAGAGAGTTTACAGAGTTCCCCTATACCCTTCACCCAGCTGCTTCTAATGTTAGTATCTTACATGAACCATAATACATTTATCATACTAAGAAATTAACATTAATTTCACACTATTAACCACAGACTTTTTTTAGACTTCACTTGTTTTTCCACTAATGTCCTTTTTCTCTTCCAGGATCCAATCTAGGATACCACACTGCATTTAATCTAACTTGCTTTTAAACAAGCGAACATTTTATGATTATTTCTTCTCTCTTGCTAAGAAAATGTGCTGGCACTCAGGGCAAAGACTTCGTCCTTCTCCTCACCATCAAAGAAAGCAATCTTCGACAGATCTGCCAGCCTCCAAAGGGAACAGAATTTGATCCACAGCGAGATAAAAACCCAGACAATGACCAAACCTCTTTAACCCTCCATAAGCAGCCACAACCCTGGCCTCTCTCCACGGCGGCAACTAACTGGTATTTAAAAGTAATTTATGTTAATTGCAATCGGGCATATATGAACATTACAAAGCAAGTTGGCTTCAAACAAAAAGGCTCAAGAGAGGAGCCTAACAAAAAATTAATTTTGTAAAAGACCTATTTTTTATTCCAACTTGTTTTTAAATATATGTTCTGAGTCACAGCCCATTAACCAACTCAATTTATTAATAATCTCAGGGCAACCAACTACCTCGGATCATGCAAGGGTGAAATCTTGCATAAAAGAGAATATGAAATCTCTACACATAAACATTAAGCAGGTAGTCAGCTGTGATGACCAGAGAGGATTATTTTTTTTAATTTTTTTTTTTTAACCAGAATTTGTGGTACGGCAGAAAGAGGAAGGTACCTGAACCAGTAACTCACACTCTGCGAAGAAAAATTTTCTCCTTGAGCGTGAGACTATAAAAAAACGACTGGTTCAACGAAGTTCTCTGGAATTCCCTCCCCGTAACAGAAGTCTGTGACGGGAGAAGGCCCCATATTCTCAAAGACCCTTCTTTTAGCTGAGGAAATGACGGTGCTGTTTTGGCATTTTAAAGCAAGAACAAATACTTCAGCTATAAAATCCACTTTGTAGATTGAATCAGCAAGACAGCTGTTTATACAGAAACCCTTTCCTCTCTCCCTCCAAGCCCCTCAGTGATTCCTATCAGTAATAAAACACTGGCTAGAACAAAGAAAAACAGAGTTTGAAAAGGAGAAAAAGGCACCAAGAACACACCCCACCATCTTAATACCAACCCAGCCCCCTGCTCCGAATGATGCTTCTCCACCTATCCTGCTTGGAGTAGGAAAAAAAAAAAATGTCCCCAAAGCAGACCAGCTTTTTGTGGCAGAGCCAGAAACTGGGTTGTTATTTGTGTAAAATGCTCCATGGGTGTGACACGCTGCATCTTTGATATGCCCTAGGCTTTGAAGTTTGCTCTCTTTTCAGCCACAGGGAACCTGCATGACTCTCCAGCACTCTTCCCTCTCCCCCGCCTCCCCCCATGAGCCACCACACTAAGCACGCATGGCAGCAGGACCACCGGATTGATTCCTGAGTGACAGAGGCTCGCAGAGAGGAGAGACAGAAAGGCACGCGAGCATGCATCATGGGAAACGAAATCCCAAGAAGCCTGTTGGTCCTGGAGGGTGAACACTCTCCCACACCCCAATTCCTTCCTGCTGACCCTTCAAGGCCCAAGTCCAACGTCCTTCCTCTGTGAAGCCTTCCCAACGCTCCCGCTGCCCCCCCCTCGCAGGTCCCGTACCACCTTCAGCATTCTTCACCTGCTGACTTAGCACCTACACCTGTTGACGACCTGCCTTCCCAAACAGACTGCAACTCAAGGGCCAACTGGCCCCTTCCTCATCTCTGTAACCCCAGCACCATGCCCTGCACCCGGCCCAGAGCAGGGGATCAACAAATGTTTGTTCAATGAATGAACACAACTCAGCTACCCCCAGAAACCACATTACTAAATGCTAATTACCACCCGCTGCATGAATAATGAATGAAGAAATGAACTAACAACTGTCTCCTTGTTAGCCAAGTTGCCAAGTCCTTCAGGAGCACAAAGAAGGGATCAACTGACTTGCGGCCATCGTCGGATGGTTCAAAGACGAGACGGCCCGTCTTGAAGGGGTGTGCGAGAGGCAGGGAAGGAGGGCCACGCCCGTCCTGCAGCTGGCAGTACACTGAGATTTTTACCAATCCAGCTCACTTCCCCAGGGCAACAAGTCCCCTGGAGCTGGTCTTTGTGTGGCAAACTCAAGGATGCCAGCAGGAGAGCCCAGCTGTCCGAGGACAGACTCAACTGCGCCTTTGCCCACAACCCACCCCAACAGGGCCACGCCTCAGCTCACTCATCTGCCACGGCCCCCTGCACCTGCCAGTACTTAAAACTCAAAGCCAGATGCCCAAGCAGCACCCAACTGGAGGGCTGTACCGGAGCAAACAACCAGGCAAGATTTATGAGAAAGGAGGCACCGATCTCTTCCCCCCTCACTGGAATAAAAAGGTCATATTCATTCGATCTGGTGCCGGTTAGAGCTGGATGCCCCCAAGTCTAGGATTCATTCTATCCATCAAAAAAGAAACAAGTCTGTCTCCCGCATTTGTTATTTGTAGACTTCTGAACGATGGCCATTCTGACTGATGTGAGGTGGTACCTCATTGTAGTTTTGATGTGCATTTCTCCAATAATTAGCGATGTTGAGCATCTTTTCATGTGCCTATTGGCCACCTGCATGTCTTCTTTGAAAAAATGTCTATTTAGGTCTTCTGCCCATTTTTCAACTGGGTTGTATGAGCTGTTTGTATATTTTGGAAATTAAGCCCCTGTCCGTTGCATCATTTGCAAATATTTTCTCCCGTTCCGTAGGTTGTCTTTTCGTTTTGTTTATGGCTTCCTTCGCTGTGCCAAAGCTTGTAAGTTTGATTAGGTCCCATTTGTTCACTTTTGTTTTTATTTCTATTGCCTTGGGAGACTGACCTAAGAAAACATTGGTACGATTTATACTGGAGAGGGTGTGGAGAAAAGGGAATCCTCCAACTTGTTGGTGGGAATACAACTTGGTGCAGCTGTTATGGAAAACAGTATGGCGGTTCCTCAAAAAACTAAAAACAGAGTTATTATATGATCCAGCAATCCCACTCCTGGGCATATATCCAGAGAAAACTTTAATTCAAAAAGATACATGCACACCGCTATGTTCGTAGCAGCACTATTCACAATAGCCAAGACATGGAAACCACCTAAATGTCCATCAACAGATGACTGGATAAAGAAGATGTGGTACATATGTACAATGGAATGCTACTCAGCCATAAAAAAGAACAAGATAATGCCATTTGCAGCTACATGGATGGACCTAGAGATTATCATACTAAGTGAAGTAAGTCAGACACAGAAAGACAAATATGTGATATCACTTATATGTGGAATCTAAAATATGACACAAATGAACCTATCTATGAAGGAGAAACAGACTCACATAGAGAACAGACCTGTGGCTGCCAAGGAGAGGGGTGGGGGAAGGGTAGACTGGGAGTTCGGGGTTAGTAGGTGCAAACTGTTACATATGGAACGGATGGACAACAAGGTCCTACTGTATAGCACAGGGAACTATATTCAATGTCCTGGAATAAACCATAATGGAAAAGAATATAAATAAGAATGTATATATACATATAAATGAGGCGCTTTGCTGTACAGCAGAAATTAACACAACATCGTAAATCAACTCTACTTC
Organism: Tursiops truncatus; assembly: GCF_011762595.2. Classification (NCBI taxonomy): domain Eukaryota; kingdom Metazoa; phylum Chordata; class Mammalia; order Artiodactyla; family Delphinidae; genus Tursiops; species Tursiops truncatus. The sequence continues at coordinate 27,381,804 of NC_047053.1, read as the reverse complement.
AACTAAAAAAAGAAAAGAAACAAGTCTGCCTCAGGAAGCCTTCATTAGGGTCATCTGTAGGGCCCGTCTACCCCCTATCCCCCACCACTGGGGAGAGGCAGAATCAGAGATGTACAAACACACTTGAGAGAGACAAAAGAACTTTTTCCAGTTTCTCTGAATAATCCTTAGAGAAAGTGAACACGCATCAACTATGCATCTACATCTAATATCCTATATTCCTTAAAAAAAAATAGAAGCACTGATTATATATTCAGAGGATGTGCTATACATCCAGGAAAAAATTATGATCAGATACTTGAGCCTTTACTAATTGTGCAAATAATCACGTCATGGCAAGGTACCACCGAGCACTGTCCCTGTTTGGCGGGGGGGGGGGAGGTGGGCTCTCACTGCCCAGGAGCTCACAGCAGGCCTCAGCCCACCAACACCCCCTCTTCCCTACGCAGGCCAGGAGCTTCCCAGAGCTCCACACATACCCCTCAGTGGTTCCGTACTCCAAGCTGGAAGCAGGACATGTCGTGTGAAGGTCCTTCCAATGGTCAGGGCCCTGGGTCTCCCTCTCCCCAGCCTGACCTGCCACCCCAGGCTCTGGAGCAAACACCACTCCTGATTCACCCAGAGCACCACTGATTCACCTCTGAAAACCACAGGAGCTCAATACTGCCGACCAAGTAGATGGACTTTTTTTTATTAACCTTGGCCCAAGCAGTAAATTGTTCAAGTGTCCTCAGTTTTGCAATCGAGGTCCTCTACCAAGAAAATAAAATCTTACATTATGGTTCAAAAGATTAGCTCTTTACTTAAAAGGCTCTGATTCTGGAACCTTTGGTACTGGGAATGGACTCTCTCCTTGACCTAGCTCGTTCCGTAAGCAAATGGATTTTCTTAAAGTGGGGTACACCTACAATAAGGGGTACACCTACAATAAGGGTCCTTTCTCAGAGTAGAGCATGCATCTCCTTCACCTCCCTAAAATCTTAAGCTCCTAAAGGCAATTGACAGAAAGACTGTAGAAACCCTTCCATCATTCCTGGCCCCAAATGCTCCCAAGGGCAACGTGGAGCCGCCTCCCCACATGGCCTACCTCGAGGACCTGGTTACAGTCCCAGACAGGGGGGAACCCCAGCAGCTGGAGATGCCAGGGGGGTTCTTACACCAGTACTGGCTCAGCACTGACTCACCATCTCTCCAAATACCCCCGCCCCCCCCCACTCCCCTGGAGTCACCAGGTCTAAGGCACGGGGGCGGGGGGGCAGTTAACTCTCACTGCCACCTTTCCATACTCACTCGGCTTCTGCTCTTGTCCAGGCCCTGTTCTCTTAGCTAAGTGGTCTCCCTCAAACCCCACAACGCTGCTGAGAATTTTCTTTCTAAAAGATGAATTTGGTCCTGCCGTTGCTTACAAAGCCTGCATGACTCCAGACTGGCTTCGGGTAGAGGCCATATCAAGGCATATCTTGGCTTCAAACGCAGAATCTTTCCTGTTCTTGCCACCAAACCACCTGTCCAGCCTCTTCTCCCACCCAAACCCTGACCCCGCCCTCCAGCCCCCTTCCCCCGAGACCGCTGCCCCACTGCTCTGTCCTGTACTCAGGGTACACCCGAGGACCTTCCCAGCCCCCAACCCAGTCCCCACAAATGCACCTCCTCCAGGGATCCATCCCCTCCTGTGTCCTCCTGCCTCTGCCTCCATCACAGCATTCTCCCAACCCCGCTGAGGATGGGGCCATTTTGTGTTTCGCTTGCATCCCTGTATCCCCATCTCCGGCACAGTGCTCAGCCTACGGCAGGGGGCAGGGGGAGGGGTTGGGGGAGTGGCCTCAGTCTGTGAATTTACCAACCCTCTCTTGCTTGTCCCGGTTCTTAGGAGAGGGTGCTAGTGAGGCTGGGGTCCTGAGTCCCAACCCCTCGGGCAACCTTGCCCTACACTTGGACCTGACTGCTGGCCACAAGGGGGGCGAGGCCAGAGTGCACAGACAGCTCGGCACGACCCAGTCCCAGCGCAGGGAGAACAATTCCGGCGTGTGCCCTGCTGATGACGGGTCAGGTGTGTCATCTCTGCACATAAGAAAAAGCAGCGGAGTCAATCCATCTTCCAGCATCCTATAACGGTCCTAAGCGGCATGTTTAGGTGTTATTTCAATAAGCCTTATTAAGACCCAATTTTCTTGGGTCTTCTTTCAGATTCTGCAGCATTAAAAGCCTGGCTGCTTAATTACATTAGGAGCACCTGTATATATTATGTGCAATAAATCAACTTTAATTTACCACCACACAAGGCTATTCATCTTCTCCGGGTTATTTATTGCTCAGTATTATCGGTGCTGAACTGTATCCTCTCCGCTGTAAGAAAGAACAGTTGGGGTAAGAAAAGGCAAAGCTGTATTCCGGAACGCTCCAGGACCCTGATCACACATGTACACGGCAAAAAGGCAAGGAAAAGAAACATATAAGCGAATCTTGGCAACCTGCTCCTTGCTATTTTCCCTAAACACTCCCCAAACATTTTGATGTTTTCTTTTGCACACGTGCACACACACACACACCAGTTACCCACTGAAACAGGCCCACAGCTCTTGCCAGCAAAGTCAGAACCAGGCGTGGGGCGCTGGTTTGGCCAGAAACAGGGACACGCTGCAGGCCAGAGCCGACGACCCTCCTGTCACCTCACTGCCGCCGGTGCTGGCCCAGCCCTCGGACGACGCAGGCCCGACCCGACAGATCCAGGGTCAGAGATGGGCAGCCTGCAGCCATCCACACCCGCCACGCCCACGCAGTGCCCAAATCAGGCAACCTGGAGTAGGCAGGACTGTGGCCACATAATCCCAGCTGAAGACGGACACTGTGATGACACTGGGGACCCTCGTTCCTTGAGAATCTGAAAAACGCTGCCGTTAAGGAGTCGCAAGGCTCTGTGCAGACCCACACCCTCACCCCGCCCCCGCGTCAGCACCACCTGGGGCCTTCAACTGAGGCCTCGATTTCAACACATCCAGGGAAGGGCCCAAGTGATTTTTCTGCACAGTGAAGTGTAAGAACCACGAACGGTCATAGAGCCTCAGGAGTAAGGCTGGCCATCCGTTCCAGAATAACACACTGGAATAATTTAGGTAAGAGTAGGTCCCTTCCTCCCTGCCTGGTTCTAGGCTCAGCCCTTTACTTCCATTAATTCCTCACAACCACCCCAAAGAAGGCACTGTGCTCTCACCACATTTCACAGATGAGAAAATTGAGGCACAGAGAGATTAAATAACTTGCCCAGAGTCCCATCTTCATACCTGGCCAGGTAGTCTGGTCCCAGCACCTATGCTCTCAACCACTAGGCTATACTGCCTCTCCCAGCCCTGATCCCCACACCCGCTCCAACTGGACAAGCGTCTTTTGTTCTAAATGAGAGGGAGGCCAAAGACACTGAGACGTCACGGGCCTCACACACAGCCCGTAAAGCTGTCTGGCTCCCCCAAGTTCAATATCTAAAGCTGGGCTTCCCTTGGCGGCACAGTGATTAAGAATCCACCTGCAGGGGCTTCCCTGGTGGCGCCGTGGTTGAGAGTCCACCTGCCGATGCAGAGGACACGGGTTCGTGCCCCGGTCCGGGTGGATCCCACATGCCGTGGAGCAATTAAGCCCGTGTGCCACAACTACTGAGCCTGCGCTCTAGAGCCCACGAGCCACAACTACTGAGCCCGCATGCCACAACTACTGAAGCCCACGCGCCTAGAGCACGTGCTCCGCAACAAGAGAAGCCACCGCAATGAGAAGCCTGCGCACCACAATGAAGAGTAGCCCCCGCTCGCCACAACTAGAGAAAGCCCGCGTGCAGCATCAAAGACCCAACGCAGCCAAAAATAAATAAATTTTAAAAATATATATATCTAAAGCTACTGCTTGGCGACTTGCTGGCAACACCAAGGTCTCGTCTCTGAGCTTCCCACGGATCAGAGGAAGCAACCTTCTCCCCCACTCACTTACCGGAAGCTGGAAACGTCACGGTGCCTAGTGCCGGTGGGCTCCCTTCCTCCGGCACGGCAGCCGGGCCGCTGGCAACTAAGCTGACATCACTGTTTCGTGGCCCTCCTTCTTCTCACCAAGGGAACGGTGATGGAGTCTATGTTACACAACTGGCTTGTTTGTAAGTGCGGCAGCAACGTTCAACTTCCATTTGATAATCTGCCTTTAATCAGGGCCTAGTAAGATCCCTGGCCAGCCAATCTCACCAGACACCCTCTAAAGGGCTCATCTTACAGACGACAGAGAAGAATAAAAGGGGAGAAGAGAGAACAGTGGAGTCCTAGCAAGAGAACCTTTTTTTTTTTTTAATGAATTCATTTCAAGTAAAAGTCCATTTTGTGCACGCAGTGGGGCCCGCTCCGGAGTGATGAATGTGTGTGTGCAGAGGATGAGAAGGCAGACCAAACTCACAAGCTTGTAACCAAACTCCTGGAGGCCCGAAACACGGGACTGCCGGGAGCCCGAGTCCAAAGTCCCTCTGCAAAAAAGGCCTCCGTGAAGAGCTCCACAGAGAGGCTGGCCTGGGGGAGCATCCCTCTCTCTGCCTTGTCACTTGACCGCAGAGAGGACTACCCGGGTCATGGCCTGGCCCAGGTGACATGCCTGAGTGCCTTCCTGCTCTTGAATTCCATGAATATTTCATGGTGCAGGTTCAAACTCAAAGACCCTCAGAACGCAGACAAACCTTTCCCGTTCTTCCTGCACAGAAGCCACCTGCGGGGCTAGATCGGTGATTCTCAACCAAAGGTGACTGTGTCCGCAGCAGACATCTGACAGTGTCTGGAGACACGGTTAGGTGTCACGGCTGGGGAAGGGGTGCCACTGGCGTCTAGTGGGTAGAGGACAGGGATGGTGTTAAGCATCTCACAGTGCAGCCCACCACACCCCAAGAACTGTCCAGCCCAAGGTATCAACAGCGCCGAGGCTGAGGACCCTGGGCCAGAGCACTGAAGGTAATCACACGTCCACACTCAGTACAACCCTCCGCAGCCCGCACTCCTTCTATCACCGCTCTCGCCCGTCACCTCACTAAATCAGGCGAGAATCAGAAACCGAACCGGAGCAATCGATAATCCGGGCGCTGAGGACCACCCTCAGCTCGCGGTTGAGGGGCTGCACGGTTAGAACATCCCTCAGTGTCTGGCAGAAGCTGCTCTCAGACAGGGGTCAGAGGAAAGGCGGGGGGACCCAGGAGAAGCTGGGCTGCCAACCATCTCGATTGACTGGGAAGTTACCCCTAACTGAGCAGATCCCACGCGTGTAAGGACGGGGGTGGATTCTGCAGAAAAGAGAGGGGGGCACGACGAACCTTCCAGGGCCTGGAAGCCCAGGCAGCACACTGCAGCCCCTCCGTCCAAATGAGCAAAAGTAACCGACTGGTATAAGGTCTGATACCTGCAAAACCTCTGGCCTCTCCCAACGGCAACAGCCTGGCTGAAGAGTCGGCACTGTGTAAGCACCTACTGAATGCCAGGCACCGTGCCAGCTGCTCTAGAGAAGGTGTTTCAGTCCCCACAACCGCCAGGCAAAGTCTATTAGTCTCACTTTACATATGACACACATGGGGCTCAGAGAGGTCTGTAACTTGGCCAAGTCACACAGCCAGGATTCAACGCCAGAACTGTCTCTAAGAGAGGCCCTATCTACCAAACCACAAAGCCTGTCTTCTGCCAAACATGCCTCTGGAAGAGGGATGGAGAAATAAAGCAGGAAGAAGCCCCAAATCCGCCCTGGGCCTGCTCGCCCACACTCAGCCCTACTGTTGTTTGCAGAAGGGGATAGTCTGACCACGTCCGTCTGGTCTATAGCGTCCCGCAAGGAAGCTGGCCCAGCACGATCCTCTCACGCCGGGCTCTGTCCTGGATGCTCTGACCCTGGGACTGATTTCACCCATAACCTGCTGAAACCTATATCCTGCCCCCTGCGGGCAGGGCCTGTGATGGAACCCATTTGATTGCATGTAATTAACAAAAGAACCCGGGCTGGCCACCCGTGCAACCGTGAGGGTTTAATGGGGCAGGGAGAGAGCTCTCTGATGCCCTAGTTAGGAGAAGAAAGACCTAAAGTCCTAGAAGAACCTCAAGCCTCTTACCTGTGCTGAAGCCCCAGCCCCCACCTGCGTTTGGACACCCAACACAAAGCAGAACACCAAACACTAACCAACAAGCGCAGAACAGAAGCATGGGACCAACCGGGTCAGGAGGGAGTCAACACCCGAGACCCTGGGACTGAGGAACTGGAGCTCCTCCCTCTGAAAACCGTCCCTAATGCTCCCCGTCCTCGCCACGCCACTTCCCCAGGGCTGGCCGCGAAGGATTTATGGAAGAGGTGATCCACCAGCCAACCATACAGCACCCACACTCAGGTACGACAGGGCTTCCAAGCTCGGCAGCCCGTAAGATGCTTGGGGTAGCCCCCGTGGGGCTCAGTGTTCACCGAGGGAAGCAGTGTTGAGCTTCTTTTCTCTGCGCGGCACTGATTTCCCACATGAACACGGCAAGGAGGCATCCTCAAGCTCCTCGTGAGGCCCTTGCAAAGGGTCTTATTATGAAGGTTTAGAGAAGGAAGGGGGGGGGGAAGAAAGGAAAGAGAAGGAGGAAGGAAGGGAGGGAGAGAAGGATGGAAGGAAGGAAGGAAGGGAGGGAGGGAAGGAATGGACGGAAGGAAAGGAAGGAAGGAAGGGAAGGAAGGAAAGAAAAGGAAGGAAGGAAGGAAGGAAAGGAAGGAAGGGAAGGAAGGGAAGGAAGGAAGGAAGGAAGGGAAGGAAGGGAGGAGGGAAGGAAGGAAAGGAAGGAAGGAAGGAAGGAAAGGAAGGAAGGAAGGGAAGGAAGGAAGGAGGGAAGGAAAGGAAGGAAGGAAGGGAAGGAAGGAAGGAAGGGAAGGAAGGAAAGGAAAGGAAGGAAGGGAAGGAAGGGAGGAGGGAAGGAAGGAAAGGAAGGAAGGAAGGGAAGGAAGGAAGGAGGGAAGGAAAGGAAGGAAGGAAAGGAAGGAAGGGAAGGAAGGAAGGAAGGAAGGGAGGAGGGAAGGAAGGGAAGGAAGGAAAGGAAAGAAGGGAAGGAAGGATGGAAGGGAAGGAGGGAAGGAAGGAAGGGAAGGAAGGAAGGGAAGGAAGGAAGGAGAGAAGGGAAGGAAGGAAGGAAAGGAAGGAAGGGAAGGAAGGAAGGAAGGGAAGGAAGGGAGGAGGGAAGGAAGGAAGGAAGGAAGGAAGGGAAGGAAGGAAGGGAAGGAAGGAAGGGAAGGAAGGAAGGAAGGAAGGAAGGGAAGGAAGGAAGGAAGGAAGGAAGGGAAGGAAGGGAGGAGGGAAGGAAGGAAAGGAAGGAAAGGAAGGAAGGAAGGAAGGAAAGGAAGGAAGGAAAGAAGGAAGGAAGGGAAGGAGGGAAGGAAGGAAGGAAGGAAGGAAGGAAAGGAAAGGAAGGAAGGGAAGGAAGGGAGGAGGGAAGGAAGGGAAGGAAGGAAAGGAAGGAAAGGAAAGAAGGGAAGGAGGGATGGAAGGGAAGGAGGGAAGGAAGGAAGGGAAGGAAGGAAGGAGAGAAGGGAAGGAAGGAAGGAAAGGAAGGAAGGGAAGGAAGGAAGGAAGGGAAGGAAGGGAGGAGGGAAGGAAGGAAGGAAGGAAGGGAAGGAAGGAAGGGAAGGAAGGAAGGGAAGGAAGGAAGGAAGGAAGGAAGGGAAGGAAGGGAGGAGGGAAGGAAGGAAAGGAAGGAAAGGAAGGAAGGAAAGGAAGGAAGGAAAGAAGGAAGGAAAGAAGGAAGGAAGGGAAGGAGGGAAGGAAGGAAGGAAGGAAGGAAGGAAAGGAAAGGAAGGAAGGGAAGGAAGGGAGGGAAGGAGGGAAGGAAGGAAGGAAGGAAGGGGCTTTTTGAGACTACTTATTTGCAGAATACTCTCAAGAGACCATGGATGTGCAGCGAATGGGGCTGCTTTTCTTTTTAATTCCCAATGCATGAGAAATGTTACTCCAAAACTCTCTGCAGTCTCTCCAGGCTGGCCCCCCTCTTGGCCTCTGCTGTGTCGCCGAGCATCGCGTCCTACCCTGCAGAACCCTGCACTTCCTAGCAAGCCTCATCCCACCGCGGCGTTTTAATGAGTGGTACCTGTGTCTCTTCCCAACGCTGCCTGCTCTCTACCAGAACACATCTTCCTAATTCTGTTTGTTCACTCTAAAGGCGAGGGGTGGGGTTTACTGGGAGGTCATTTTGCCTTAGGAAAGGAAGAAATTAAGTTGAGGCCCTCAGTGGGCTGGGGAATCCGCTCTCCATCAGACAAGCGACCTTGGGAAAGGTCAGTGGCAGCCCCTGGTTTATGGAACCCGGACACCAAGGCACGGTCACCTCTGAGAAGCACAAGTAGCAACAGTGGCACGCCAAACTCTTTTGTGGGGTGCCTCTTAAACCCTCCAGAAATCCGTCCAATTCCTTGCAGAATAGTGAAAAACAAAAGTGCTCTCAGCAGGAGGGGGAAGCCAGGAGGCGATTATGAACAATTAGTAAATCAATGATTCTCAGAGACACTGATTTAGGCCGGCAGTTCTTATTAGTGACCGTCGAGGAAAATGCAAGGACACACCGCTTCAAGGAGAGGGAGGAAAAATCGCCACAGGCCACCTTCAGCTCTCCCCTCAAACACTTAAAATCTGTGCTCAGTCTTTATTTTTTTATTATTTTTTAATTCATCCGTATTGGAGTATAGTTGATTTACAATGCTGTGTTCGTTTCAGGTGTGCAGCAGTGAATCCGTTATGCCTATGCATATAGCCACTCTTTTTTAGATTCTTTTCCCATATAGGTCATTACAGAGTATTGAGCAGAGCTCCCCGCGCCATATGATAGGTCCTCATTAGTTATCTATTTTACATAGAGGTGTGTGTGTATGTCAATCCCAATCTCCCAATTTATCCCTCCCCCCATCCTCCTTGGTAACCGTAAATTTTCTACACCTGTGACTCTATAGATTCCACATACAAGAGCTATCATCTGATATTTGTCTTTGCCTGACTTACTTCACTCAGGACGACAATCTCTAGGTCCATCCATGTCGCTGCAAATGACATTATTTCGTTCTTTTTTATGGTGCTCAGCCTTTACGGAAAAAATTATTTGTAAGTTATTTCCTTAAATGCCAAAAAGCAAGTAAAACTACAGCCACCAGTTCTGTTGGTCCCCATGAAATGACTCTCCCCAAATCCTGGCAACGGAACAAGGAGTTAGGTATCAGTCAAAAGAAAGAGAGAAAGAAAGAAAAAGAAGAGCAGATGGAACGGGGGAGGGGAAGAGGGAGGGAAGAAGAGAGAGAGAAAGCTACCCGGCTGATGAGAACAGCAGGGCCCTTTCCTTGCCCTCACCAGGAGAGCGGGGGTAGAAAACCCATTGGGTCTCCACTCCCACTGCGTCCATGGAGGATGCAAAGGTATCGATGCCTGGGACAAAAAGTATCCTTCAGTGTTTTTTTTTTAATATAACCCCTCATCCTTCAAAACACCTGTTCAGGAAATCATATTGGCATGACAGAAAGTGCCAGGAGCCTTACTAACTGATAGGCAATCAGGAAAGAAGACATTTCTAAAAATATAATGATGCTTGCTTGGAAAACAGGATTCTGTTTGCGCAGAAATCCTCAGGAATACCTCTTCGGGGAGAAGTTCCTGTAACTGTTTTTAAACATTCAGTTCTATACCACAGAATTCAAAACAGCTACTAAGAACACAGCAGCTTCCCAGGCGCAGATACGGGCCTTCCACAAGCGATTTTATTTGAAGGTTGCTAACAGCACACAGCTATGCGTACTCTCCTCCGGGCCTCTCCTCCGCTGAAGTGTCGTGCCGTCCCCTCCCATTTATCGCGTGTGTGTGGCTTTTTTTCTGATTTGCAAGCACCCAGAGAAACGCCGAGGAATGGCGGGTCAATGTGAAAATGTAAAAATGCTAACTAGCCTTCTAAACAGAGCCCCATCTATGCCATTGCAAACTTCTGTAATGGTTCATCTGTTTGGTTTCTGCCGCTTTGTTTATCTAGTTACTCCAAGCAGTTAGAAGAAGACAGCAAAAGAAAACAAAAACAAAGGCTTTCTTCCCAGGAGGGGAGAAAACGGGTATCCTTGAACCCAAAGAACTCCCCTCCCCTGCCTACCCTCGCCTCCCTGAAAGTTAGCTGCCCCCAACCTTGAAAACAGAGTATGTTCCAGCCGCTCCTGGCTCAACAATCAAGTTGAGGAAGCCTTATCTTAAAAGGCCAGTCCCAGCTGAGGGATGCAAATCATCTTTTAAAAGTTGGAAAGAAGAAACTTCTGAGAAACCGAAGCTACTCTGTGCACCGAAACCTTCCATCCCTTCCTCCTACGAGGCTCCTAGAAAGGGGAGGGGCTAAGGGCAAAAACAGATCCAAAACCTGATCCCTGCTCAGCTCAGAGCCTCAATAAACTGTTACCAACTCGCCTCCCCAAATTCTCCACCTCTCTGCTCCCATTCCCACCAAGCAGCTGCCTCCCCCAGTGGGGGCGGGAGGTAGCACCCTTAAGCCCTCCCCCCATGCTTCTCATCTCTATGGTGACCAGAAACACTCTTCACTCGGATAAACAGGAATCCCAAACTTAAAAACTTTCTTCTTCCCAATAACTGTCTCTGACCATATTTTAATTAAATGATTTCTTTAAAAATTGGGGTCAGGAGACTTTCCCTGACGGTCCAGTGGTTAAGACTCCGCGCTTCCACTGCAGGGGGCACGGGTTTGACCACCGGTCGGGGAACTAAGATCCCACGTGCCGCGGCCACAAAAAAAAATTGGGGTCAGAGCGTTTTATGTGTGATTGCAGTCAAACCACACCACCCCATCTCCTCCTTCAACCAGCCTTACCCCCCAGTCACTTAAAAACATGTGTATTTTCTGGATTTCAAAGCCAGCTGTGGCTGCACAGCTGTAGGCAACAAACTTGTCAAGAGAAAAAACACTTATACACACCTCTAAAATGCATACCTAGAGCACACAGGTTTATTTTTTGTTTGGAGTGAGAGACATGAGTGCGAGTTCTGGTCCAGTGGCTGAACTGCAAACACCATGGCGGGAGGGCTGGGGACAAGCACAGGCCTGGGCCTTAAGGACGCCTGAAACCAGGGCCACCTGGGAACCTCACAGCCAGGCGTCGCCAGGACAACCCCTCGGGGGTGGAGGGCCGGAGGGGCCTTCATTAAAGAGAAACAAGTCCACAAGGATGAAAAGAAACCAATACCCCGACACTGCTCAACTCTGCAGGCCCCTTTTTAGAACGAAAAAGGAAAATAAACCTCGGGCAGCGCTGATCCAGCGCATCAGAGCAATGGGCTTCCCCACTGAGAGCCGCCCTGAACACACTTGAAATCGCCTAAAGTTGCCTATTTTTGTTGGCATCACGCCCCTTTAAGAGTGTTTGCAAATACAGAGCGATAGATATTTCCTAACCGAAGGCTCTCCTGAGAAGGAACAGAGCCCCGCTGGGCACACTGTGAACACCCCCCGAGTCCCCACCACCGACCTGCCAAGTCAGCTGGGAGCCCCCAGGCTCCGGGAACGCACTCCTCCCCCCCACCAAAGACCACGCTTCTGGGGCGGCCACGTGTGTCCTCCACCCTTTCACGTGCTCCACCAACTCTGATGACTCTGGAGCCAAATGTTCTCTTCCCATTCGCTGCCTTTCCAGGGTCTGGATGGAGTTTTTTTGTCACTGTTGTGTGTTGTCGTTTCGAGACTTTTTTGGTTTGGGGGATTTCGAAGAAGACCCTTCTCTGCTAGCCCTTCTTTATTTTGTATCTAAATACATGTTCACATGCTCTTTAAGTGGCTTAAGGCTTGGCATCCATCTCAAACACATCTACAATGGATCAGGAAGCAAAATCTGTTTCTGATTATCACAGACAAATCAAGTTCCCCCTGAGCTGGAGAAAAAGATAGGAGCTCTGGTAAGGGTCCGGGACGCAAAATGACTCCCGGGTCCTCCTGCCAACAGAGGAAGCATTTCAGCCCCAGGGGCTGACATTACTGCCTGATGCCTCTGCTTATAAACTTCCCAGCCACCCACTCGAGAGTTTACGGGTGGGGACTCCACAGCTAGTGTTCTCTAGAAATCCTGGCGAGTTTGAAAGGGAAAGAAGGGGAGTAGGGAGAGGCCCAGGAGCCCCCTCTCCCCCGCAAAAAGGCAAGCCCCTAGCAGAGAACACAGCTGCGGGAAGATGAAAAACATTTTATTGTTTAAAGAGCAACAGAGGGTTGCCGGACATGGGCAATTTAAAATTAAATACTACTCCAGGCACAGCCGTTCGCAGTTAAAGGTGAGCCGTTCTTTCGAAAGCAGAATCATCCCTGCCAGAAGGGCGGCCTTCCACTCAGGTACCCAGATGTCTCCTCAATTATTAAAGCTTTAATAGGTGGCCACCCAACTGCCCTGGACGGCAAGCCTCTTCTACGACATATTTTCTTAGGAAAAAAAAAAAAGTTTTGCCCTCCTGCTCCGTGCACAGAGCATAAACTAAACGCTTTAGGGAAGGTGAGTAGTATCTTGTCACTGAGGTAAAGGACTCAATTATAAAAGCTTCCGAAGGATTCTCAAGGCACATCTACCTACTGTGACAGCGACTTAACGCAAAATCAAAAGACAGGCTAAAACATTTCCCCCACACACCCCTTCCTACCCGCCTCCCACCTTTGCAGAACACAGAGGGGAGAGAGGAAGCAGGGAAGGGGGCGCCCTGAGACCTGGACACTCCTCTGACATGAAGCAGCATCCTTTCCTCCTGAAAGACGAGCCGGCCACACACGTGCCGCTTGATCACATCGGCGAGAATCACGGCTTGGAAGCCCGCACTACTTTTAGGATGGGATTCACTCTGCAGCCGGGGTGGGTGGCGGGGAGGCAGGCATTCTCCAGGCCTCTGCCTTGTCTCAGTGCAAAATGAACACCCCGCAGGATGGCCCCTCGGAGGAGCGGCAAGGCTTGCAAAGAGAAACTTCCAGACTCCTGCTATCTGGGAATCCTTGGGAAACACGGGGCTGGCCTCCAGGCTGCTTTCCAGCCTCTCGAAGCCCTTTGTGAGTGTTTCCGTCTAAGCGCTCCCTCTGACCGCAAGACCAAACACACCTTGTCTGAAACGAACCCCAGTGACCCCAAGGAAAGACACGAGACCCCAAGGTCAAGGAAGGGACACCAACGCAGCCTGCAACCGAGCCTCATCTCCCGGCTTTGATCTCAGAGGAAATAAAGCCAGGGTAGTCAGAGCAGGGAAAAACTGCCAATGCTGATGTCCCATCAGCCACTTCACCCTGCTTCCACAGCACATCTGAACGGAAGACACATTCCAGATTGTGTTTTATCCCCACCAGGATCCTCCACCTCCGTCCCGGGCATCCTCTGTCTGCTCCCAGCCCTGATTCCTCCCCGGGTTACCCCACGGAGCAGGTCCGCTTCACTCCAGAAGGTCCTTTTTACACAAAAGGCCTCACTGAGGCAGAACGGCTCCCCTTTGATTTGCTCACCTCTCACATGTAAAGATGGCTCGAGGCCTCTGCTGAGCACGGCCGCACTCGGGGCAAGGCTGACACGCGGTCTGTTGGGAAGCAAGGCTTTTTAAAGCGTTCTCTGGAAGGCGTGATCCTAGCTTGGGTCCTGCTGGAAGGGAGAGCTAAATGGAATGGGCTGGAACAGAATCAGCCCAGGAGAACCCAGCCGGAGACGGAGCAGCAACGCCGGTTCGCTGGGAGGCACTGGGAGAGGGAACCAGAGGCAAAGATACACTCCCTGAAACACCCTATGTGTTTCTGTAGCATTTATGAACATCGTCCTCCAATAATGCATGCTGTGGTAAGTTGTTGAATGGATATGTCCCCTGTCAGATGCAGACGCGGGGACTGTACTCCACTCCCCAGCTTTGGTCTGGCTCCGGGTCAGAGCTCCAGTCACTTGCTGTGCGGTGAGCCAGTCAGTCTTTCACCCCATCCGCCTCTGCGTGGTGAACTCCAGCCCGGAAGGAACAATTTGCCCTGCCCCGCAAAAGCCAAGCTGCCTAAGTGCTCCCACACTTCCTTCGACTTGGAGGATCTCTCCTCTCGAGACGCAGCTCCCGGAGGCCTCCTCTGATAGGCCTGCCCTGCCCTCTCCTCCTCTGTGCCCCTCCTGTGCCTGGTCCAGACGAGCACGGCCACCGTCCCCACCCTAGCACCCTGCCTGGTTTATACACCTGCCTCCCTCCAGCCTGGGAGCTGGGAGGGCAGGGCCAGTGCCTGAGTCGGAGTCTCTACAGGGCCCGAGAGCACCCTAAGAGACTGTGTGTGTCCAGTACATGGCCTGGGCTGTGCTCATTTGCATAGACCCCCTTTTGCCCCTCCCACAAGATGCTTTCTGCCACACTCCCGCTTTCCATCCTCCCTTCAAGGGCATAACAGTAATAGTATACCAACACCTCCTAAGGCTTTTCCACCTACAACACCTCATCAGGCCGCCCCCGAGAAGGAAGTCAGGCGGCAGCGGGTGGGAGCCTGCTGGCCACAAGATGCCGCGGCCACCGCTCCCCGGGGCAGGTGGCCGAAGAGGGCTGGACCCGCCCCCACTTCAGACATTCCTCCTGCACACACCAGGCATAAGAAACAGGTGCTGGTGCCTGTTTTTCACCAAGAGGGTAGGACTGCGGGAGAGGAAGCAATCAAAAGACAGACCCTTTGTCTGCCCAACACACTTAACATTCTGAAATCGCTAATGGCCTTTGACCAGCCCTGCCTCAGTCGAGCAAGGCCTCTGAATTTCAGAGAGTACCAGACGTGGGCTTCCAAAAACTAACGTGAGTCTCCACATCACTTGGCGATCGGCCCTCCTTTTCTCCCTCTTCCCTCCTGCTGCAGCTGAGATGTCACACGCGGGGAGGATGCAGTCCCCACACCCGTGAAGCTGTCTGGTGCCTGGGAACACAGATGGGCCCACCCCACAGCTTCCTATGCCCTGCAGGGTACACAAGGCAGCCGGGGCCCACAGCCTGGGCGGTGGCGGATCCCAGCCCGGGTATGTCGTCATCTAAGCTCCGGACCAGGCATCTCAGGCAGACGTCGCCTCCTTGACCGCAAATCGCCCTCCGCGGGAGGCTCTGTCCAAATCAGAACGTCAATGTCAACCTGTGCGGCGCGGGTGTCTTCTGGAGGTGGCCACACCTTGGCGAATGTCTCAGGCACCTTCAGTCGGACCTCTGCAGAGCTGTTCACAGCAAAAGCAGCTCCCACTTACCAAAGTGCCAACCACGCCCCGGACCCATGCTGAGTGAGCTCTTTATGAACACCCTCAGGCAATCCTAGCAACAACCCCGTAAGGGAAATACTAGTCTTCCCTTACCCCACTTTACAGATGGGGAAATTGAGGGCCAGCAAACTTAAGTGAACTTCCCAAAGTCCCACAACCTAGGAAATTATTAGGCCAGAAAGAAAACTCTAAGGCTGCCCGCCTCCTAAGCCTATTCTCTCAAACCCTAAGCTCAGCTGGCTGCCACCACATACTCCCCCATCTTTCCTCAGTCTACAGATGAGGCAACGGAGGCACAGGGCTGCAAGGCAACTAGCCCAAGGTCAAGTTCAGCTACTCAGCACCGAGATAAGAACGAGAAGCCAGGCCTCTCCCGCTGCGCCTGGAACATTCACATCCATGGTCGGCGGCCCTCCCTCCTGCCCCCTCCACGCCGGCAAAAGGAAAACCAACCCAAATCCACGGGCCAAAGAAGAAAGGCCCCTAATGTGATCCAACCTGAAGCGAGCTGTCTAGGGCTCCTCTCCCCCTAACTGGACAGTGGAGCTTGCTGGCTCTCTCTGTCCTTGTCCTTTCTGCCACCCTCCCCAAAAAGACTGAGTAAGCACTGGTAAGGCTTGGGAGCAAGAACCTAGAGCCTCAGCACAAAACGAAGCATCTGCCTGCGACCTGGCACTGACAGGGGCACTTGCCTCAGAGGAATTCGAGCATCACCCAATTTGGAAACTAAGGAAATGAGTCGTGCCTCTTTTAGGACCTTCCCTTACAGAGAAGGAAACTGAGGCATAGAGCAGTGGCGGCAAACCGGTCACGGCCCCACGATGCTGGGGACAGGGAGAGGGCAGACAGAGGCAGAACTTCCTCCGGACCCAGACGCCCAGCTCTCGTCACGTTCCTCCCTGAAGGCCCAGGAGAATCTGTTGCATTTCTTTAAGAGACAGGCCCTCATCCCTTTCTCTCTCTCTCTCTCTCTTTATTCCCTTGGCTTTTAAACCCAGACATTTTCACCAAAAGCAGGCACGTGCAAAAAGAAGCCACCTTTGTCACGACGTGAAGCTCCCTCATCAAGCCACTGAGGTCTAAACTGCCTCCTAATTAACATTAACCCTGCAAATCAGAGTCACGCTCAGAAAACCTTGGCTGAAGAGACACAGGGTGGGAGAGGAGTCTCCAATTTTCTTCTTACTTCATCTGGAAAATTAAGAGCACCGCTGATTTGAACAAGAAATCATCAAGGAAAGCAATCACAACTCTACACGGCCCGTAGCGCGATGGACTTGGATGTATAACCTGCCACTCTCGTGCCCTGAAATTAAAATGACTGTGGCACGAATAGCGGTGATGGCCTGGGTTTGTCCCTCCTCCTTCATCCTTAGCAAACATAAAAACCCCAACGGAAGAGTCTGGAGGAGATCGGGCTAGAGATCTTCCTTAGCTGTCACAATAAACCAGCAGAAAACTGGTCGAAGGCTCCACACCTCAGTCCACCAGATGCAGGCGTCCCCCAAGGCTCTTTACCTACAGGATAATGGCGGGTGCAGTGAACACAGAGCGCTGGAGGGGGAGGGGTGTCTGGAGACCCTCCACTCCAGACCCAACATTTATTTGCTGTTTCTGCATTAATTACAATAAACTGCTTCATAGCCTAGCAATCACTTAATGGAGCAGCAAATATGGCTTTTTCCCTATAATTAGTCAATGTAATCTACTACTAGTTCCCTCCTCCAGGCCACCCCTTTCCATCCTCTACATGCTAACACTCACACACACACCCCATTCCCCCAGCCCAGGATCCACTTAAAATCATAATCTTGCTCTCCATCTCCAGCAACACCTGGCCGGTGGATTCCTCCTGACAGATATGAAGTGTGGGGGATGAGTTTGGAAATGAGCAAAGAGATGAGGACAGGCAAACTGCAGATGCCCTAAGATGCGGGGGGCTCTCCCATCCCCCGCAGAAGATTTGAGGGTCAGGGACCCAGCAGGCGATAGCTGGGACCCGTGGGCATTTCCTGGAGCACTGCCAAACGGACTCCCACTCACATGACCGAACTCACGGGCTTGTGGATCAAAACCTAATATTTCAAGTCCCCCAAGTAAAAGTTCTGTGAATAGATCACACCCCCCATCCCAAGGTTCTCCCTCCCTCCCAACTGTCCTCATTCACAGCTGGGAGCCCGTCTTTCCCTGAAGTTATTCCTTCCTTCTAAGCATCCCCCAAACCTCTTCAACCACCCAGCCAGTGCTTCTAGGGACCACCGAGGGTCAAAGGAACAAGCCCACCTTCAAAGACTTGCTGATACCATCTAAGGTTCCTGGCAAAATAAAAGTACTGCCTTACGCTGGAAAATCTGGGTAGATTGAGGCTACCAACACCCCTTTCTTAAGATCTGCTTCTCTCCACTCAGCGCGCTAAGGACTTATCAGCTGACTTTTAGTCTCATCTCCAATAAGAACAGAACACTCTGCATCTCCCTCAGTTTCAAGATACAAAAGAAAACAAAAAAATGCCCTGGTCACGGGGAAGAAATTAACATGTTCTGAGTGTCAACCATACACCAGGTGCCTTATCTACAGTGTCTCATTTCAGACCCACAACTCTATCATCCAGTTTTTTAGGTGCAGAATTGAAGCTCAGAAAAGTGTGGACGCCTTTCTAAGGTCACAGCGTTAGCGCAGCGAGATTCAGACTAGGTCCCTGTGAGCCCAAAGGCCGCGCTCCTATCAAGGCACAAGCCTCGTGTGTTACAGCACACGCGCTTGTCCGGATCCAAATCCCATGCAATTCCACTCAAGTCGTATGTATTCATATACGAACACAATCCACGTGTGTGTGTATATATGCTCTTTTGTAGTTCTCGAATATTACATTTTAAAAAATAGTAAGGCAGAAGACTGCTGTCCTTAAAACAGTTCTCCAACTACCAAGGCAGTCATTTTGCCAAACCTGCCATAGGACATCACCTTCCCTGACAACACGGTAACTCACATATCACAGCGCTGTGCGCCAGACACCGTCCTTAACACTTTAAATGTTAAGTCACGTAATCCTCACAACAAACCCACGAACACTATCTCCATTTTACAGATGACAAAACTAAGGCACAGAATATTTAGAGAACTTGCGCAAGGTCACATAGCTGCTAAGTGGCAGAGCAAGGATTCAAACTCAGCCTAGTTTCAGAACCCATGCTCTTAAACAATAAGCCATACCACCTCAATAGAGAGGAATAAAATCAACAAAGTCAATGAGTCAGTGCAGGGTGGGGGATGGAGTGAGATCAGGCCTACCTTTGGAGCTTTCTCCCCCGTATTTTCAGCCCCAAACCTGTATGACCCCAACTCATTCCCAAGCTGGTCTCACGACTTCTCTAACATGAATAATTGTTCTATTCAAACTCTCCTTGTCAGGACCTAAGACAAGAGCCCAGAGGGCCTGAGGAGCCGGTCTCTAGGCAGCTTTTAAAGCCCCTGCACAGGGGGAGATGTTGGAGGATGTTTGAGTTCAAAGCCCCAGAGCACTTCCCGACACTTGGGGGGGTTGTCTAGAGAGCCCTGAAAAATGGTCACTTCCCATAAGCACAATCAGTCCTTCTCCGGGGATGCCCGGGGGGTCTGATCATTCTCACTCCATCATCTCCTACAGCTTGGGGAAGAACTCAGGTGACTGTTTCCACGGTACCTTCTGCTTAATCCACTGGGGTCACGCTGAAGAGGGGCAGCGAGGAGAACCAACGCTGTGAATGCACAGGCTTTGAGCAAACAGGATGATGTGGCGATAAAGGCAATCACAACATGCTAACGTGGCAGCGAGCCAAACACGAGCTGCCCAGGCAGGACTTGTGCTCAAAAGCACTTTAATAGAATTCTTTCAGCAAGTGCAGCAGAAAAATTCATAATGAGGTTCCCCCTCCCCACTGTGCCAGTCGGGTTCTACAGTTGTGCGGATCCAGTGAAAAATCACTTTTAGGACGTTAACCTGAACATCGTGTACTGCAGGGAAAAACAATGATCAAATCAGTGGATTTTTATTTTCAAAGCGATTTAAGTAAGGCATTCTGCCATAATCAGCTTTACTACCCCTATTAGCACAGGAAAACAAGTTCTGAACCTGGCTCCCTAGTGAAAAACGCAAAATGTGTATAATTAAAATTATACTTGTGAAATTCAAACACACTTTAATTTCCTAAGGGTCCCCTAATCAAGTCAGAAGTTCTTACTAAAACCAATTATCTGCTTTGAAAACAGAAGAGGAAACAGATACATGCAGCAGTCTTGTGGAGATTCACGGCCCAATCTCTTCCTAGGTTCAGGCATCCTAATTTGACCCTTTTTCCCAGGTAAAAGAGACAATGAACCTACTGGCTGGCTTTTATTAAGTGTCACGTGTGCAAGTTTAAGCATTTTTGTTTGCCTTTAGGTACAAAAATGACATATTCGAGAGATATTCCAGAGGGAACTGAGTTGAAAGGAAAAAACCAAAAACAGGCAGGTGCCAATAAACGCACACTGCGCGTCCACCCACCACCCACTCAGGTCCCAGGTCGACCTTTTTCTTAAAAATCTCACAGCAGATTTTTTTTTTTTTTTTTTGCGGGGTACACGGGCCCCTCACTGTTGTGGCCTCTCCCGCTGCGGAGCACAGGCTCCGGACGCGCAGGCTCAGCGGCCACGGCTCACGGGCCCAGCCGCTCCGCAGCATGTGGGATCTTCCCGGACCGGGGCACGAACCCGCGTCCCCTGCATCGGCAGGCGGACTCTCTACCGCTGCGCCACCAGGGAAGCCCCTCACAGCAGATTTTCAAACACTTGCCCATTACTCTTTAGAAGGTTCATGTCAACACCAGGATGAGGAATCAGACAGACATTCCAGCCTCATTTCTGGAAGTGCCTGACAACCGGGCCAGGTACACCCTCCCAAGGTCCTATCCAGTAAGGCAGCAAGACTCAGGCTCCCCACCTCCTTACCAGGTAATCTACCTGAAATGTTGCAGCTTTTCTTGAGTAACTGGAAATTCTTGCACAAGAGCAACATGGAAATACTCTCTAAGGCACTAAAATATTTAAGAAGCAGTTGTTACAATGTTCCATCTATACCATCAATATGAAATGTTATCAGGCTAGGGCTTTAAAAAAAAAAAAAGCCATTGGCCAACAGGCCTTCTCTTCCCGCCTCCCTGGAATCCATCTCAGAGATGAGGATATTGGCCCTGGTGCTCCAAGGCGGCCTCACCAGCCCCCCACCCAGGCCCCAGCAGATGCTCAGAAGGTAAACAAAATGCCTCCCGGTTGAACACTTGACTTTTCAGTAAGTGGGAATACAGCCCTTGCCACACGTGGCCTCTCGAGGGTGGAGAACACTGCAGCCGCCTGAGCGGGATTTGGTGTTACAACTTTCCCTGGAAGACAGGAAACTCGAGCGCGTCGTGCACACACACACACGTGTGCAGAAGGAGACACGCTCAGCGGAGGGCAAGTCCTGGGAACCGCTCCACCTCGCTGGACAGTTGCCCCCCTCCCACTGGAGCCGTCACCTCATTAATGTCACTCAGCATCACATTTTGCTACACTAGGTCTTTCTGCACTCTTCCTGCAGGCAGCCCGAAGCCGGCTGCCATTGTAAACTTCTGCTCCTTGGGAAACGATCAAAAGCTTGAATTGGAGAAAAGAAAAAAAAACTTTCCGAGGGCCTCTCTGCTCACGCTTTCCCCTCCTCCAGTTTCTTCTCTTTGGTGCTTTATTCAAAATTATTACACACACAAACCGTACTCTGAAAGTCACTTACAACAGGCCGGCTTTAAAAAGAAAAAAAAAGCTAGCGATTGCAGGGGCCTGTCTATTTGCAATTGCCCAAAGAGAATAATTCATTTCGGTGGAGGATACAGATGAAGCCCTGAATACATTCCCACACCGTTTTCTGCCCTTCAAAACAATAAAAATGTAAAAACCCAGACGAAAGAAGGCCCGGGGTGGCATGAACAGACTCTCTTGACCCCCAAGGAATTTATTCTCCTGGATCTTCTAAAGCACTCTGTCCCCGGAATGCATCATCAAGACCATTTTATTAGATTTTTCTAAACCCTTGAAATTGTCACATAATTGAAACAGAAACAGCAATTTAGAGCTCTGAATGGATTTCTTAAAAAGAAGACTCTGGGCCGGCCCAATATCCCCTCCTTGGCCGCTGTTGTCCCTAACCTAAATTTAAGGCCCTTGCGTACAAAACCCTATTTATCTTTTAAATCCTCCCCTGCCATAAAAGTTACACGTTCCCCTAATGCCTTAGATTTCAGGACATTTGGGTGAAACTCATCCCAGACAACAGGCTAAAAAAAGAACCCATTAGCATTAACTTGCCTGTCACAGCCAGTGACAAATAAATGAATGTGATGCTTTCAGATCAGTCATTGGTGGAACCACCCCCAGGCAGATAAAGACCAGGACTGGGAGACAGAGGCTCACAGGGACACCTCTCACACAGCGGTGTCTCGGCTGTCCCCCCGCTGCTCCCCAGGACTCCACTCTCAGAAGCAGCAAAAACACGCATCAGATGCAGAAAAGGAAATGCACTCCCAATGCCCACGGAGCACCCCCAAGATAAAGGATGCTCCCTTCGAGAGCCAGGACCCCAGGAGGAGACCGAGCCACTGACATAGAATTTCCCAAATCTCAACGTGCTGTTCTATCCATCACCCCTAGAAAGGGCCAACAGTACCAATCAACCCATGAGCTACTAGGTAAGGGCCTGTTACAGTCTGGGCAGTGCCGCCTCTGGGGACAGTAACAGATGCCTACCCTGGACCCTCTATGTGCAGATATCACCCTAGGCCCTTCATATGTGTTAACCTACTTAATTCCCTGAACAATTCTAGGAGGTAGGAAATATTAAAATCCTCATTTTACAGATGAAGAAACGCAGGCGCAAAACCATTAAGTGATTTGTCTAAAACTCCGTAGCTAGTAAGTGGCATTTAACTGTGCTAAACAGGTTCTTAAAAAATAGGCGATAGAAACTAATTTGAAACTTCCTGACCAGAGGAGAACAAACGCTACTCCTCAGCCTGAGCGTTTATAATATGCAGGCAAAGCGCAAGAACATAAAATCTACCCACTCGTGTTGGATGCAGGGGGGCTGAGCGGTTAAGAGGGCAAAGGGACTTGGGATTCAGACAGACTTCAGACCAAAGGCCAACCCTGACCCTTACTAGTTCTGTGGCCCTAGGAAAGCTTCTCATTCCCCTCGGACTCAGTTTCCCCACCTGTCAAATGGAGAGAATACCAACTAATGCCAAGGACTGTTGTAAGGACTAAATTAAAGATTAAGCAGAGAGAGGCTCATACGGTTCCTTGAACATAAACTGAAACGCAATATGTGACCGTCATTACTCTGAGTTGAAGACTTTTCTTTTTGATTATGCAAATAAAATAAAGAAGTACCCTCCCTAAGAATAACTTCCCAGAGAGCTGGGAGCTTGATGCTATCTACCCTTGAAGGAGAGGGTGAAAAGGGGCACCTTGTTTTTTGGGGAGCCAAGTACTGTCCCAACTGGACCAACCATCCTCAGCTGCTACTACAATGTACTACGGGGGCTCGGGCCCAAGACCCCGCCTTTTCACACCTCTCACACCGCACGGAAGGCAGAAGTCATGATTCCAAAACCTCACGTCCCGCACACTAGGCAGCCACTCACCCAAGGTGACCCCAAGCAGACACTACCTACAAAATCACAGGTCAGGATGCTCTGAGCCACAGAGCAGCCATTGGTGTCATACAATCTGTGATTTCCAAACCTCAGTGTCTACACGCGGTAAGGTCAGGATCACAAGTACAAAACTCTGGAATTCTGTCCATTTCACGGTCCCTTGTTAAGGAGGCAAAAAGGAGAGGAGGGGATAAGGCGGAAACAAGAGAATGATAGAGCTCTCTGTAGCTGCCACACACGCCACAGATCAGGGGTGGTATCTGCCCAGAACATCACTCCTAAGAAAGGGTCGAAAGAACGCAGGATGAATTATGCTTAAGGCACAAGTCCAGGGCGGGGAGTTCCCCATGAAACGGCACAACCACAGTCCTATCAGGGACCAGCTTCTACATTGGTCCAAAAGAGCTCAGCACATTGTACGGAGCAGCTCCACGGTCCTGCACGCACACAACAGGTGCCCCAGCGCCTGCCCAGCAAAGCACAGCCACACCTGCTTGGCCTGGCATTCAAGGCCTTCCACGAGCTGGCCCAGCCGGCCAACGAGGCCCCATCCTAGAGCACCGGGCAGCACACACCCTCTTCCTGCAGCTGCAGGTCCTGACCTCCTGACCTTCTGGCCCCCAGTAGGAAGAACTGCATTCCTGCCATTCTTCCTTCCTACCTGTTCTTCAGAATCTGGGGCAAAAACTACCTCCCTCAAGGGGCTATCTTCACTCCTCCTCCGAAATGCTGTTCCGACCTCTCTTACCGTGCTTATTGAATCCTCTCCTGTAGCACGGGCAGCACCCCGTCCTTCCAACCTAGAGCTAAGACCCCTGAAGACAAGCGCTGTGTCTCCATTGTCATCCTGCATTCATTCTATCTAAATGGAGGTCACAATGTGCAAAAGAGCACGACTAAAAGCTGAGGGTTATTTTTTAGTTAGTAAAATATGCTTGTGCCTTTATTGTCCAGTAGAGGCAATAAGGCACGAACCTAAGGAACTATAAAACTCAGAACAAAGCGCCTAACACAGAGGTTGGTGCCCGGTGCTGGGCAGAGACTGAGAAGTAATTACTGAACACTGAATGTGGCATCTGAATGTATTAAAGACATGGCCAGTGCCCACCCCCATCACTCTTACCCTGCTGAGGTTCTCACACCGGCCGGCGTGTTGTATACTTTGCTCACCGCTTCTTTGCCCCACCAGAGTGAAAGCCCCACGAGGGCAGGGCCTTTGTCTTATTCTCCACGCCATCCCCAGAACCATACACAAGTGTCTGGCACATGGCAGGTGCTCAGTAACGTTTGGTGAATAAACGAATGAGTGAGTGAGTGCCCGGCACAATGCCTAATGGATGTATCAATACGGTTTTTGCTAATTTATTATTATTGGAAAGGCCATAACCAAAGAAAAGGTAAAGTGCTGTGAAAATCCAGAGAAAGAAGTATTACGTCCAAGAAAAAGGAGGGACAGCTTCGTGGAAAAGGTAACGACTAACTCGGGCTTTGAAAGAGGGGTCTGTTTTGTAGAGAGACGGAAGGGCAGTGCAGATGGGGACCCACAAAAGGGCAGCTCTTCAGAGAAGGCGGAACACTCAGGTTCTAAGCAGCAAAAGGTTAGATGAGTTGGGGAACAGGCTGGAAGAAGACCCCCATACAAACCTTGAAGGACCTTGCCGCCCAGGCTAAGTTTAAAGTTTGTTCCGTGGGCACTGGGAAGCCAAGGAGGGTTTCCTAAATCCCCCCGAAAGTGGGTGCACACACAGACAGTCAGCAAGTACAAACAATGAAAGGCGCTCTTAGTAAATGAACACACCAGATCAAACAAGAGGGCAGAAATGAGGAGCCCCATCTCTGTTTCGTGTTCTCAGGGCTCTTGGCCGGAGAACGTTCGGGGTTTCAAAACACAAAATAGGACAAAAAGAATGGATGCAGTCTCAAGGGGCACCCAGGAGGGTCAGCTGATTCCTCAGAGCATTCCTCCTTCTCCTTCCCCGGAGGGGCACGGGGGTCTCACCTGTCCGCCAGAAACATCTGACATAGAACACACGCCCTCCAGCATCCGCGTGGACTGACCTTAACACTGAAACGAAAGCACATGAGGAGAGGCAAAAATCCAGGGAAAGGACATTTGTAGGAGAAGGTGCCCTCCCCCCTGAGCTGACACCTGCTGCTACCGGGAACGAAGGAAGCAGCCAGGCTCCCCGAAAAGAAGCTAAACCACTAATCCCCCGAGGCCCTCGCTGCTGCGGACGAGGGCTGCAGACACCCCACCACATCCCTGCTGGCGACAGAAACCCACCGGCAGGTCGGTTAACCGTGGCTGCCCAGATGACAGCTGCACATCACCCAGGATCTGCAAGACACTTGGAGGACCCGACCCACAGCAGCAGGGGAGGCCAGATGTCGAAAACTCACCCCTCGCCCTTGAGAAGCTGCCGAGAAACTGCTCCCCTGGAACAGGACGTGGGTGCGTGAGACACCCAGGCTGCGCTGAACCCATCTGGAGAGCCTTCCAGGGGGCAGGAAAACCCGGCTTCTGGCTCAATCTTGCCACAACTTAGCCATGCGGCCTGTGACAATCGACATAACTCCTCTGAGTGTCAACTGCCTCCCCTGTGAAAAATGCAGGCTGGATTCCACACACTCATTTAACTAACAGTTACCAAATGCCAACCATCAGCAGACCCCTGGCGTCAGGGGGCTTACATTCCAATGAAGCATTTTCTTAGGGCATTTGCACCATCGTAATTTTTCTCATTCCACACAAATAAGTCTATAATAATAGTATCAGCAGACCTTTGCCAGGTGCTACTTGGTGCCAGGCTACCGGCAAAGACTTCTGCATTCCTCTTGAAAACAGCTCCAGGGACTTCCCTGGTGGTCCAGTGGCTAAGACTCTGCACTCCCAATGCAGGGGGCCCAGGGTTCGATCCCTGGTCAGGGAACTAGATCCCACATGCATGCCGCAACTAAGAAGCCCACGTGCCACAACTAAACATGCTGCAACGATGATCCCGCGTGCCACAATGGAGACCCAGCACAGCCTAAATAAATAAATATTTTTGAAAAAAGAAAACAGCTCCATGTGGGGTGCTCCACGATCCCAGTTTTAAAGGGGAGGAAACTGAGGCTTGGCGGGCCCGAGGTGATTTGCCCAGGGTCACCCAGCTGTGACCAAAGGCAACTGGAGATAGGCTGAACAAATGACATCTCTCTTGATAAACAGATAAGGTTCTGGCCTCGAAAAATGAAGGAGGAAAATGGTAATCAGGGGAGTGGGGAATGCTTTATTATACATGAGGGTAATTAAGGCAGATGGTGAGTTGCGCCCAGACTCACTCTTGCCCCAAGATGCTAGGCTGTCTCTTGGTTTCTCCACACAAGAAAAAGAACCCAAAAGCTTGAGCAAAATTCTTCCAGGTAGCCAACACTCCTGCCCAAAAAGACCGACAAAAGGATATGACATGATTGATCTCAATCATCCCCATTTCTCCAACGGCTTCAAATTAAGTCATCTTTTTAGAGCAGCATGACCACTTTAATCTTTAAAGATAGAGGGGAGGGAAACTCTTACATATTTTACCAAATGAAGTCATCATCCGGAGAAATAGAAAGATACAGAACAGACCTATCTTCTTCTGATCAAAATGTACTTCACTAATTAACGGCCACTAGTCTCCAAAGAGCTTCCCCTCGACTAGTTAATAATGCCCATTATACTTCACTTGAGATGTGAACATTTCTATCGCAAAGAGGGAGAGATGAACTGCAGGATTCAAAACCCTTCCTTGGGTTGCTCGTTAAAATTCTCGTCAAAACAGATTTTTATTTATGTGATACATTAAAGAATATTATGACAGTCCTAATATGAAATCTGTTCTTCGCTGCCGTGGATTTTCTTTTGTATTCAGTTACAGTTTCTTTCCACCAGTCTTGTTTTAACACCTCCACGGAATATTTCTCTGGCAAGTGTTAGCACGGAGGGACGGCCAGAGAGCAGAGAAATGAATCTTAACTGAGAGACACGGTGACGCATCATTGACAAGCTCTACACCCAGTCTCCGAGGAGAGGCACAGCTCACCTTGCCACTGAGACCCTAACGCAAACGCACACAAGTTTTACTGGAGACAATAAATAAACAAGGCTTGAGTTAACGTTCTACTCTCCTGCCAGCTGGGTTTTGGCCTCCAACACTCCCTTCAGTCTGAAATCCCCCTGGTCGGACTCAAATTCTATCGGAAAATAACCGTTGACAAGGAAGACGCTCTCTCCACACCCTGCCCCAGTTCCCAACCACCACATCCCATCCTCAGCCCCAGAACCCTCTGAAAGATGCCCTGAGGGCTCGATGTTGAGGGACACCAGTGTCACACAATGGTATGACATCACAGGGGTTGGGCGAATCACCCAACCATGGAACCTCGAGGTCCGGAGGTGCTGGCTGTGGTTCCGTTCCGCACAGCCTGGTGACCGCTCAGAGCGACTCCACCTGCGTACCCCTCGGGGCCCCCGCAGGACAAATGCCGGGAGAGGGCCCAGTTCTGGAGCCAGGTTACACCACTTCTCAACCCAGCTGTGCCTTGGTTTCCTCATCCAGAAAATGGAGGTAATACCAGCAGCCACCTCACAGGGCAGAGGTGAATACGAGTACTCATCGTGTCCCTACCACAGTGCCTGGCACACAAACTCAATTAACACTGTCATTATTACTAGACCTCTCACAGGAGTAGTGTGAGGGCCTCACAAAAATAACAAGAAAAACATTAGGTAACTAAACCAGAATGGAAAAGAATACATATATACGTACACACACGCACATGTACAACTGAATCACTTTGCTGTACGCCAGAAACTAACGCAGCCCTGTAAATCAACGGTACTTCAATAAAAGAAATTTAAAAGACTAAAACAGCAGATCCCACATGTTTTATCATACGCTAGCTCTTTTTTTAGGCACTTTACCTTTCTTCATTTATTTACTTCTCACCAAAACTCAATGAGATAGGGAAACTGAGATTTGAGGAAGTTCAAGGATTTGCCCAAATTCACAGTTAACAAGTGGCACAGCTGGGATCCAAACACAGGCTGTTAAGCTTGAAAACAACAACAACGGTGATTAAACCAACAGTAATGATGCTGGTGAGGATGAGAATGCTAATTCTCAAGGCCCTGACCCTGTGCCAGGCTCTTTTACCCTTCACGACCCCCTTCTGAGGGCGTGACTGTCATCACTCCCATTTTACAGATAAGCAAACTGAGAGTAGATGATTTCTCAGTGTTGCAGGACCTGGGATTCAGATGGAGATAGTGGATAGGAAAGTTCCTTGTAAAGTAACGTGTGTCATAAAAGGTACTGTTATGAAATTCCTAGAATTCCATGGAAAGATGTCCTTCCCCAACTGGTGTAATGTTAGCTCACATCCAAAAGTCTGATGATTCACCTAAGCCAACCCAGACTCCGGGGTGGGGGGCACACTTTGACAAGTTTGAGAAATATTGCCTCGTTTTTAAGTTCAGTGCATCCGTGAAAAGCCAAATGCCAGAGTATATTAAAATAAAATATTGTCCTCCTGGTTTTAAAAAAAAATGGGGGGTTGGGGAGGAGCAGCAAGGGAGAGGAGAAAACAGGTCAAACCCATGGTTTGACCAAGTCAGGGATTTTTCCAGTTTCCCTCTAGGGTAATCTGATCCGAGTTCTCGGTGATCAAACGACTAACCTGGAAATTTGAAGATTCACATTTATGGAAGAAACAGCAATTCTTCCAAACTGAGGAAACACTGCTAATCCTGGAAGCCTTCTGAAATGTCAAGGATCACACACAGTTTGGAAAGCAACCTTTAAACACTTAATACGGTCCCAAAGTTTGTGCTCAGTACAGAAATAATCTAACCTCTTTGGTTCATTAATTCGTATTATTTGCTTAAGCTTTAGGGGGAAAAAATGCCTAAAGAAAATATTTCACTATTTTTGTTTAAGGATTTGTGTTTCCTTCGAAAGAGGGAAGGGGAAGGGAAGGGAAGGGAAGGGAAGGGAACGGAAGGGAAGGGAAGGGAAGGGAAGACATGGAAGAAAGAGGGGGGAGAGAGAGAGGGAAGGGAGGGGGGAAGAGAGGGAAAGAGGAAGGGAAGGAGGCAGGGAAGGAGGAAGGAAGGAAGGAGGGAATCACATGGCAGGCTCCAACCTGAAATTCTCAAAATACCGTCCACGACAGCCAACTATTTCTTCATTAATGTACAGAACCATTCCTTCCTTTGCACGGCTCAAAGGTTCCACTTCTGGGAGACCATGCTTAAAGAAATAAACTGAATTTGCTAAAACCACAGCACTATCCCTTTATGACCTACAGTCAAACGCTTCACCTTTTCCCCTTTCCCTTGAAAGAGCGCCAAGACCACAAGATGCGGAAAAAGTATTTCTTCCAGTATTACCCGGGGAAGAAAAAAGTATAATTAAAAAGTGCAAATTTAGTGTGGAAGCCATAGGCCCTTTAAATTTCACCTTAAGCTTTATGCAGCTGTGATTTTGTGGCCACACCTGGCAAGCTCAGTGAAAATTATGTTAACTACACACTTGGGAAAAGGTGAAGGCCTAGCTCAAGCCTTTCAGCAAGCCTTGTAGTACCACTCCTACAAAGGGACAACGTTTCCAGCACTTCTCCGCCCAGGCACCAGCACCTGCACCAAAGAGTAGCACTGCTGGCTTCAAGTATGCCCAGATTTACCCAACCTACCTGAAACCAATACATCCAAACACTTCCTGTCAGATTGAGGGCTTCATGGGTCTACAAAGTTGTTTTTCCAAGAAAGGACAAGCTGTTTACTTAAATTCTACTCCCCTCCATAAACTCTAAGTTGTAAGACCTCAGAAGAGTACCCTCCAACAAAGAGTCACGAGTAAATATCCAACTTTTCCTGATATAATCTCAGCGATGCTTAAAAAATAAATAGAACACTTGCATAAATATTGCAACAGATGGAGCTATGTCCTCCCAGGAAGGATCGGGCTTGCCCCTGCCCCCAGCTGGATGCTCAGAACCCACCTGGGGACAGCTGACTTGCAGACGCACGGTTATTTCACAGAGCGCCTGCCCTGGCCTCTCCACAGCCACGTGCTGATACCCTGAAGAAACGGTGTGCACCAGGTTTCAACGCTTCCTTGCCAGTGCTCTGTTGGAAACTTGAAATCCTTGGCAACCACCTCGGAGTGCTAAAATCCTATTACTGATTCTCCTACTTACCTTGGGTTGCGCTCGACGAGGAAATGCAACTTTGGGGTCAATCTGGGGAAAAAATGCAAAAGCAGGAGTCAGCTGCATGTCTTTGAGGGAAGAAAAACAATTCTGACTAATCACCTAGTTATTAATCACTCATTTCTCAGGCTTTTAACCCAGCTTTTAGTAACTTCTCAGGCAACTTAAAAGCCTCCTTAAAGTTTGATCTAAACTGCAACCGTCTCTCCCAAAATGTAACGAACACAGTGAGCCTTTCTGAAACATCCCACCATGAATTTCAATGTGTAATGCTGTAACACACCAGATCTCATGTGTTCTTATTCAGGCAAGGGCTTTGCTTGCATTAGGGCTTCATGCATCTAATTTGCAATGCATGGCTGGGAGAAAAGATGAGAACATCATCACTGAAAAAAAAAAAAATCATAACCTGAAATTTACATGGAAGACCCTTCCAGCAGCACGGAACTGGATGGTAGTTCTTCTCCTCAATGATAACTAAACAACACAGGTGGGGAAGGGGATTCCAAAATTTTTTTAAGTCAACAATGTCCAAAAAACTCCCCATCAACATGCAACACCATGCTCTGCTTGAATTAATTCACTCATCTTGGCAAAAGTAAATTACCTAAGATAAGTCAAAAGGATAGTTCTTTCTGTAGTTATACCTCAAAAGAAAGCAGGTGTCAAAAACTACAGAACCTGAGTGGGTTCTTAAAAATAATAAATTAAAATAAATGGAAACATCGGAGATAAATGCACCTGGATTTTCAAAATCACAGGGGGTAAAAATCTATGAGCAACCTAAACCCATATTAGAAAAGTAAGGCTGTTATGGGGAGAGGATAAAAAAAAAAAAAAAAATTACTGAAAAAAAGCAGTCAGAATCTAGTGCAACACTTAGGATATTCCCGCTACCCCAACCCCAGTCTGAACGGAAAAACTACCAGTACACCAGATCAGACATCTGCAGATCTGAATCAGGGACTGGCTTTAAAACTCTGAACAATTCCCACAGAAGCATTTGAGTCTAATAGGCTGATTTGGGGGGGGTAAAGTTGTTGGACAGAAAATATGGGTAAGGAAAGAATGAAAAAAATATTCCCATTGTTAGTTTTCATTAGTTTTCTAAATGTCACAAATCTCTGGGTAAAATTCAACACGGAGCGTGGCATGAATACAGCTACAAGTTATTTATTTATCCGCTTTGGCTTTCATATTAAAATTTTCCCCTTTTAAAATGTAAATCTCAACCTTGTTTTCAGTTCTGCCATGGGGGGCGGGGGCGGGGAGAGTAATGCTTTGGGAAAAAGCACAGAGGAGGGGGAAAGTCACACCAGAGCTAACTCTGTTCCCAGACTTAACAGCCCCTAGGACCTAACCAGTAAGACATAAAGATTTACCACTTTTATTAAGGTAGTTTAAAGACCTCATAAAAGTCTGCAGCATGTTTTCCACCTTTAAACATCACCTGAGAAATGAGAGATTACTTTGCAAAAACTAAAACAGACAAAAATCTCTGATCTAGTAAACTACCCTTTCGTGGAGATTAACATTACCACAGCTACAGGTATATTCAGCACAGACTAGGAGCTGTCGACAGGAGAAATACAACAGGTGTGGATTTTCCATTCTGTTGACCAAACGTAAGACAGATATGTCTTTTCATAAACACTCTCCCAAAGTTTTTTTTTTTTTTTTTAGCTGATCAGCACACAACTGCAATAATAAGTCACCTTGTTTGTGGGGTAAAAGGTGAGGGACGTGTCAGAGGTGAGGGAGCCAGAGGAGAGCAGGGAGAAGTAAAGAAAGCAGACCGCTAAAAAATTATATAGATCTACAGTTACAAAACTCGAAGCCAATTCAGAACTCCTGTATAGGGTATTGCGGTAACAGCGTGTTATATACCACAATGAGAGATCTTCTGTGGGCCAAGTGTACACGCTGAGATCTTAAAAGGAGACGACGGGTCGAGAGAAGTAAGGCAAATCCCAACCTTTTGTACATCCCTGTCAACTGTTTTTTAAAAACGAACGAAAAAGAAAACTACCAAAAATGAAAACATTAGTTAGTTAAGTACAACTCTACTTACTGTAGCTACAAATCCTCTAGGAAAAGACTAGGGTACTATTTTGGATGTGAATGGCCGTTACCTAAACAAAGCTTTTAAGGTAACAGTAAACAAGATCCTCGTTTCCATGTCAATAAACCAACCGCTTCTGCCTCCGGCACTGAACGTTGAAACAAAGTCAAAAGCTAGGTTATACTAAATAATAGTGACCAAAACATGTCTACAAACAATTAGTGAGGGAAAACTGCAGGCGCTGCATCTGATACTGAGGGAGATGACCCACCAGACACAACAGAAATCAAATACTATTAATACTTCTCCCACCCGGGATGGACTGAGGGGTGAATAATAAATTCCCGAATTTGCCTTGGAATATCTTTCCTCTTTAATTTTACTAGCTTTTTGAACTGTCTAGCCAAGAAGTCAAAGAGATAAAAATTCTTCAGACATCCGTTATCACCCTGCAAACGACTGTCCCTGAAATTAAATGATCTGAAAGTGCAAAAAGGCTGGGACACGAGCTAGGACAAGTTCAGTGCAATTAATAAAGCAACTTAAAGTGTGGGCCTCTTTTTTTTGGGGGGGGCGGTGGGGGGAGAGGAGGCATGCACCTGACCTCTGATCAGAGAAAAAGGGTAAATTTGCAAAATCAATTCAAGGGTACCAAAGGTGGCCAGGTTCTCGTCTTCTCTGCCATTCAGTGTTAAAGCCAAAAGGGACATGAGAAGATCACTTGTTCCACTCCTTTATTTTACAGAAGAGGAAACTGAGGCCTAGAGGCAGGGAACAACTTGCCCAAGCTCTGCACTGGCAGCTGGGACTAGAGAGAGATTCCCCACCCCACCCCACCCCTACCCCGGCCCCCATCCCACTCACCCACCACAGAGAGGTGAAGTCCCCAGCAGCCCAGCACTGTATCCCAAAGTCACCTCCAGGCCCCTGCCTTAAGGCGGATGAATAAAAACCGTGGGGAAATTCTAGTAGACAAGGAAGGCAGGAGAGCCACAATAAAATGCTACGAACTCCCCTTCTTCTCCCCCATTAAATGTATTATTATACACTGATACTTTCTTCCCTTCCTCTTCTGACCTTAGAGACTTTTATCCCCTCAACAATGGACTTTAAAACCTTCTAATGCTGTAAAAGTACCCACACTCAAAGGATCTGAAAAAGAAAAGAAAAAACAAACAAACAAAAAAAAAAACCACTTTGAAACCCAAGACCTTA
This sequence comes from Tursiops truncatus, assembly GCF_011762595.2. Classification (NCBI taxonomy): domain Eukaryota; kingdom Metazoa; phylum Chordata; class Mammalia; order Artiodactyla; family Delphinidae; genus Tursiops; species Tursiops truncatus. The sequence goes on along the minus strand of NC_047053.1, from coordinate 27,348,336 downwards.
TCAGCCTTAGATTTCACACCATCTGGAGTCACCCACTGGATGCCCAGCTTGGATCTGGGAGGTATCCTTTCCTTCTCAAACCACATTCCAAATCCGAAGTGCCCAAGAGGAACCTGTTGCCTGGACTGTGATTAGTGCCCCCTCACCTCCTCCTGTCCCCAGTCCCCCTCGGCCATGAAGCAAGTTGTGCCTTCTAAGAGCCGATTCCCACAGCCACAGTTGGTAACGCGGGCTGGGCTCGGCTGACAAAGAAAAGTTGCCTCTGATCGGTGGTGGAGTTTCTTCGCAGGGTCCTCTGGCCCGGAAGATAGCCTCTCCCCAAGCCGACCCCTCCCCCAAGCCTAGGCCTGGCAGCATCTGGGGCTGCAGTGGGACGGGCTCTAAAAAGAAAACCCCAAATCCAGCCTTTGCGGCAAACTTTAGGACCGACTTGCAACCTCTGCTTCAAAGTACCCAGTTCTCAGCACAGAAGCAAAAGAAGACACTGTCTCTTTAAATTGGGCTGTCAATGCCCAGATCGGTCCTGAAAAGGGGCAAACAACAACAACAAGGAAAAGCAACCTACCGTCTTGGAATCTAACTCGTGGTGGGGCTGACCTAATACTTTATCTACACTTGCTGGGTCTGCGAACGTGACGAAACCGAAGCCTCTGAAATGAGACAAAGAGGGAGAAAAACAAACAAGAAAATGTGACACCATCGAGAGCAACAAGGAGCGAGCCCTAATGCAGAACGGAGAGCAAAGTTGCCCCCGCTCACCCCCACTCCCCACCCTCCCCACCCCCTCCTGCCTACAGCCCTCGGCCTCGCAAGGAAACACATCAAGGTTAATGGGGGAAGTGGAACGGGGGCAGGGCGGGTGGAGGTAACTTGGAGAACGCTGGTGTCTCCACTCTTTCGCCACCTCAGTCTCTCTCCTCCTCCTCCCCTTCCCTTTCTTTAAAGCTTTGTTTTATTCCGAAGAAACCCAGGCACTTAGAGAAGATCCAACCAGCTTTCTAAAGGGGCTTAAGAGTTCGGGGAGTTGGGAGTGCGGGGGAAGCACACATTAAAAAAAACAAAAAAAACAACTATGTGGAAAGTGAATGAAGCTGAATGTCATTTGAAACAGGAGAAAAAGAAGCGACGGGAAAATGACTTAAAGCGGAGATGTGGGCATCTGTGTATCCAGAATTCAGCCCCAATTAACAATAACCTTTGGGGTTAATGGAGGAGGGGGGAGGATGGAGCGACGTTCGAAACCAGCCACATGCCTGAGCCCCGTTCTAAATCCGCTTAGCTACTTCCGAAGACACCTCCAAAAATAACACTTAAACTTTGTTCTAAAATAAAGACAAAATCCAGAAGGGAATGCTTTACCTGGAGCGTTTCGTAGTGGGATCTCTCATGACCATACATTCTCTAATTTCTCCAAATTTGCTAAAATAGTCTCTAAGGCTATCTGTAGGGAGAGAAAGAGAGAGATTGGGGGGGGGGGGGGGAGAAGGTGTGGAAAAAAAAAAAGCAATGCAAATTTTGATCAAGGACAAAAACCAAAAGTAGTTTTCTGTTGTTATTCTGGGTTTTTTTTTTTTTTTTTTGCACACGCGGGGGAAATTCGGCAACAGAGGTCGCGTAGAGGGCTCGGAAAGGATTTGCTATTTAAAAAAATAACCTTGCACAGGAGAAGTGGGGAGCCAATGGCGAGGGGGGGGCTCCTACACCGGGATAACAAAGAGCAATAAAGAAGCCAAGAAGGGGGGGACCCAGGCGTCCCCCCCTCCCTCCCTTACCTGGTGAGGTCTGCCAGCTCAGTCCACCGATAAACATTTTACTAGAGGGAGAAAACATAACAGAAGTGAGCACCGATGTCAGATCGGCCATTTTGACGTGTAACTTACAAAAGCTAAAAGGAAAGCGGGGAGGGGGGGGAGCGAGCGAGCGAGAGCGCGGAGGTGGGGTGGGGGAGAAGGTGACGGCGAAATGCAATCCAAAGGTGTGTAACTTCCACGGGGGGGGGGGGGGCGCGCGGGCGGGGGGGGCGCGGGAGATGCCCGGCTCCGCGCACCGCCGTCCCCGCCGCTGCAAGGAGAGCGAGCCCGAGGCGGCGCGGTGGGCAGCGGCTGGAAACTTACCCGGGGTCGTGCTGGGAGTCGTTGGCGCTGCCCGAGGTGCCTTGGCTCCCATTTGCCTCCATATCTGAGCCCCCCCGCCCCCCCACCCCCAAAAAACCGAGCCCCACAGCGATCGGAGCGGAGCGGCGGCCGGCTCCGAGCCCCGAGATCTCCCGCTCCCTCCTCCCCCTCCTCCTCCCCCCCGCCCGGGCTCCTCCGAATCTCTCTAAGAGCGGCGGAGCCGGGGCAGCGGCGAGAGCCGTCACACGTGGGCTCGGCTTAGCTCAGCCCCGCTGCTCGCACACCCCCCGTCCCCGCCCCCCCGGCCCATCCCCACCTCTCCCCCTCCTCCTCCCCACCCCCATCCCCTCCTCCTCCTCCCCCTCCTCCGCGGCGCACGTGGGGCGGAGTTCTAGAACGTCGTGTAACCAATGCCGGTGACGTCACGCACCCCGGTGCGGCCCCCGCCTGCCCGCGCGCGCACACTCTGCCCCCCGCTGCCCGACCCACTGGGGCGGTGCGCGAACCCCGCGGCCCGAGGAGCCCCGCCTCCGGGCGGGCCGAGCCAAGGGGAGCGCACCCCGACTTCCCTGGATCACATGGGCTGCGGGGGGCGGGTGGATCGGGGGAGGGGGAGGCGCGGGGAGCTCGCCGCGGCTCCACACTGGGGCAGGGGAGAAGATGCCCCCCACCCCTCTAGTTCGGCCTCTCCATTCAAGTTCCCCGGACCCGGCCGCCAGGATCCGGGATGGCAACAGCCGCCTGCCCGGCTCTGCGCCCTTTTTCCAGCCACCGCGCAGAAATTTAGGTCAAGGACGTCGGGATCAAATCCAAACCCTGGCGCTCCTCGGGCAGCCGCCGAGACCCCCCAGGATCGCGGGGCTTCAGGATTGCGGAGACTCTCCCGCACAAACACCAGCCACAAGTTTTATTTTCCTTTCGCGCTGGAAGTTCTCTCTGGCTCTCGCTCCGCACCGGCACGTCTTGCGCGGCTCCCCGCCCTTACCCGGCAGAGGTACGAATCCTTGCCCGGGAAAGGTTATTTTGGAACTTTGAGGAAACTGTCGCGATTCCAGTGGTGAGAAAATGCCGAAGAAAGGGTTTCCGCGTTAATCATAAGGCGCTTAAAAAATATAATAGCATAGGGTTATAGAGGTCAAGGTCAAATGATCGGAGTTCAAATCAAAATTTTTTATATAGAGAGAAATAATTTGGGAGCATCTCTGGGAGGGCCGGGAAGGATGGTTATTTCAGGAAACCCCTCTCCAACCCGTTTGTTATATATATGTTATTGTTTCTATGCCGAGGTAGTAAAATGCATGAGATGTGAATAGCCCAAGCCCCCCACCATCTGGGGATGTAGCTGAGGGTGGCAGAAGGCTTCCAACACACACCCCCGCCACCTTGGGAGCAGTGTGGTGTGGCACAGGTCCTGGCACACAGTAGGTGCTTAATAAATGCTGACTTTTATCCTTTCCCGCGCTGAAAATTCCTAAAAGACAATTTTGTAGCTACCCAAAAACATCGCCCACTTCTCCAGCAGATTTCAGGCCGGCTAAATTCAGGCTGGATTCAATCTGTGGGGTATTTAAAACAATAAGGATATAATTATCCTTATTGTTTTTAATTATTACAATAAATTGAGTTAATATGGCTTAAGGGGGCAACGTCATTGAGTATTTGTGGTTCATCAAATACTCAAATTAATGTTAAGCATGAACTGATGCCCAATTAACACTTTTCCACTAATTTTCGTAGGATTAGGATACAGTGGAATACACTCAACCCCAAAACGGTACCAAATCCGCTGTGGGTCTTTGAGAAATGGACTATTCGGAAAATACCAACATCAACCAAACCCGTGAGTGACCAGGCTCTTAATCTCCCTGTCTCCTAAATTGGGATAGTTCTTCCTTGACCGCATTGATAGGGTGAGGGGAGGGTCTGAAATCAACACATGGAAAAGTCCCTTTTTCATTGAAAGCCTATATGCGTTGTGCTTGCTAGCATATGATTTTTAGAAGGCACTTTAAAACTTTACACCAGAAGCCCAAGCATTTTCCAATTCACTCCAAGCTGCTTCCCAAGTCATCTGGGGTCCCATGTGTTGAAGAGCCAGTTGTTATTATGGTAATTGTTTATTATGACTATTCTCAATAACAAAATGCAGACAACAGAGCTAATGGGATTTTGTGGGGGATTTTTACGCTAGAACCACAGATCATCAGAGGTGGAAAGGCCTTTCCTGATCCACCCCCCTCATTTTACGTCAGGGGCCCAGAGGAACCAAGCTTACCAGGCTACACCCTACCCACCACCTGTCAGTTCCTTAGAGGAGCTCTGGCCATCAGTCCCATGCCCTTTGGCTCTGCTGCATGCATATTTATTCTGCCCTTAACAAGGTGAGAGTGGGGTGCCCTTGTTCCCTGTTGTAGACCTACACAAGCTGAACTGAATTAAATTGCGGGAGCTAGCCCTGCAGTTATAAAGAGGAAGTTAGATCTTAAATCACCAATTCTGCATTGTTTTTATTTATTTATTTTTAACTTATATGCAGTAACATTTACTCTTCTTGGTCTATAAGTCTGAGTTTTGACAAATGCATGGAGTCTAGTAACCATCACCATAAAGAGGTTACAGGAAGAGTCTCATTGTCCAAAATATTCACTCTTGCTGCTCTTAGTTTCTTATCATTATGCATTTCTCCTCCAGCTCACTCACTTAATGTAGCCCCTGGGTCAGGAGAATTCCAGGACCACATCAGTCCTCCACCCTCTTAAAGTTTCAACAGCCCATGACACTGTTGGACACTGCATTCTTTGTAACTCACTCTTCCCTTGGCATCCTTGATGCCCACATTCTCCTGCCTTTCCTCGTACGTCTCCTGCCTTTCCTCCTCTCTTTGCCCTGACTCCTCCACCTCTGCCTTTCCTTTAAATAGTGGTGTTCATTCTCTCCCCTAACTACACACCCTCTCTGGATGAGATCCCCTGAAGGATGGGTTAATTACCATCTACGTTCTGATGCCACTCAAATTAAAATCTCCAGCCTGCTCTCCCCACAGAACTCCGGGCTCTGGTTAATTTCCTATTCATCATTTCCACTTAGCCTTCCTTAAGTTACCCCAAACTCCACATTTCCAAAACCACATGCATGCTGGTTTCCCCTAAACCTGAACCTCTTTTAAAGTTTTCTCCATGAACAGAGCCCCAGCCATCTTAGAGACAAGGTTGACCCCTCTCCAGGTTGACACCTTCCCATGTGCAATCCATCATGAAGCTCTGTTGGTTTTACTTCCTCAATGTCTCTCAAATTCACCTTTCCTGCTACTGCATCTCAGATCTCCCACTGGAGCCCGTGCAGTAACCTCCTAAACGCTCTTCCCACACTCATTCTTACTCCACTAATATGCCTGGAAAGCATTCCCTGACCTCTCTGACCAGGTTGAATCCCCCTCGGTATGCACTGTTATCCTGCCAGAATGCCCTCTGTGTACCCTACCCTGTGTGATCATTTGCTTTATTGCTTATCTCTTCCACTAAGCCATAAGCTCCTGTCCACTTCTGCTCTCCAAGTATTAGCACAGTGCCCATTGGTGCATGGTTAACACTAAGCAAATATTTGTTGAACGAATGAAAGGATGAATGAATGAATGAAGGTCAACATCTAGCTTCACTGTAGGCATTTTTGTATCCATGTCCATAAGTCAAATAGGCTGCAGTTTTCCCTTCTCATACTGCCCTTCTCTGGTTATACTGGCCTCAAAAAATGAACTGGTTCCTTCTTTTTCCATTTTCACGAACAGTGTGTATAAAATTGGAATTATGTGTTCCTTGACTGTTTGGTAGAACTTGCCAGTAAAATGTCTGGCTCTGGGATAAACATTTCCTAGGTTGATTTTTATACTGATTCCATTTCTTTGATGGCTATGGGTGTCTTTAGGTTTTATATTCTTCCTGACTCAATTTTTGCTCATTATATTTTTCAGGGAAATTGTCCATACCAGCTAGGTTTTCAAATTTATTAACAAAATGCTGTTCATAGTTTTCTCTGAATATATTCTAATCTCTGCTGCATCTATCCATACCCTTCATTTTTTTTCATTCCAAATATTATTGTATATGTATCTTCTCTTTTCTGGATCAGTTGTGTCAGAGACCTCCCTATTTTTATCTAGTGTTTCTTTCTACTTTCTACTAGTGTTTTCAAAGAATCAACTTTCAATTTGGTTAATACTATTTTTTGTTTCATTAATTTTCACTTTTATATACTATTATATATTTTATGTTCTTATGTCTAAGAATATATACCATATAGAAAATATAATCTAATCAGTGGTCCCCAACCTTTTTCTTTCCACCGTAGGGGGTGGGGGGAGGGATACGGTTCAGGGGCTAATGCAGTAATGGGAGCCGCAGTTGAAGCTTTGCTAGCTCACCCGCCGCTCACCTCCTGCTGTGCAGCCGGGTTCCTAACAGGCTTTGGACCACTAGCAGTCGGAGGCCCAGGGGCTGGGGACTCCTGATCTAATTGTGTATTGTTAATATATCATGTTATTTTCTTTGTTCTGTTCTCTGGATTTATTTTGTTGGCTTAAAAAGATTCTTGATGGCTTAAGTAATTAATTTTCACGCTTCGGTTTTCTTTTTTTTTTTAACATTTAAGGCTACAGATTTCACTCCAAGTGCCACTGAAACTACATTCCACAAAATATGTAGAATTTTTATTACCATCCCAGGCGAAGAATGTTTAGATTTCTTCTTTGCCTCAATACATGTGTATTTTTACATTTCTAAACACAAGTTTTTGTTTTGGTTGTTAGTTATTTATGTCTAACTTAATTAAGGTCAGAGAGGTGGTCTGTATGAAGCACATTCTTTATTATTTGTTGAGATTTTGCTTTGGTAAATAGTTTTTATAAATACTCCATGTGGTTTTGAAAAGAATGTGTATATCTTATTTGTTGTATAGCATTCTGTATGAGTCTGTTAAATCAAGCTTGTTAATTACATCATCCAGATTTTCTTTAGCCTTACTAATATCTATCACTTTTTATAGTGGTACATTAAAATCTCCTTATATGACTGAATTTGCCAGTATCTACTGTAAATCTCTCAAACTTTGCTCTCTATATTTTAAAAGTATGTGATAAGGTACATCAAAAAGGGCTATGAAAATCTCATAGTATGACTGCATTTTTTTATTTTTTAACATGTTATTTCTCATTTTGCTTTATTTATTTTGAAGCTGTGTAATTAGGCGCATACAAGCTTAGATTTACTGTTTTCCTAGTGAACCATTTCTTTAACATATGCACAGATGATATTTAACCCTAGTGCTTTTTGCTTTAAAGTCTACTTCGCCTGCAATAAATATAACTACTCTCACTTCTAGCTGGCATTTTGTCTGGCATATCTTTTTCCATCCTTTTACTTTCAACCTTTCTATGTCTTTGATTTTTAGGTAAGTCTCTTATAAACAGCATGTACCTGGATCTTATTTATTTATTTATTGGGTTGACTAGTAAGTTTAGTCCATTTACATTTAATGTAATTGCCAATATTTTTAATGAAACTTAGGGGCACAAAACTATATTAATCACAATCTCTGGCATAAACATACTATCATCATTAGGTATATCCATGGCCTTATTTTATTTTTTGATATTATGAACACTTGTAAACCTACTATTCAACTAGAGAACTAAAACAGTAACAGTGACTTGCAACTACTTATGTGCTCCTCCTCTACTGTTCCCCCACCTGAAGAAACCACCAGTCCCAAATCTTGTATTTATTATTCTTCTTTGCTTTTTAAAAAGTTTCATCAAAAAAAAAGTTTTATCAAATTTTTATCATATACTCGGTTTAAAATTTTACAAAAATTTTCTGAGGAGGCCTATATTTCTTACTCAACATGGTATTACTAAGATTCAACTAGACTGTTGCTTCTGGCTGTAGTTCATTATTTTCCATAGTTGTATAAAATTCCATTTCATGACTGTCCCACAAATTAGCTTGTCCATTCTCCTGTCACAGGCCTTTGAGTTGTTCCAATTTTTTGCTGTTACAAGCAGCGGTGATAAGTAGTCTTATCTTCCAGTGTATGCGGGCAGAATTTTCTCTTTGGAGTGATTACTGCGTCATGAGATGTGTAAGTGTAAAACTTTACAGAATAATGCTAAACTGTTTTCCAAAGGTACTCTTGCAATTTGTACTCCCACTAGCAATGTATAAGACAGCCTGTTGATCTACTGATTTCTGACATTTGGAACTGATGTCTCATTTTCTTCTGTTTTCTCTAAGTTTTTCGTTTACTTCCTTCCTTTTCTTCTATTGAACTGATCAAGAATTCTTTACTGCCTTTTCCTCTTTAACTAGTTTAGGAGTTGTAAGGTATATTTCTATTCCTTTAGTGATTACTTTACAATTTTTAACATGTACACTTAATCCAGCCTCCCTGAAACTCTACAGTAAACAGAGAATTATTCAACTTCAATTACATCCTCCCTTTTACATGTTATTATTGCTTCTTATTTTAGACTCACCTGTTTTTATACCCCTAAATTTAATCACTACTGTCATTTTAGTTTTATACAGTCATTGTTTCGATTTGCTCATGTTTACCAATTTGTTCACCTTTGTTTCCAGCATGTTTTTCTCCCTTTCTTCTAGGTACCAGCCCTTTCCCTTGAAACATATCCTTCAGTAGTTTTTTTTTAGGGAGGTTATATGAGTAACGTGCTTTCTCTATTAGTATAAAATTGCCTTGTTTCACCCTTATCCTTGAATGATGATTTCTCTGGGTGTAAAATTCTAGATTGAAAGTTATTTTATCCTCAGCACTTTTATGAATATGTCACATCTTCTTGTTTTCTATTTATTGTTGAGACATTTGCTGTCGGTCTAAATATCATTCCTTTGTAGGTAATCTGTTCTTTCTTTCTGGTTTTAAGATTTTTCTCTCTTGTCTTTGACTTCCTGCATTCTTACCATGTGGTGTTCAGGTGTGAATTTCTTTTATTTACATGGTTCAAGATTCACTGCATACCCAAAATCTCAGGATGCAGGTTTTTGATCAAACCTGGAAAACTGTCAGCAGCTGTCTATGTAAATCCTGTCTCCCTTACACCCTCTCTATTCTCACCTTCTGGTGCTCATATTAGGTGTACAACGCACCTTCTCTTTCTATGCAACATAGCCTGAGCTTTTCTCTCAGACTTCCCATCACTTTGACTCTCTGTGCTGCTTCCTGGGCATTTTCTTCAGATCCATTTGCTATTTTTTTCTTCAGCTGTGTCTAATCTGCTGTGTAACTCATCCACTGAGCTTTTCATTTCAATGACTATATGTGTCATTTCTAGAAGTTCTGTTTAGTTATCTTTCAAATCTACCTTTTTCTACAGTGTTATGTTATTTTCTCATGGTTCCAAATGTTCTTTTATGTTTTTAATAATTTTTTAACTTACTTATTTTATAGTCTGTCTGATAGTTCTGTTATCTGAGGTTCTTGGGACTTTTGTACCTACTACATCTTGGTTATGGTGGATTGTATCCGTGTATGTTCAGTAGTTTGGTGTTGGGTCAGTATTTTTATCTTTTTTTTGTTTCCACTTTAGGGTTCCTGGACCATAGAGGAAGGGTAAATTTCAGTCCCAGATTTACATGAGACTGGGCTGTAGTCCCAAATTCTCAGTGAAGACTTTTTTCTCCACTTTCAACTTATGCCAAGACAAATTTTCTTGTCTCCCTGTGCCACTAGGGAGACTTTTTTCCACTGAATTATTTCTATGATGATTCATCCCTTTCAAGGTCCCACATTTATTCGGGGATGTCAGTTCCATCTCCCCACTTTACTGGACTCAAACCACAGTCTTCTTTCCATTTTGATGCTCAGACTTCAGCCTTTCAAGGCCAACAAACCTGCCTGAGACCAGCTCCGCATCCTCCTCCTTGCTCACCATGCTAACTGTCATCTTTCTCTTGCTTCTGGCACTGAACGCCTTTCCTTGTTGTCCCATGAGCTCATTTCAATGGGTGTTTATTGCATCTTGACCAGTATTTATACATGGTTTATATTTATAAACCAGTATTTATAGTGGGAGGATTTTCAAGTTATTTAGTCTGCCATATTGACAGAAATGGAAACTCACTTCCATTTAATTTTTACCATCTTCCATTTCAAATGCATTTTTTCTTAGAATACCGTGGCATCTAGGATCTCTGAATAATTTTTCTTCTGAATAATCTTTTACGGGTGAGGCAGCATTGGAATTACCTCAAATGAGGCCAACATTGGGCAGTGTGACTATTCATTATAATCACCTGGGAACTTTAAACAATACTGATGCTTCCTTCCACCCACAAGATTCTGATTTAACTATTCTGGGGGACAGTGTGGGCAGTGATCTTTCTTAAAACTTCTCAACTGATTCTAATGTGTCACCAAGGTTGAACATGACTATTGGAAAACAGACTGATAAAAACAAACAGACCGTAATGATCCCTAGGCCCCTTCCCAGAATGTCTGATTTATTTTGCCTGAGGGGAGCCCCAGACATCTAACATTTCCCTGATGATTGCAGCAAGGGTTCAGAACTGATGAGTTACCTGGGTACATCCAGTCAGAAGGGAGGAGTCAACGTAACGTTAGAGCTGGAAGCACGAACAATCATCTAGTCCAGCGGTTCCTAGTGTCTGCACAGCCGCCCGTTGGACTCCTGGGGAGCTTTTTAATTTTACAGATTCCTGGAGGTTGTGACCTGGTAGATTTAATGTAAGGCCAGAGAGTCTTTTATTCCCCAGAGGACTGTGATGGCCAACTAAGTTTGGAAACCACTCAGCTAGCCCGTCTTGTTTTACAAAGGAGGAAACCAGCCCAGAGAGAAGCGTTTTTTTCTCTCAAGGTCGCAGAGCTGATTAAGAAGAAAGCTGACTCCTACCTTCCAGTCTTGTGTCCATTTCATCCATTTCCAACAGAAAATCTCCTGCTGCTTTTAGAAGATCTTGGCCGGTTTAAAAGGGCAGATTCTGAACTTGTGTGCAGTGATTTCAGGAATGTGGGCTCTTCTGGTTTGTTTTGTGTGTGGATGGCACAGCAGAGAGGAAATAAAACAGTCTGCTGCCTCGCACGGAGGGTCTTCTAGTAGCCAGGTGACCTTGAGCGGATAAGCCACCCTCATCTGTAAACAGGGTCATGATGGTTTTAAAGTATCTTCACACATTCTTTAGTCCTCCTGTAAGAGGTGGCGTTGAATTCCCCTCACCCTGAGTGTGGTCTGTACTTAGTCACTGGCTTCTAATGAATAGAATGTGGGGGAAATGATGGCGGTTGAATTCCGAGGCTGGATCAGAAAAGGCACGCGCCCTCCGCCTGGCTCTCTCTCTCTGATCACTCTAGGGGAAGCCGGCTTTCACGCCGTCAAGATGCACAAGTAGCCTGCTAGAGAGGCCCACGTGGAGAAGAATTGCAGTTTCCTGTCAGCAACCCGAACTAACCTGCCAGGATTGTGAGACATCTTAACGGTGCATCTGCCGGCCCCAGCCATGCCTTCAGACGACAGCTACCCCAGCTCACATCTCAACAACTTCCCGAGAGACCTGGAGCCGGAACCTCCCAGCTAAGCCACTCCCAATTCCTGACCCTCAGATACTGGGTGAGACATTAAATACTGGTTTGAAGCTACTACGTTTGGGGCTAATTTGCTGCACAGAATAGACGATTAATACAGAGATACTTCAAAATGCACAAAAACGGAACTGCTTACTTCATAGGTTTGTGGCAGGATTCCTACACTAACAGTTCTGGAGTGCTTTAGTTAGACTCTAGCCAAATGAACTGCATATTAGATAGAAAGAAGTGATTGCATGTTATTAATGTTATCAGATTGCAACATATTTCATGTTCAATTACCTCCAGTGCTCTTTCTGGAGCATTGCTTTGCTCATCTGCTTATCCCCACTGCACACTTAAAATAGGTCGCTGTTAAGATATACAAGTATACATAGGATTTAAATGTCTTGACTCAGTTACTAACCACCGCGAGCACGTTTTCAAATTGGAAAAGCGAGATCCATTTAAACTCTGTCTTCTTCGCAAAAGGCTCTTTGTTTACTTCTTGGTATTGCATTTTACCGGCAGGCCGAGCCCCTCTCTGATTGAAGAGTCCGTTCACTTTATCTGTCTCGGTAGCCCCACAAGCCTTACTGTTCAGAACAGACACGGCAGACTTCACACCAAAAAAGCAAACCGTATTTTTAACCAGAAAATCTTTAATAAAATGAAGTTTTATTCATGAAAATTCCACCAAGCATAAATTCCCTGTCTAAAAGTAATGGGCCCTTTGTATTTCCCTTAAATAAATAAATAGCTTCTTTCCTCAAGAACTGACTTCTGAGCATGCTCTTAAATTCAGGGCTAGTTTGTTTTCTTCCAGGAAATAAAAAATAAGCATGTGTGTACAGATCCTAAGTCAGCCCTTCTAGAAATGTATAATATGGGAAAGCCAAGATGGTTTCTTTCTAACAGTCATAACTAGAGGTATACAGTACCTGGAAAAGACATGAAAAAAGGCAGAGGGTGTGAGGCTGAGAGAAAGTGAAATTATATTTTTCAAACACTCTTTACTGATCTAACACACAAATATCTGTAATTTATTTACTCCTATAACCTTGTTTGATATATTTAGAGACATGAAGTTTTCCTTTATTTAAATGATGGAGAAAATACATTTTGTTTCATTATTTCTTTTCCAAACTGGGGATGGAAATGCAAAAAGCTCCCTAATGGAGTGGGGGGGAGTGTTTAGCCATTTCCATTTCCACATTGGACACAGCTAGACACCTAGTGTGTGGTTGTACTTTGTTCCCTCTGCCTTCTTCTGTCCTCATCTCCAACTCAGAATTACCACGCCAACCAGGGCAAACGCTCCCTACATGCCTAGCTGAATAAGAACACTTATAATGAATCAATCACACTCGTAATGAATCAGTATCATTAATTGAGTGACCATAGCAGAGGATCAGTCTAGCTATCGTGGGGACAGGGACTGAAAATCTTTATTCTGCAGAAGTTGCAGGAAGTGGACGGTAGCTTGCGATTGGCTGTGAGGCTGGCTCCAGTCCCTCTGGGTGACAGCATCCTGCAGGCAGCACCTTCTGCCAGACTGGTGAGCCCCCTCCCCAGCCACAGCTCTCTTATTTGAATGTGGGTACGGTTGGCGCAAGAGAGAAGCCTCAGGAATTAAACAGAAAGTCACCATTCTCATTAAAAAATATCCAGGGCTGGGACTTCCCAGGTGGCGCAGTGGTTAAGATTCCATGCTCCCAACGCAGGGGGCCCGGGTTCAATCCCTGGTCAGGGAACTAGATCCCACATGCATGCCACAACTAAGAGTTCGCATGCCACAACTAAGGAGCCCTCCTGCCACAACTAAGACCCTGTGCAGCCAAATAAATAAAAAAATAATAATAATAAAAAAAATCCAGGCCTGCTCTCCCACGTACCTTAAAGCTATTGAAATGCTGTTCGTCATTCTGTCATCATTATTCTTATACACGTGGGTAAATATTTTACTAAACGGCTTCACTGCTTGGCAGTGACAGAGCCCTTTGCCTCCTAGCCCTGGCCGTCACCCAGCACTGCCTGGGAGGGTAGGAGGGCAGTGGGCTCCTTGAACACTCAGTGGTGTTAATGAAGTAGCAGCTCTCTCCACCTGGACACCATTTTCTCCTCCAGCCTCTTGGGCCTAATCTTCATTTCTTCTTTTTTAAATCAGTTACCAACTTAGTCTTAATGAAGGGTGCGGGGGCAGCCCCCAAAGAAAACAGCTATGTCTTTTAACTCCACCTGGAAATGGGTGACACGGTGCCACCTTCACCTTCCCTTCCACCTGTGTCTCCACTTGGAAACTTGCTCTAGCCCCTCCCCGAGCTGCCTTGCCAAACAGAAATTCTAAATGTCATAGGTGGAAATGTGCAGGGCCCCTCCAACCCGGCTGGCTCACATGCTCTACAGGTTACGTCAGAGAACACCAGGCATTCTCATCGTCATTTCCACCACCAAGCCTCATGGCCCCATCAGCTTTCCAATTTGCCAGCCACACATTCATAGCCCAGGCCCACAAACCCACCCATTAATTTGGACCAACGTTGGGTCCACTTCTTCAAAATTCTTAGCTTTTTACCATTACACAGTATTGGAAGTGGCCAAAGTACCAATAAGTAACGTGGCTGTAGTGTCATCCCATCTCATCCTTGAGTCTTCAGGAGGCCACCGGGACGAGATCTATTTCTGTGGCAGAAATTCCAAGCAAGTTTGGAGGACCGTGGGTATGACGCCCTCTTCTGGTAGATGCAAGGAACGCCTGCTTGTACCCCTGCGTTCCGGTTCCCTCTGCTGGCTGAGGAAAAAGCAGCTGTCTCTCCCTTCTGGGCCCAGATTCCAAAGTTCAAGGCCCTGCACTCAAATTCTGAGACCCAAGTCCCACATATCGAGACGTTTCCTGAAGTGGAAACCAAGACTCACCACAATAGCCCACACTGCGATTTCTACAATTACCAATCGGCTAATTCAAGTGGCTGAAAAACTAATGAAGGGACAGGGGGGAAGCATTGTCATCTCTGAAGGGGGCATTCAAGCAGGTTGAAATCAGAGCTATGTAACCAAACACAATACTGACACACACACAGAGACAGAGGGAAGAAAAAAGATGAGATAAGATAAAAGATTAGACGTGAGGACAGTAGAGGACAGGCCGCAGAGCTGAGTTAGACACTCACGCTAAGAAGAATACTGCTTGGAGAGGGCAGAAGAAATAAAAGCATGGCTGTGCCCATGGGTGGGAGGAACAAGAGGCTCTGCGTATAAACACCCAGCGTCAGAACAAGATGAAGAAGGGACTGTAATCTCAGAGGAGAAGGGACGAGCGTAAGCATTATCTGAAGCGAGTCTGAAAATGAATTTCATCACCATCCTCTTGCTTTTGCGGATTCCGGAGATTCCCTCGACAGTGGCTGGACACGCCCCCAAGACCCCGGCACCTACTCAGCAGATCCCACACGAGAAAGAAAGGCAACACCCGGTTTTGTATCTTCTAGTTTGGGTCGTAGATAATCCTGAGCATTCCAAAATTCAGTTGCCCAAGTGGCTGTCGGGGAGGCCTGGCTTGACAGAAGACGTTCATAAAGAAGACCCGGGGGGTTAGCTGATCGCCAGCTTGATGCAAACCTACAGCGTAAGGAGGCTGTTGAGAACCCTAATGCAATCTTCGGCTCTATTAATAGAACAGCAGAGTGTGAGGAGGGAAGCAATAATCCCAGCGCGTGCTGCCGGGTCAGGCCACATGCAGTTTTATGCTCAGTCCTGCAGGCTGTCTTTTAAAAGAGACACTGGCAAATTCAAGCCTGTTCGGAAGGGCATGAAAAAGATCGGACACCGGTATCTAGAGAGCATCGAGATTAGCTCGACAGTCCTTGTACGATTGGCAATATCAGAATGATGATTGTGCCGAAGATACGGAATCTCAGTAGCTAACACCAGGAAGCATGTTTTCAATGTTTACTTAAATTCCCTGATATTTGGGGGGTCCCCTCTCAATATAATGGGGATAAGACTCCACCCGGTCTACCTGCAAGTGTAGTTTGAAGGATAGAGTCTGCCCAGTTGGGCTGGTGTGTCCTGAGCATCTACCTACTGCCAGCTCTGTGCCAGGCCCCGGGGCATCGAGAGGAGCTTGAAGTCTAGTTGACAGAGAGGCCCATAAACAGGTACTTTGCATAGAATGTGACTGATGGTGAAAGACACATGCATTGATTTGAAAGGAGATGCAGTTTATTTCTTATGGGGAAAGAGTGATAAGAGAGAAACATAGAATGTGGCATATGTATTTGCAGTCGCTGGCAGTCAGGGAGGAGAGGCCATTAGTAGAAAAATTAGAACCAGGCAAGTTCAGAGTCAGGAAAGACAACCAAAGGATCTCAACCGTGTCAGAGGCCGTCAAGAAGTCCAGGAGGAGGGGGAGGAAAGCGCCAGACCACTCCCTAGATGTGGAGATGAGGGGTTCACCCTTAGTGGTCAAGAGACACATTCCAGGAAAATGCTGGAGACGGAGACAGACTTCATTTAGGGAGTTTGAGGAAGGTTGCATTTATCGGACACCTATTACATGCCTAGAGTTATGGAAGTTCAAAAAGCATTTGGAGTTCACTTCAGTGCTGGTTGGTGAGTTAAGACTAACACCTATAGGTCCTTTAGGGAATAGTGGAAGATTATTGTATGAATTGCTCAACTGGGTGAGACCGACAGATGGGGGTTTAAGTTGTTGGGCGTCAGCCTGTTGGTTGACCTAGGGTGACGTTCCTTACGCTGATGGTGACAGAAGCAAAAAGCTCCGAAGATGGTCGGCCGGATCCTTGCCTTCCTCTTCTCCTTGCCTCTTGGCAAGTTGCCTTTCCCAGAAGTGTTCAGAAACACGATTCTTGTCCTGATATCCCTTGGGTTTGCTTCCTTTTTGGTATTTACCGGTGAAATTAATATTACTCTTTACCCTGTACACATTCTCAATCCAAGGCGTGTTTTTTTCATCAGTGGGTTTGTGTTTGGTTGATTAGTTATTCATGTATAATGTAAGATGACAAGAGCCGTGATACACAGAAATGATTGTGGTGAGCGCAGGCACACAAGCTCTGTGCTTGGCTTCTTTCCCTCTTTTTTTTTTTTTTTTTTTTTTTGGTGGGTGTGGGTGGGTAGGCAGGTTAGTAAGGCATTTGGATTACTTGCAGATGGTTGAAATTCTCCTCTTACCAAACTGGTGACTGAAGCAAAGTAGAGGGAATTAAAATAAATGGTGTTTGCTGCACATCCCCTCAGCCTCCTTGAGCAGGACCTCTGCATGTGTCCTGCGCAATCGCTCAAGTCACTTGACTTCTCTAGACTTAAGTTTCTCCATCTGTTTCACATCCAATGTATCTTTTGTATGTTGGCTTCCTTCGTAGGTTACATTTTTGCAAAGGGAATCCAAGTTATAGGCCAGCTCTTCCTCTGACTTGCCCCACGGGACTTCCCAGGACATGTTCCCTCACAGTAGCCAGAGAGGTCATTGCAAATCAGATCGCTCCAACGGCTTCTCACTTGTACTCAACCCTTTTGGTGTAGCCTAAAAAGCCCTGAATGATCTGATCTTGGCCTGCTTTTCCAGCCTATATCATGCCACTATCTCTCAAACAAAATGAATAATTTCCCTCCTCGGGCCTTTTTTTTTTTTTTTTTTTTGCAGTATGCGGCTTCTCTGTCGTGGCCTCTCCCGTTGCGGAGACAAGCTCCGGACACGCAGGCTCAGCGGCCATGGCTTACGGGCCCAGCCGCTCCACGGCATGTGGGATCTTCCCGGACCGGGGCACAAACCCGCGTCCCCTGCGTCGGCAGGCGGACTCCCAACCACCGCGCCACCAGGGAAGGCCCTCCTCGGGCCTTTTGCACGTGCTCTTCTTTCTCTCCTCACTGTATGGATATCTCCTTATTACTTTTCAAATCTTAGTTCAGATACCACCTCCTCAAAAATACCTTTTCTCATCAACGTCTCTAAAGTTGCCTCCCCTACTGCTTTCTAGTTCATTGCCTTAAATTGCCTGCTGGGAGCTCACGTGAGGGCCTCAATTATCCTCTGTTTGGGTTTTTCCATGTGGCAGCGTGGGCTTCCTAATAACATGGAAGCTGGATTCTAAGAGGGAAGAAGCAGAAACACCAAAATCTAAAATATTCTCCACCTATTCCCAAATAATTTTCTAGCGCCTTATCCTATGTTATCTATTTTCTCACTCTCTGAAATTATTGTGGTAATTTATGTTTCCTTGCTAATTGCCTGCTCTCTCCCAGCATCTATAAGGATATAAAACCCGTGAGATTAGAAACCTTGCTTATGTTCGTTGCATGTGCCAAGCACTAGGGAAGCACCCAGTAAACCTTCGATGAAGAAGTGAATTTTAAATGTTTAGAAATCAAGAGAAAGGAACAATTAAGATGACACAAAATGCAATGAAACGTACAAACAAACACATGTACACCAAAAAAGTCAGGCTGCAGAGGACTTTTCAGGAAGAGAACTACAACCTGAAGGGTAGAGAGCCCACCACACAGTGAGCCAGGCACGAATGAGATCCTATTGGCAGCCCCTCTGCCTCCTGCTGTTCAGAACTTTCAGAGTTGGACAGGGAAGGGGGTGACTCAGGCACAGCGACCCAGGATGCATAGGAACCTGTAAGTGACCAGGAGCAGCACACAGCTAGAACTTAAGGGGAAGAGGTTGTGCCCAGATGTCACAGGTCACCTGTGGGATGACGTCAGTAACGCTTCCTTGAAGTCCTCTGCCTGGTGTGGGAGGGCTTTGCTTGCTTTACTTGAGCCTAATCCTGCAGAGGAGAATGATCTTGGCTCAGCCCAATTCAAATCAGCACCTACTATGTGAAAAACACTGTGCTACATGCAGTGGATGATGGAGCGGTGAAAGGACTGGGACATGCGCCCAGGGTGAGAACAGCCAGTGGGTGGATCAAGCAGGTACGAGGATGGCTCCTAAACGGGACGGAGGGGCTCAGTGGCAGGGGAAGGAAGCCAGCAGCCCCGAAGTTACAGACAAGGGAGAGGCCGAAAGGTTTCCCAGAAGGGCCAGTGCAGGAGATGCCTGGCAAGGAGGGCCCTCCAGAGTCAGGGAAGCCAGGGCACATTTGGAGACCTCTAGACGCTCCCTTAGGTTGGAGGAGGGTAGGACCTGCAGGTAAGTGCAGGAAGAACAATTTACTACCAAAAGTTGCCATAACCAATCCCTGAAGCCAATGGCTGGAGTCTTGGGCTGAGAGCAAAGGAGACGTGGTTTTCCAAATGGAAGATGGGAGACAGTTTTACTAGAAGCTTTACTAGAAGGGGAGTGCATGCTGTGCAGGCAAACCCACAAGAGGCACTGCAGTGATGAAATATAAGTCCAAAACGGTGTCTGGGGTGTGTTGTGATTTGAACAAAATAATAAGTGACCATTGGGAGGTGTGTGTATGGGGGGCGGGGAGTAGAGGGTAATTATAAAAGCAGCAGAAGGATTTTTTATTTTGATCTGGACAAACTGATTCTGAAATTAATGTGGAGTACACCCACGTTCATAGCAGCATTATTTACAATAGCCAAAAGGTGAAAGCAACACAGTGTCCATCCACAGATGAATGGATAAACTAAATGTGGTCCACACATACAGTGGAAAAGTATACACTTATAACAAAGAATGCTACAATGAGGATGAACCCTGAGGACATTATGCCAAATGAAGTAAGCCAGACACAGAAGGACAAATACTATATGATTCTATTTATAGGAGGTACTGAGAATAGTCCAATTTATAGAGAAAGTAAAATGGTGTTTGCTAAGGTCTGGGGGGAGGGGAAAACAGAAGTTATTGTTTAATGGGTATTGAGTTTCAGTTTGAGATGATTAAAAATAAATTGTGGATGAGTGGATAAAGAAGATGTGGTATATATACACAGTGGAATATTACTCAGCCACAAAAAAGGATGAAATAATGCCATTTGCAGCATCAGGGATGGACCTAGACATTATCATATTAAGTGAAGTAAGTCAGAGAAAGACAAATACCATAATCACCTAAATGTGGAATCTCAAAAAATGATACAGGAGAATTCCCTGGTGGTCCAGTGGCTAGGACTCTGCACTTCCACTACAGGGGACATGGGTTCAATCCCCGGTCAGGGAAATAAGATCCCACAAGCTATGTGGGATACACGAAAAAATACACACCAAAAAAAGGTTAGAAAAAAACTTATAAAAAAATAAAAAAGGATACAAATGAACTTATTTACAAAACAGAAATAGACTCACAGACATAGAAAACAAACTTATGGTTACGAAAGAACCATAATTTCTTTGGGAGGAGGGATAAATTAGGAATTTGGGATTAAAACATATACACACTTATATATCAAATAGATAACAACAAAGGACCTACTGTATAGCACAGGGAACTATACTCAATATCTTAGAATAACCTAAAGTGGAAAAGAATCTACAAAAGAATATATATGTATGTATAACTGAATCACTTTGCTGTACACCTGAAACTAACACAACAATGTAAATCAACTATATTTCAATTTGAATTTCAATTAAAAAAATTTTTTTAAAGTCCTGTAAATGGATAGTGGTGATGGTAGTACAATAATGTGAATGCACTTAATGTCACTGAATTGTACACTTCGAAAGGGTTAAATGGTAATGTTTATGCAATGTATATTTTACCATAATGTTTTAATTTAGTGTGAAGAAATAAGTCAGGAATATCCAGGGTAGTACTGAGGAAGAAAAGTAATGAGGAGATGAAACCCTACCAGATATTAACACCAATTATAAAACCTCAAGAGTTAAAAGTGTGGTGTTGGCACTTGAGTACACAGACAATGAAACAAAGTCCAAAAATAGACTGAAATAATTCAAGACTTGTGTGTATGGGAAAGGTGGCATCTGGAAACAGCGGGGAAACAGAGCTGAGACTGACTGGAGCCATCAGGAACAAGTGAAGTTGGGTCCTTACCTTGTACTTATAGAAGGAAGACCTCTGATCAGAGAGGAGACTCAAATCTGAACCATGATACCACACAAATACTAGAAGGAACCAGGGGAGAATTCATTTTTAACCTCACAGGGTGAGCATGTACCCGCTGTGACTTGGAGTCAGTCCTTTAGCCTTCCCATGCCTATCTCATGGGGTTGTTGTGAGCACTGTGGGAGTTAATACCTGAAAAGTGGTTAGAAAAACGTCTGGCACCCACAGCAGATTCAGTCGGTGACCACCACCACCACAACCACAACCATGACCATCTCCACCACCATCACCACCACCACCATCACCACCACCATCAACCACCACCACCATCATCACCACCACCACCATCACCATCTTCACCACCATGACCATCCCCACCACCATCCCCACCACCACCATCACCACCACCATCATCACCATCATCACCATCACCACCACCATCACCATCTCCACCACCATCACCATCCCCACCACCATCCCCACCACCACCACCATTGCCACCACCATGACCATATCCACCACCATCAACCACCACCACCACGACCATCCCCACCACCATCAACACCACCACCATCATCACCATCACCATCACCATCAAAAAGAATGAGGATGTTTTATAAACTGATATGGAAAAAGCATCCAGATGTATTATCAAGTGGGAAAAAAAGCCCAGGTGCAGAGGGGTGTGTGCACAATACACTATTCCTGGTTTTAAAAAGAGGGCAGTAGAAGAAAATACACATGCACGTATATACCTAAATATTTGTTGTAAGTGTATAATTACACACACATATCTACATATATTTGTAGGTGTATATTTACACACACACATACACAATAAACATCTTTGATCAGGCCACTGCATTGCAAAACTCCAGGGGGCACTATTCCATTGTGTTCCTTGTCAGTGGCATCCTAGGAGCTCTATATAAATGGCATCCCTTGGAGTTGTGTACCACAATGGTCCTGGTCACTTAACTGCACGTGGTAACATGTCTCTGGGAGAACACAAAGTACCAAATAACACTGGCTACCTGTGGGGAAGGACATAGACGGCTTGGAATAGAGGTGTGAAGGAGAATTTTCACAATACAGCATTTGTGTCTTTTCAGTCTGGAACCACGTGCATCTGTTATGGAAACTCCTTCTCCCGAAAATAAATAAATAAAAGGAGTGGTGAAAATAAATAAATGCACACATACATAAAAATAACAATACATGTTAGAGAATTTGGGAAATACAGAAAAGTATGAAGGAGAGAATTATAATTAAGCATGATTTTTCTGGTTGTCTCTGTGTCTGTCTGGAGTGCTTTGAAAGACAGCTTCATGTAGGGCAGGAGGGCCCCAAGGCCATCTCCTGCTCCACAACCTGGTTTTTAAATAAAGTTTTATTGGAACATAGCCACACACATTTGGTTATTTAGCATTGATGGCTGCTCTCCTGCAACATGTAGTTATTGAGTAATTTTGAGTAGCTTTCTTGTTCAATCTGTAACTCTAGTTCAATCTATA
Source organism: Tursiops truncatus (assembly GCF_011762595.2). Lineage (NCBI taxonomy): Eukaryota > Metazoa > Chordata > Mammalia > Artiodactyla > Delphinidae > Tursiops > Tursiops truncatus. The sequence continues at coordinate 27,326,131 of NC_047053.1, read as the reverse complement.
AGTGCCCTGGCATAATTCCACTAAAATGCACAGTGAAGAAGTAAGATGATAGCACAGAGTTAAAATGAACATATTAGGGCTTCCCTGGTGGCGCAGTGGTTGAGAGTCTGCCTGCCGATGCAGGGGACACGGGTTCGTGACCCGGTCCGGGAAGATCCCACATGCCGTGGAGCGGCTGGGTCCGTGAGCCATGGCCGCTGAGCCTACACGTCCGGAGCCTGTGCTCCGCAACGGGAGAGGCCACAGCAGTGAGAGGCCCGCATACCGCAAAAAAAAAAAAAAAAAAAAAAAAAAAAGAATATATTAGTTCGGATTTAGAACTTAAAAAAAAAACAAGCAGCAGAGATGTTCCCCACTATTAAATAATATTAGGATAAGTGATAACAACTGGACTTGTTTGCGTACAGTGAGAAACAGGAATATAATCTGAATTGAAGTACAAATAATGTGCCAAGACAAATTAAAGATTATCAAAGTGGAGAAAATGAAAAAGAAAATATTCTTAGAAATGAGCTACGCCTCAATAAGAAGTGTAATGTTAAAATAATTCCCAATGTTATGATACAGGGTAAGATACAAGAATTGTGAGCAAAAACACACCTCTTATGTTAAAATCTCACCAGACATTCAGTCTCTCAATGAGCAGGGGGGAAATAAGTCATATGAGACACAGGACAATTATACTTCGGGCAGGACTGTCCTGTGCATTGTAGGAGTCTAGCATCCCTGGCTCCCCACTAAATGCCGATAATGACCCCATTCATAATGATAACCAAAACAACTCCTTCAGCTTTTTTAGACTCCCCTGAAGGGCAGTACCACCCTCCTTGAGAACCACAGATACATGTGAAAGCAATTTGAAAAGTTAAAAACACTTTTCAAATATATAGTATGATTAATCTATAAAACTGCAGTGGATTTTCAGTGAATACTGTATATCTACACTATTTAAATGAAGACTATTGAGTTATAAAACATGAGTGTTTTCTTTTTCTTTATGAAACTGATTTCCATTCCTGGAAAAACAGCAAGTGAGTCAATATACTTACTGAAAACAACTAAAAATTTGGGGTTTTCTTAACAGCATCAATGAACGAGCAGAAAAGTTAAGAAGTCTTAGTCCAGGGATCGAGTGAAGTGGAGCTCAGAGGTGTAAGTAGAGCCCAGCACTCCAAGGGCATTTGCTGAACCTGGTGAACTTGAACTTTGGTATTCATGGCCTCATAAGACTTTGAAAAAGCAGCCAAAGCCCCAGGGCTATTAAAGGTGGGGAGTCTAATAAGACATTTTCCAGCATGAACATGGGACATCTGAAAAGCTATGCGTGGAGTATAAGGGTGAAGTTAGAAACACCTTACAGACACTTCTGGAGACTGCAAGGAAAATCTGTCTCAAACTTTGCACTGGAGAGGAAAAGATGTGTGTGTGTGTGTGTGTGTGTGTGTGTGTGTGTGTGTGTGTAGACACATGTGCCAGGAACCTCTATAAAACATTCAAACCTTAAGCAGTCCATGACACAGTTTATAGCAAAAGATCCACACTCTCTGGGTGGTCTGAATACCCTAAGTGGAGGATATAGCTGGAGTCATCCCAGGAACTAGTAATGCCTCCAGCACCTGGCAGAACAAAAGTGAATCCTCTACAGAGGAAGCCAAGTTTATCCCAGACCTCAAAGTATTCCCACATATAAAATGTCAAGGAAAATGATCAGATTACAGTTCAAATACACATGTACACACACAGAGAAAGATGACGAGCAAATGACTACATGATACAAAAGCATGGAGTGACTAAGTGGGAGGGAGGAAGAGAGGGAGGAGGGAAGGAAGGAAGGACAAAAGGAAGGAAGGGAGGAAGGAAGGAAGGAAGGAACAGTGGAATAAGACACCAAGAACTAAGAGCAAGAAGCAGCAGATGGATGGAAGAGACCTGCAAAAACTTCAGATCCTGGAATAATAAGATGAAGACTATAAAATAACCATGTTTATTTAACATGTTTCATAAAAATAAAATACACACATGAAAATATACAAGAAAAAGACACTATTAAAAAATGATCAAGCAGTTTTGAAAAAGAACTTCTGGGGAAAAGAGAACTCCATGGACAGATTTACTAGAATAATCATATGTGACAAGAATGAGTACACTGAAAGACTGACTTGAAAAAACATTCCCATAATACAGCATAGAGAGACAAAGTGAAAATACGAAAGAGGAAAAAAAGACATGGAGGATAAATAAAGAATTTTAACAAACATCTAATTAAAGTTCCAAAAGGAAAAGAGAAAGAAGATGGGGCAGAGGCAATATCTGAAGACATAAGGGCTGCAATTTTTCAGGACTGATGAAATACATCAACCCATGGAATCAAGAAATCCAAGGGATTCAAAGAAGGCATATATATATAGTCCACCACAGTGAAATTGCAGAACCCCAAAGACAAAGAGAATATCTTAAGAGCAGTGAGAGAGAAAAGACAGATTATTTTATTTTTAAAGAAGTGACAGATAACTTACAACTCAGGAACAATAGCATTCAAAAGACAATGTATGGGGCTTCCCTGGTGGCGCAGTGGTTGGGAGTCCACCTGCCGGCTCAGGGGACATGGGTTCGTGCCCCGGTCCGGGAGGATCCCACATGCCGCGGAGCGGCTGGGCCCGTGAGACATGGCTACTGAGCCTGCGCGTCCGGAGCCTGTGCTCCGCAACAGGAGAGGCCACAACAGTGAGAGGTCCATGTACAGGAAAAAAAAAAAAAAAAAGACAATGTATGATATCTTCAATGTGCTAAGAGAAAAATGATTGTCATTTTCAATTCTATATCAATAATTAAAGGGAAAAAGTCACTTTCAGACAAACAAAACTGAGAAAATTTGGTACCAACAAAACGTCACTTCTGGCAGAAGAAAAATTAGTCCTGATGGAAGGTGTGAGGAGAAGCAAGAGGGAATAAACCACACAAAAAGTGAAAAATAGGTGAAATATTGAGTGTATAAAGCAACAATAGATGTATTGGGGTTTCAAAAGAAAAGTTGATAGGCTAAAAGGCACAGCAATAATAGCATCTAAATCGGGAAGATATATAATGGAAATTGTAAGATTTTTACATTTTTCAGAAGAGTAAAATTATTGAGTAACTTTGATAAGTTATTTGCTGCTATCTCTAGAGAAACCACTTACAGGATACAAACAGAGTTCTGAAACCGGTGAAAGAAAAAAATAAAAAAGAACAAAACTATAAATCAATCTAAAAGAGGGCAAGAAAGGATAAAATGATAAATGGAACTTGTGGGAAAAAGAAATAAAACATTATAGCTATAAACCTGAAAATATTAGTAATTATGACAAATATAAATGAACTAAATGCTCCACCTAAAATACAAAGCTTGTCAGAATGTATTTTTTTATCTGATTATGTGCTACTCATAAGAAACATATCTTATGCAAACATATTCTATAGAGAGATTGAAAGTGAAAACGATGAGTGTACTGGGTTTTAACTATCTTGATATTAAGCAAAATAGACTTAAGACAAAAAGTATTGCTAGAAACAAAGAGGTTCACTTTGACATGTTAAGCAATTCAATTGAACAGGAAGACATGTTGATGTTAAATTTATACACTCAATAACTTTCCAAATTTATTAGGCAAAAACTGACAATTACCAAGAGAAATAAACAAATCAGCAATCGTAATGGACACTTAACCCCCCTTTTCCAGTAACTGCTAGAGCAAACAGTAAAAATACATCCATAAGGTTATGGAAGATTTGAACAACACATTTAATACAACTGACTTGGTGGACATTATGTGAGTTCAGGAAACAGATGTCAAGATGGGACTAGATGTGCCAGAGGTTTATTGGGGAAACTGCCTGTGAAGGATAAAGAGAAGGAAGCAGGAGGAGGCAGGGAGAGCCTTCTGACCACAATGCCATTCTGAAAGGAATGAGAAGGAAGGAGAAATGAGTAGGAAGAGTCTCAGTTTACAGTGCGGTTCTTCAAATGGTTTGGCCAGACTGATGGGGTGGCCTTTAGCCAAAGTTGCCCATTGAAAGGAGTCTCACATCTCACAGGAATGGACCTGCACTAATACCCTGTCATTGGCTGGGAACAACCCAGGGAAGAGTGGTCTCAGCACAAATGTGTTGGTGGATCCTGAGTAGTAGCAATAGGGCTCCGGCCAACTGTGCTGTCTGCAGCAGGAGAACTGAATTGCACATGTTCATGACACCATAGACATATTTAGAACATCATGCCCCAAACTACAAAAACACATTATTTTCAATATTTACAAAAATTGACTATGTACTGGGTCATAAAGCAAATCTCAATACATTTCTTAAGGATTGAAATCATGCAGACTACATTCTCTGACAATAAAAAAAGTTAATAGAAGACCCTTCCCAATATACCTAAAAATTCAGAATTACCTATTCAGATAACCAGGGAATCAAAGAAGAAAGCATAGTGAAAATTGGAAAATATTAAGACTTGAACTATAATGAAAATACGTAACAAAAATTTTGGGATAGAGCTAAACAATGCTGAGAGAAATGTATGATCTAAAATATTGTTTGAAAAAAACTAGAAAAACTGAACATTAATGAGCTAAGCATTCATTTCATGAAGTTAGAAAAAGATCTGCAAAATAGACTCAAGAAGGGTAAGAAAAGAAATAATCGATAGTCAAGGAAATAATTAATGCAATAGAAAATAAACACAATAGAGAAGATTAACAAAGCCGAAGGTCTGTCCTCTGAAAAGACTAATAAAAGTGACAAACCTCTGGTAACGCTGAATGAGAAATAAAGAGAGAAAGCATAAGCAACATCAGGAATGAAACAGCGATATAAATGCAGAGACTACAGACCTTGAAACAAAATAATAAGACGATGTTGTTGAAAAATTCTAAGCCATTAAATTTGAAAACATATATGAGACAGACACATTCTCAGGAAAATCTAACTTACTCAAGAAATAGAAACTCTGAAGAGTCATATAACTATGAAAGAAATTGAATGTATGAATTAAAATTTTCTACATATTAATCTCCAGGTCCTGATGGCATCACTAGCAAGTTCCAGATATTCAAAGAATAAATAATTATAATCTTATACAAGCTATTTCAAAGAATTTAAAAAGAGCTCCCATTCCCTCAACTAATTTTGTGAATCTAGCATTAACTTGATGCCCAAAACTGACAACATAAGAAAGGAAACTTTCAGGCAAATCTCTCATGAATGTAGATTGAAAAACCATAAACAAAACATTAGCAATCTTAATCAGCAATATATAAAAAGGGTAATACACCCTGAGCAAAGCAACATAATAAATAAGAAAAACATGATCATTAGAAGAAACACTTGATAAAATTCAACATCCATTCCTGATTGTTTTTTAAAAAATCCCTTAGAAAACTTGAATAGAAGGAAACTTCCTTAACATGATAAAGGCTGTCACCAAAGAGAGTGTAGTGGATGTCCTAACCAGTGCAACAAGGCAAGGAAAAGAAATTAATGGTATAAGAATTACAAAGGGGGCTTCCCTGGTGGCGCAGTGGTTGAGAATCCGCCTGCTGATGCAGGGGACACAGGTTTGTGCCCCATTCCGGGAAGATCCCACATGCCACAGAGCGACTGGGCCTGTGAGCCATGGCCACTGAGCCTGTGTGTCCGGAGCCTGTGCTCCACAGCGGGAGAGGCCACAACAGTGAGAGGCCCACATACCGCAAAAAAAAAAAAAAAAAAAAAAAGAATTACAAAGGAAGAAACTATCAATATTTGCAAACAACATGGTTGTGTACATAGAAAAGCTAAAGGAATATATATGCACACAGAATTACAGTTAATAAATCAATTTTATAAAATTGCTAGATACAAAGTAAATATTGCAGAAGCCAATTGAATTTCTATAATCTAGCTGTAAACAATTTGAAATGAAATTTTAAAAGATAATATTTATAATAGCATTAGAAAACATAAAATGTAGGAATGAATCTTCATTTGATGTGCAAGAGTTCTACACAGAAACTATAAAAGATTATCGATAAATATTAAAGAAGATCTATATATGAAGAGGGTTATATCATGTTCATGTTTTGGAAGACTCAAGTTAGTAAAGATGCCAGTTCTCTTCAAAGTGATCTATAGAATCAATTTAATCCCAATCAAAATCCTGTCAGGATTTTAAAGTTTCAATTTTCAATTTCTTGTTGCTAAAAATATAGAAATACAATTGATTTTGTATTTTGAACTTGTATTCTGGGACCTTAGTTGAACACATATATCTGTTCGGGTGGCTTTTTCATAGATTACCTAAGATTTTCTACATAGGTAATCATGTTATCAGTGAAAACAGAAAGTTTTATTTCTTCCTTTACAATCTGTATGACTTTTATTTTTCTCTTTCCTTATTCTCTTGCCTCCATTAAACTGTTGAAAAGAATTGGTAAGAACAGCCATACTTACCTTGTTTCCAATCTTAGGAAGAAGGCATTCAACATCTATCTCACCAGCAAGAGTAATTTTTTTGTTTGTTTTTTGTTTTTTTAAAATAAATTTATTTATTTATGGCTGTGTTGGACCTTCGTTGCTGCGCGTGGGCTTTCTCTAGTTGTGGCGGGTGGGGACTACTCTTTGTTGCAGTGCGCGGGCTTCTCATTGAGGTGGCTTCTCTTGTTGTGGAGCATGGGCCCTAGGTGCATGGGCTTCAGTAGTTGTGGCACACGGGCTCAGTAGTTGTGGCTCACAGGCTCTAGAGCACAGGCTCAGTAGTTGTGGCACATGGGATCTTCCCAGGACTGGGGCTTGAACCCGTGTCCCCTGCATTGGCAGACGGATTCTTAACCACTGTGCCACCAGGGAAGTCCCCAGGCATAATGTTAACTGTAGATTATTTTGAAGACATCTTTTATCAGGTCAAGGGAGTTCTTTTTTATTCCAAGTTTGCTGAGAGTTTTTTTGTGTTTTGTTTTTTAATCATGAATGAAGGTTGGGTTTTGTGAAATATTGTTTCTATTTAGATGATCATATGGCTTTTCTTTTTTACTGTGTTAAAATGACTTACATTGAGTTTTGAATGTTAAACTAATCTTATATTCTCAGGATAAATCCCACTTGAACATGATGATTATTCTTTTTACATACTTCTACATTCAGTTTGCTAAATCTTTCTTAATTTTTTTTTGTTTATATGTTCATGAGGAATAGTGATCTGTAGTTTTGTTTTTTGGTAATGTTTTTGTCTGGTATTGGTAGCATGGAAATTGTACTGTAAAATGAGTTAGAAAGGATTCTCTCATCTTCTATTTTCTGAAAGAAATTGTATATAATCAGTATTATCTCTTCCATAAGTGTTGGTTAGAATTCATTACTGAAGTTATCCAGGCCTGATGTTTCCTTTATGGATAGATTTTAAGTACACATTTCTTTAATTGAATTAAAGCTAGCCAGGTTATCTATTTTTTTCTTGATTGTGCTTTGACTATTCTTGTCCTTTAAGGAATTTGTCCATTTCATTTAACTACTTGAATTAATTCACATAAAGTTGGCATAATATTCCTTTATTATCCTTTCATGTCTGTAAGATCCACTCCTGATACTCTTTTATTCCTCCTGATGTTGATAATTTATGTCTCCTTTCTCTTTTTTCTTCATTAGTCTGGCTAGTTTACCAATTTTATTGATCTTCTCAAAGAATCAGCTTTTGGTGTCACTGATTTTTCATGTTGTATATCAGCAATTTCTAGTCTTATCTTTATTGTTTCCTTCCTTCTATTTACATTGTAATTAATTTGCTCTTTTTTTTTTCCTAGTTTTTTAAGGTGAAAGCTTAGGTAATTGCTTTGAGGCTTTTCTTCTTTTCTAATATAAACATTTAGGGCTATATACCTCCCTCCCTCTTGCCTGCTTCCCACAAAATTTCATATGTTCTATTTTCATTTTAATTTACTTCAAAATATTTTCTAATTTCCACTCAGATTTCCTCTTTTGAACCATGGATTATTTAGAAAGGTATTGTTTAATCACAAAATGTTTGGGGATCCTCTAGATATCTTTCTGTTATTGATTTCTAGATTAATTTTATTATAGTAAAAAAAATAAAGCACACAGTGGATGACTTCAGTCTTTTTAAAATTTATTGAGACTTGCTTTATCACCCACAATACACTCTACCTTTGGTGGATGTTCTATGTATACTTGAAAAAAATGTATATTCTGCTGTTTTTGGATAGTTTTATAATGTCAGTTAAGTCAAGTTGATCGACTTCTATATTATTACTGATTTTATGTCCACTTGTTCTTCAATTACTGATAGAGAAATGTTGAATTCTCCAACTATAATTGTAGATTTGTCTGTTTCTTTGTTGAATTCCATCAGTTTTTTATTAATGTATTTTAAAGCTATTTTATTATTTGCATAACATTTAGGGTTATTATGTCCTCTTGATTTTGTTGTCCTTTAGCATTATGAAATGTCCCTATTAATTTCTGGTTTTATTTTATATCCTGAAGTTTGTTTGATCAGATATTAACTTTTTCATGATATTTCTTCTTTTATCTATTTACTCTAAACCTATTTACATCTTTATATATGAGAGTTTCTTGTAGACAGCATTTTGGGTCTTCCATTTTTCTTCCAATCTGAAAATCTTTGCCTTTCAATTGGAGTATTCTCCATTTATATTTAATGTAATTATCAATGTGGTTGGGTTTAAATCTACTATCTTGCTATTTGTCTTCTATTTGCTCCTTTTTTTTTTTTTGGTTCTTTTGATTCTCTTCTCCTGCCTTCTTTTGAATTGCTTGAGTATTTTTTAATGATTCAATTTAAATTTACACTATTGTCATCTTAGCAACATTTTAGTGATATATATATTTATTTATCTATCTATGTATTTATTTATTTAGTGATTGATCTGGAATTTTTAATATACACCTTTAACTTAAAGTACTCTGTCTCCAAATAAGATTAATTCTACTCACATTTAATGTAAGAGCCTTACAACAATATATTTCCATACCCCTCTTCCCATCCTGTGCTATTTTTGCCATATCATTTACTTCTACATATATTATAAATCCCACAATACATTTATTTTTGCTTTAAGCAATTATTTTTTCAAGGGATTAAAAAATGAAGGGAAAATTCTGTTATACTTTCCTATATATTTATCAGTTCTGACATTCTTTGTATTTCTTTGTATAGATTGTAATTTTCACATAGTATCTTTTTTTTTTTCCCAAAGAACTATTAATATAGTTCTTGTAGCAAAGGTTTACTTGTGATGATTTCTTTTAGCTTTGGTATCTTTGATAAAGTTTCTATTATTCTTCATTTATTTAAGTCTTTACTCTTTAGAAAGATATTTCTGCTGGCAATAGAATTTTAGGTTGGCAGGGGTTTTTATTTCTATCAGTAATTTAGGGATGCTGTTCCATTGACTTTTGGCTTGCATAGTTCCAGAAAAGAAGTCCAAAATATGCAGTATGTGTTGGCAGGCTGGAGACTCAGGAGAGACAATGATGCAGTTCTAGTCCAAAGGCCAGCATCCTGGAGACCCAAGAGAGCTGATGGTGCAGATGATGTTCAAAGGCAGTCTGCTGGAGAATTCTCTCTTGCTCAAGGATGCCAGTCTTTTAATTCTATTCAGTCCTTTAACAGATTGGATGAGGCCCACTGACATTATAGAGGGCAATCTGCATTACTCAGAGTTTACCAACTTAAATACTAACCTCATCCAAAATTACCATCCAATTTGACACATAAAATTAACTTTCACATTGCATTACAGGCATCACCACCCCAGCTGGCAGAAACACAAACTGTTCTCAGCCCTGTATGAACTACTGGAATTTTTTGGCCTATTGCTTTCTAGAGGTTCTTTCTCCAACCTTGTGGAATGCCAATCCCTACATGCACTGATCAGTTTTCGCCCAAAGAATCATGAAGACCTCTCTGTAAACTCCTGGATATCTCTCTCTCTCACTCTCGTTCTCTCTCTCTGCCTCCTCCCAGTACTCTGCTTTGCAAATTCTACGTGCCTTGGTTTCCCTGAACTCCAATATCTATCCCCTCCATTCAGTGAAAATCCTGGGCTCTCTTTGGATTTTCCAGACTTGAGCTTCAGCTGAAAACTGTCCACAGCCAGTAAGCTGGGGCAACCAAAGGGCTTGCCTCATTTGTTCTTTCTCAGGCATCATAGTCCTATACCACCTCTTGTCCAATGTCTGAAAATGGTGGTTTAATATATTCTGTCTGTTTTTCTAGTTGTTTATGGTGAGAGATCAATCCTATATGGCTAAACCTTCGTGGCATATATTAAACTTTTTTTTTTTTAACTTACAGTAACACCAGCTTCATGTGTTTCAATCTACTATTTCTTGACCAGGTTAGTAGTTTCATAGATTTGTTCACTTTGTGATCATTCACTGAGCTCTGCACTTATGATGTGTGTACTTTTCTGTGTATGTAAACGTCAATAAAACATGCTTTTAAAAATAAAAAGCAAAATAAGTTTATATGAACATGTAAATGATGTAGAATAACCAAGACACTCTAGAAAGAAAATAAATTCGAGTGACCTTCCTGACCAGATACCAGATATCAAGACTAAAGCTATTTTGGGACTTCCCTGATGGTGCAGTGGTTAAGACTCTGCGCTCCCAATGCAGGGGGCCCAGATTTGTTCGCTTGCCAGGGAACTAGATCCCACATGCATGCCACAACTAAGGAGCCCTCGAGCTGCAACTAAGGAGCCCACCTACCACAACTAAAGGAGCCCACGTGTCGCAACTAAGGAGCCTGCCTGCTGCAACTAAGACCTGGCACAACCAAATAAATAAATAAATATTAAAAAAAAAAGACTAAGCTATTTTAGTGAAGAGATCATAGTATTGACAGAAAGTTCAAAAAAAGACTAGAAAAAACAGAGAAACCCCTTTTCAAAAAAGACCCACACAATTGTGAGCACGATGTATAATAGAGATGTCACCTTAGAACAGCAAGAAAATACTGAAGTTTTCAATAAGTGATGCTGGCATGATTGGTTATCTATAATTCATAAAACCTTGCCCCTATCTCACACCATATACAAAAATCAATTCCAGATGAATTAACAACTAAGTGTGAAAGGCAAAATTATAAAGTTGTTAGAAGATAACAAGAAAAGGTATAAATATCTTGAGAGGCAGGAAGGATTTCTTAAGTAGGACCCACAACAAAACAAAGTATAAAGGAAAAGACTGATAAATTAGTCTTTATTATAAGAACTTCTATAAATCAAAAGACACCACTACGGGGGTATAAAAGCAAGCCAGAGTTGGGAGAATATGTTTTTTTTAACACATACAACTGATGGAGGACAAATATCCAGGATATATAAATAAATGTTATAAATTTATAAGAAAACAAATGGTCCCCTCCAAATGAACAAAATACTTGTACCTTACACACATATATATATGGAATACTATGGATTACTATATAGCATTGGAATACTACATGCAATGGAATGCTGTATAGCATTGAAAAGGAATGAACTGCAGTTTCACCCATTGACATAGAAGAGTATCAAAATACAGTGTTGAAGCAAAAGGTGCCAAAGAGAAATGGATTCATACAGTATGATATGATGTTGATAAAGTTAAAAAAAGATAAAACTAGGCTATATTATTTTGGGATGGATACATAACTGGTAACACTGTAAAGTGAAACAAGAGAATGATTGTCACAGAACATTGGAATAATGGCTACCTCTGTTGGGAGAGAGGGAATTGCAGTTGGGGAAGGGCACCAATATTCATTCTTGACCTGGTTGCTAGTCACTTGCATCTTACCACATTATTATTCCTTAGCATGTACTTACATGTTTTATTCACTCACCTATATGTATGACACATTTCAAAATAATAAAATAAAATTAACCTCAATTAGTAAATTAATAAACCTAAAATAAAATTAACCTAACTGATGTATATTTTCTTTATAAACAGAGATAATGCGATGATTTCAAGGTTTGTGTGTCCTTATTCATTCATTCATTCATTCACTTATTCCACAGGAATTTGTTGCATGTTTACTATTTGTCGGGCATTATACTAGATACCGAAAATACAGATATTAATTTATTATCTATCAGGGAGTTTTAATAATAAAAATTGATGTGATTATTATCATTATTGTAGCAAATGACATTTAATTGAGTGTCTACTTTGCACTAAGCATTTTAACATACATTACTTCATTTAATTGTTTGACGTCCTTTAGTATGGACTTGTATTTTCCCAATTTAAAAAATGAGCACAGCAACATTTACTAACTTGCCCAAACTTTCAGAGTTCAGAAAAGCCAAAGCCAAGATTTGCTGTTAACAACTGTAGCTTTTCTGCCAAACATCCAATCCCTTTCCTTCAGATGACAGCACCCTCAATTTCCTTTGGGGTGCCCTACCCCTTCTCACATTTGGTCTTGTGGTTCAGTTGGAACTGACTACCTAGTCCTGGGTTCAAAGACTGAGGAAATGACCCAGACTGGGTCATTCCTTATATTCTAAATACGTGGTTGGAGTGATTGGTTTAGGCATGAGGCAAAAGAAGGAGAAATTAAAGACTGAGTCTCGAAGCCTTGATTTAAACCCTTGGATCCAGTGATGCCTAAAGCTTTCCTCAATGTCTGGTCTTTTCAGTTACATGAGCCTCAAGCTGGGTTTTCTAACACTTGCAAAAAGGAGTCCTAGCTGATCCAGGGACACAGAAAAATAACCCAATACTTACTGTACCAGCTGAGTAATGAGGACTAAAATTAATATGAATATTTTTTATATGCACTTAGACACACTCAGGATACACAGAGGTGAGATGTTTTGTACTTTCTTCCCTTCCCCATCCTAGGTCTGAAGCCAAATCTCAGGGGAGGTAAATTAACACTAAGAGAGAGAATCATAGATTACCTTCATGTCGACACAGACCAAGCCAGTCATCCTTCACTGGGGGGACGGGGAGTGGGGTACAGCTGTACTCAATATCATGAAAGATGATCACGAAAGACCGGACCTCAGGGATGACAATGACAACGACAAGAGTAATTTAGGTTCTGGGATACACTTTATCACAGGTTTACAAAGCCCTTGGCAGCAAAATTAAATCTGACATCACTGCTTGGGTTGATAAACACTGTTGCAGTCTCCCAGTAGGGTGAGCTCAGACACTTGAGGGCTCTCGCTCCCTGAGGATTGGAGTCACCTTCTTCAACTCAGCTAACGATACCCAGCCTTTAGAAGCCCCTCGTCATGAGAGACAAACACAGCCCTTGGTGAAAATGGAGTCACTTACACAGGAGCTCAACCAAGGCAAGGGCTCAAATCCATCCTTGGATTTAACTCTTTGGACCCATGACCACCTCACCTTCATTCCCTTCCCACCCAGGTTCAGAAAGAACTTTACCCTCTCGCTCTACATGTTAAGGTCAGACTTCAGCAAGTATGTTGAGTAGACCACAGACATCCTTTTAAAAGAGTGTAACAGCTGAACCTTAAGATCATCACAAAAAGTCGTATATTTTTCTCTCTGTTGGCGAGAACGATTCGCTCCTTTCAGGCAGCAGAGGCGTATGGGCATTATCATTCACAACGGTTACAAGAAGTATGTAAATAACCACACTGTTTAGCACCCTGACCCATGGTCACTTCACCTCGTCCACGATTAAAGGTGACCATTACACTGAATGTTTGTAGCACTGAGCCAGCTGAGGTCATACTTACCCCCCAGAGATGGAGACAAAAAAGGAAAAAAAATGTTTTTTTCTCCTTGATAAATGTGAAGCTGTAACAAAACAAGATTTAGGTCTTTGGTGAATAAATCATGTTTATCTAAAAGAAAAAATAATGACTTTCATTATATTTCGTCTCCCTCTTATTGAGTTCTAGAAACTGATTCTCTGACCTGGAGCTTCCAGAAATCTGTAGCAGCTTTGCTGGCTGCTTCTCCCTTGTGAGTCCTTCCCATTACCTCTACCCCCCTCACCAGGTTCCCTTTGGCTCCACCAGGTCATGGAAGAGGAATGAAAGGTCTGATCTGACCGTGGTGCCACTGGGGTGGATGCCTAGAGCTGGCATGTCTCTCATGGGCTGCCATGGGGTCCTCTAGGTCCCCCATCCCCGGATCCCTACAATGGAATCCTTTGTCCAGGTAGTAGCTCTCTTAGGCTAACTGCTTATGCCCCGCCCCCCTCAGCTGGGCACCTGACAGTTTTCCCTCTACCTGCTTCTGCTCAGGTCTCCTTGCAGGAAGTTTGGTGGACAGTGTGCTTTTAAAACAACCCCACCCTTCCTGGAGGGATCTGGTACTGCATGCTTTCAGCTTTTGTAGTGTTACAGTGATTCCTCCAACATAGTGATTTCTCTGCTGCCCAGGCGGCCTGAGCCAAACCTGTGACTTTGCTTTCAAGCCTGAGTCAAGGTTCCAGTCCTTGTGGCCTTCCAACCACAAAGGGCACATAGTGAACTCTTAGTGGATGGTCTATTCGGAGATTCTCTTACTGGACTTCAGGCGAGGGGGAAGCACCCCCTACTTTTTCCCCAAGAGGAAAGTGAGACACATCACACCACAACAAAGAAATTCAAACGTCTGCCCTTTTCATCTTCAATCCCCCAATGCCCACTTTAAAAGAATTCAATCATATTTTTTAAAAATTGAAATATATATATAGCAACGTTCACCTTTTGAGTGTCAAGTTCTATGAGTTTCTACAAATGCATACGATAATATAGCCAGCATCACAGTCAAGATATGGAACAGTTCATCACCCCCAAATTCCCTCTCTGTCTTTGAAATCAGCTCCTTCCCTCTCCCCCAGCTCCTGACAACCACTGATCTGTCATCTGTCCCTAAAATTTAGTCTTTTCCAGAATGTCATATAAATGGATTCATTCAACACATAGCCTTTGAGTTTGGCTTCTTTCACTTAACATAATGTTTTTGAGATTCATCCATGTTGTCCTGAGGATTAGTAATTTGTTCCTTTTTATTGCTGAGTGGGATTCTGTTCTATGGAGGTACCACAGTTTGTTTACCTACTCACTAACTGAAGGGCTTTTGAATTGTTTCCAGGTTTTGGCAATTACGAACAAAGCCAGTGTAAACATTCGTGGATAGGTTTTTGTGTGAACATAAGTTTTCATTTCACTTAAGTACCTAAGAGTGGGATTGTGGGATTGCCTGGTGATATTGTAAGAAATACAATACATGGTACAATACAGTACCATGGTGCTGTGGCCATGGTACAGGCCACAGCACCTGTACCATTTTGCATTCCCACTGGCACTGTGTGAAAGATCCAGTGCCCCATATATTTATCAGCACTTGGTATTGTCAATTTTTAAAAATTAGCCAGTCTAATAGGTGTGTAGTGGTATCTTATAGTTTCAGTTTGCATTTTCTTAATAACTAATGATGCTGAGCATCTTTTCTTGTGCTTATTTGCCATCCATATATCATCTTTGATGCTGTGTCAGTTGAAATCTTTGCCTTTTTTTGATTGGGTTGTTTGTTTTCTTATTATGGAATTTTGAGAGTTCTTTATATATTTTGGATCAGATATGTATTTGGCAAATATCTTCTTCAATTGTGTGGCTTGTCTTTCATTCTCTCTTTTTTAAGATATTGTAGGTGATTTATTTTTAGTAAGATTTAAATCTCATCTAGGAAAGAATAAGTAAAAGGTCTGGAAAATATTTTCCTCTACCAGCTCATTTGTTTAGATACTATGAGATGACCACTTAAAATCTTACAATTTGTAAATCAGTTAAGAATTTGAGACTCAATAACAATTTGGTGTTTTTATTTGTGTGTGTGTTTGTGTTGATTTTTCCTAGTTTTCTTGAGATATAATTGACATCACACTATAAGTTTAAGGTGTACAGCATAGTGGTTCCACTCACATGTATTGTGAAATGATTGCCCCTATACATTTAGTTAGCAGCCATAATCTCATAAAGATACAGTCAAAAGAGAAAGAAGAAGTAGAAGAAGAAGAAGGAGAAGGAGAAGGAGAAGGAAGGAGAAGGAGAAGAAGGAGAAGGAAGGAGAAGGAGAAGAAGGATGAGGAAGGAAAAAGAAAAAACTTTCTTTTCTTGTGATGAGAACTTTTTGGATTTACTGTCTCAACAATTTTCATATATATCATACAGCAGTGTTAACTATAGTCATCGTGCTGTAGATTACATCCCTAGTACTTTATTCTCTTAACAGTATCTTTCAAAGAACAGACGTTTTCAGTTTTGATGAAATCTAATACATCAATTTTTTCTTTTAGGGATCATGCTTTTATTATAATTTTGTAACTACAGACTTTGCCTAACATAAGATCACAATGATTTTTCTCCTACATTTTCCTATAGAAGTTTTTCAGGGCTTCACATTTAAGTCTATTACCCATGTGGGGTTAAATTTTTTTTTTAAATTTATTTATTTATGGCTGTGTTGGGTCTTCGTTTCCGTGCGAGGGCTTTCTCTAGTTGCGGCGAGCGGGGGCCACTCTTCATCACGGTGCACGGGCCTCTCACTATCACGGCCTCTCTTGTTGCGGAGCACAGGCTCCAGACGCGCAAGCTCAGTAGTTGTGGCTCACGGGCTCCGCGGCATGTGGGATCTTCCCAGACCAGGGCTTGAACCCGTGTCCCCTGCATTGGCAGGCGGATTCTTAACCACTGCGCCACTAGGGGAGCCCGGTTAATTTTTATATATGGTGCAAGGTATAGATCAGGTTCACTTTTGCATACAGATGTCTAATAGTTTCGGCACCATTTATTGTAAAACTATCTTCTCCATTGATTTGTCTACACCTTTGATGGAAATCAGTTGACCATGTATGTATAGGTCTATTTCTGGATTCTCTGTTTGGTTTCATTGATCTGTGTATATCCTTTAGACAATACTACACTATCTTGTTTACCCTGGCTTTATAGTAAGCCTTGAAATCAGTTACTGTGAGTCCTCCAATTTTGTTCTTCTTTTTCAAAATTCTTTTGACTGTTCTAGATCTGTTGCCTTTCCATATAAGTTTTAGAATCAACTTGTCAATTTGTACAAAAAAAAAATCCTCCTGGGTTTTGATTGGGATTGCATTGAATCAATAGATCAGTTTGAGAAGAACTGCCATCTTAACAATACTGAGTCTTTTAATCCATGAACCATCCATTTATTTAGGTCTTCTTTTTTATTTCATTAATGTTTTGTACATTTTAGCATGCTGATCTTGTACAGATTTTATTAGATTTACACCTAAATATTTTGAATTTTTGGATGCTATTGTGAATAGTTAATAGTTAATAAATTCTTAAATTTCCAATTGTTAATTGCTGCATATAGAAATAAAATTGATTTTTGGCTTTTGACCTTTTATCTTGCAATCTTATTACACTTGCTTAGCTCTAGTAGCTTATGTTGCAGATTCTTTGAGATTTTCTGTGTACACAATTATGTCATCTTTGAATAGAGTTTTATTTCTTCTTTTATAATCCATGTGACTTTTATTTCTTTTTCTTGCCTTATTGCACTAGCTAAGACCTCCAGTAAAATCTTTGATCAGATTGGTGAGGGTACACATTCTTGCCTTATTCCCAATTTATAGGAGTCAGAGTTTCCTTAGAACCATCTCACCAAACTTGTAGCGAGAGGGAAACATTCCTTAGGTCTCTTTCAGGGGAAGAATACAACTCCTACCCACTGACAACTCTATCCAAAGAAATCTAATTTCAACTTCTGGCCTTTACAACTTCAGCTTCTGTATAACTTTGAGGTAGGTAGGTGTAGGAGTCACAAAATCAGTTTCAGGATGCCTCCTTATAAGTCCTACAAATGTATACTAGCACCTTCATTTTGGAAGGAGAGAGATACTTGCCACATGTTTTTTTTTCCCTCAGCACTTTGGGGCCTCAGCCAAAACCAAAACATCCTGATATAGATGATATTACTACTTTTCTTTTACAGATGAGGGATGTTAGGCTCAGAGGTCAGATAGCTAGGAAATAGCATGATTTAAACTCAGTTCTGTCTGTCAGGTCCACTAGGCCATACCAGTACAAATAGAAAAATTCAGGCAGCATTTATCACTCCCCAAACTCACATAGAAAACCAAGAGGGCTAAGGTATTTCTAAATTTAATTTGGCCATTCTAGAAAACCATACCAAGGCTAATGGAGGAAATAGTGTTACGTTTGTCCTCCAAATGTCCATGGAATGATAATCATCCAATATCTTGAAACACGTGCTGAGTTCAGAAGCTGAGAGTCTCTCATTATCAACACTGGTCCCCTCAGGCCTTCCTTGAATTATCTAGACAGGAAATCAGGACTGACAATATGCACTCTGTTTTAGTCAAGAGATTTGACCATATGTCTCTAGGTCAAGGAGTCCAAGCCAATTTGCATCCATGGCCACTTCAGAAAACCCAGACCCCACCTGGAAATCACTTCTTGCTGAGAAGGAGGCAGGTCCTAAGCAAATGTTTAGGATTAAAATTGATCCCACTAGGATCACAACTGAAAGGAATAATACCACTTGCATTCATAATCCTTAAGCAGGGAAAGAAAACTTTTCTGGAAGTGTTTCAAAAAATGGATTTTCTTGGGAACTACCAAGTTTAAGTTAAAAAGGAGTCTCAGCAGTTCCACTCCCTTGTATATACCCAAAAGAATTGAAAACAGGAGTTAAAAAAAACTTGTACGTGAACGTTCAGAGCAGCATTGTTCACAGTAGCCAAAAGATAGAAACAACCTAAAAGTCCATCAAGAGATGAATGGATAACAAAACATGGCACATCCATATAATGGAATATTATTCAGCCATAAAAAAGGAACAAAGTACCAATACACGTTACAACATGGATGAAGTTTGGAAACAGTGCGCGAAGTGAAAAAGAACAGACACAAAAGGCTACATATTCCATTTATATGAAAATTCCAGAATTGGAAAACCCATAGAGACAGAAAAAGGGTTAGTGGTTGCCAGGGGATGGGAAGTGACCGCTTACTAAGTATGGGGTTTCTTTTTAAGGTAACAAAAATGTTCTGGAACTAGATTGTGGTGATAGTTTTACAACTCTGTGAACGTACTAAATGGTATTGAATTGTACACTAAAATAGTTAGAATGGTAAATTTTATGTTATGTGTATTTTACCACAATAAAAAAAAGAGAGAGAGAGAGAAATCTTCACTATGGAGTCAGGGTGTGGTTGTCCAGCCAGATCATTTGCAAATCAGGCAAACCTCTCTTGCCCAGTTTAGACCATTGTCATATCCTCCCTGGATTATCACAGTAACCTACTTGGTCCCCTGTCCCTAGGGTTACCCTTCTCCATTCCATCTTCCACCAACTTTCTACAGTGTCAAACTGAGCACGACATTCATTTGTCTAAAATCTTTCCATCTAATTTCCTACTATGAAAGAGGAGATTCCTTCACACGGCATCTGAAGACACTTCATGACCTGGCACTGACTACTTCTCTCCTTGTGTATTTTTCACAGTGGGCATGCCCAGAGGGGGCAGGGACCACGGTGGTCTCACGCAACCTTGGCATGGTCTGGCATGTGTGGTAGCTCCAGCTCTTGCTATTTCCCCAAATATCCTGTATTGTAGCCAAACCAAATTCTCCAGCAAGCCAGGGCAATCCATGCATCTGAAACCTTGCATACATTGGTCTCTCCATTTAGAATGTTTTCTGTCAACCTGGGCTAACGCTGATTCATCTTTCAGACTCAGTTCAAGCGTGCACTCTCTAGTGACTGTCCATCATTGGTTTCTCATGTTTCTGCAGCACCTCGCCGACCCTTTGTGGCAGGGCTTAACACTCGTCCTGGTAGGATTTATCTCCATCCTTGTCTCCCCTACCACGGGGACCATGGGAACTGAGGAGCTCATCTTAAACATCACCCTCCCCTCCCTCCACATGTGATGTGGGGGGAAATAAACAAACAAGTAACTCAGTACTTTTTGTCTTGAAGGGTACACCTGGGGAATTTTTTTTCTTTGCACAGGAGGAGACTATCTGAGTTAAACTGGAGGTTGAGGACAGGGTCGCTGAAGCTCTCTGTGTCACTCTATTTACTGCTGTGGCAAAAGGCGAGAGGTGGAGTCAGGAATTGAAGCAGGCAGAAAAGGTGGGCAATTGTAAAGACACAATGGGTATTTCACCCTCTCCGAGCACCTCTCTTCCTGAAGGATCCTGCCACGCACCGGCTGAACTGACCAGAACGTGAATCTTACCTGTTTCTCTGCAAAGGCTGAATGCTGGGCGCGCTGGGTGCTCCATTCGGCGGAAGTGTGCCCTCCCACGCAGCCTGAATAGAGCCTGAAAGCGAAATTCCAGGTTTCCTGCACATCGCTGTGCCCTTATCACTTTGTCCCTTTTCCCTGCGCATGTCAGGAGGAATAATCCACTATGACCCTTCCTAATGATGGTGGTCTTTTCAGTCTGATCAAAACGTGCTGTGCCCTCTGCACCCTAGTCTGCCCCTCATGTCTGCTGCCGGGTCCCTTTGATTAATGTGCCCTGCCCTCCCCAGGGTGCGGGGAACTGGGCCCTCGGGAGAGCGCCTCTCCTGCCTAAGGCTTGGACCGTGAGTCACTCTGAACCCTGGTCTTCAAGGGTCAGTAGGGAAAGGAAAGGGAGAAATCTAGGAACAGGTTGGGCCCCAAAACAGAAGGGAGAGGAGTTGATATTGTTTTGTGCATCTGTTGAATTAGGTCACTTAGTTCTGTCTTTCCTATGAGGTGGTGGTTTTCCCTTTGACAGGTGAGGAAACTGAGATGAAGCGACTTCCCCAAGGTTACTCCCCTCCCAGTGCCAGGGCCAAAGTCCAAGCCCTGATCTGTCCGCCCCAGTGTCTGACTGCTCTCCTTCCCCCCACCCCACCGCCCTTCACCTCTGGCCGTGGGAGAGGGCTGCCCCGTGGGCTGAGGGGAGGGAGAAGCAGTAGACACTTCAGGTGCATAAAGGGGCAGGTGAATGTAGATGTGAGGGAGGATCCCATTCAAGTCCAAAAGGTCCCGTCGGCCGTGGGATTCCATGGTGCTCCTCACGTCAGGCTATCTAAGGCCCATCAGGCCCGGGGGTTTTAGAGCTGGGGATGCAGAGTACCCCGACAAGCCCACAGAAGAGGGGGGTTGGCGAGGAGTTGGCAAAGGCGAGGCCGCAACCAGTAGGTGGATGTGGATGAGGGCCAGGCCCCCACTCCTGAAAATGGAGGTGGAAATCAAATCATCAGATCTGATTAAACCTTTTGATGTGCATGTATATTCAGAGTGACGGAATCAAACCGGGAAGATAGGAGAGACTCTCCTGCAGAGAGAGCTTCACTGGGGGGCAAACACAGGAGGAAACAAAACTGAAAAAAAAATCAGATCATCAGATGGGACTGTCTAGTGGGGACTGGGAAAGGCCTCAGTCTGGTGGAATAGAGGCTTGGAGACGCCTCCGGGTGAAAGGGCACCTCATATCCATCCAGCCCCACCAGGAGGGAGCTCAGTGGTATCTGATGCAGGACTTGGGTTTGCATTTTCCCACTTACATTTTGGTGTCTCTGCTTCTTTTTTTAAAAATTCTATTGAAGTATAGTCAATTTACAATGTTGTGTTAGTTTCTGGTATACAGCAAAGGGACTCAGTTATACACATATGTACATTCTTTTTCATATTCTTTTCCATTATGGTTTATCACAAGATATTGAATATAGTTCTCTCTGCTATGCAGTAAGATTGTTTAACCATTCTATATATACTAGTTTGCATCTGCTAACCCCAAACTCCCAGTCCTTCCCTCCCCCACCCCACCCTCGGCAACCACAAGTCTGTTATCTATGTCTGTGAGTCTGTTTCTGTTTCATAGATAAGTTCATGTGTGTCATATTTTAGATTCCACATATAAGTGATATCCTATGATATTTGTCTTTCACTGTCTGACTTACTTCACTTAGTATGATAATCTCTAGGTCCATCCATGTTGCTGCAAATGGCATTATTTTGTTCTTTTTTATGGCTGAGTAGTATTCTTTTGTATATATACCACATCTTCTTTATCCATTCCTCTGTCGATGGGCATTTAGGTTGTTTCCACGTCTTGGCTATTGTGAATAATGCTGCCATGAACATAGGGGTGCATGTATCTTTTTGAATTAAGTTTTGTCTGAGCATATGCCCAGGAGTGGGATTCTTGGATCATACGGCAACTCTATTTTTGGTTTTTTGAGGAACCTCCATACTGTTCTCCACAGTGGCTGCACCAATTTACATTCCCACCAGCAGTGTAGGAGGGTTCCCTTTTCTCCACACCCTCTCCAGCATTTATTATTTGTAGACTTTTGAACTGATGGCCATTCTGACCGGTGTGAGGTTTGGTGCCTCTGCTTTGCTGGGTCTGTAGACATACGCACACTTTACTTACAGGAACGGAACACCGGCCAAATGCAGAACAGTGCTCACCTGCTCAGTGTCACTGATTGAATTCCTGTATTCATTCATCCATCTATTCATTCATACAGGAGACATTGGAGGGACTAGGCGATGGGAATAACCAGCCAAATAAAACCAAATCCCTCCCCAGAGGGAAGGCCACAGGCAGGGAGCAGACGTGTTTGTGAACAATTATAGCACAAGGGACCAATGACAGAGGGGGGTATGTCTGAGCCATCACAGAATGGTACGTCTGTTCCTCAGGGTTACCTCAGGGAGGTAGGAGAAAGCATCACAGAGGAGAGGGTGTTTTCTTGGGCCATCAGGGATGATAGGGATTTGCCAGATGGCAAAGAATGGTGAGGGGTTTGCGGGCAGAGCAAACAGCAGAAGGAAAATAAGAGACGTGAGAAAGTGAAGGACAGATTTGGAGAGCCATGGGAAGCTTGGGAGTAGGGCGTGGGGTATGCTGGCAACACTAGGCCTCGGTCAGCACGCCTGATGGTGCAGCAAGGTACAGAAAGGTGGAGCTAATAACAGTAGTGAAGAAAGAAAGTATTTTTATGGTAAAGTTCTGACATGATGCCTCCGTAAGGTCCAGGCCACCTTTGTGAGGTATGGGCCTCTTTTGGCTCCCCCCAAAATGCTCTAAAAGATAGCAAGTCTACTCCTCTGAATTACCAAATCCCTCCCTTCGTGCAGGGTACGGAGATCACCAACTGTGAGGTGGGGCCACCTCTGTGGAGTCCAGGTGGGCAGGAGAAGCTGCATCTATTCATGCTATTATGGCTGCTTGATCTCATCATTCTTTTTTTTTGTGGTACACGGGCCTCTCACTGTTGTGGCCTCTCCCGTTGCAGAGCACAGGCTCCGGACGCACAGGCTCAGCGGCCATGGCTCACGGGCCCAGCCGCTCCGCGGCATGTGGGATCTTCCCGGACCGGGGCACGAACCCGTGTCCCCTGCATTGGCAGGCGGACTCTCAACCACTGCGCCACCAGGGTAGCCCGATCTCATCATTCTTTGCACAGCTTCTGTGTAGGTTAATGAAAGTAACCCAACAGGGTCAGGGTGATCATTCTTCCTGAGCTTTGCAGTTGGGCTGATCTCTGTTTCTGACCTGGTGTAGATGACAGTGTCAGTGCAGTGCCCATTCTGAGGTGAAACTTACACTCCCCTGTGGGGTGGGGCTGAAGCACCCTCTGCAGGGGCCTGAGTCTTCACCCTGGCCCTGCCTTGTTCTCGCAATCTCCTACGAGTCTCTCCTGGGAGCACTTCTTTAAATAAATTACTTGCACATGAATCTTCTTCTTAAGATCTGCTTCCTGGGAACCCGACCTAAGACATGTAGCTCAAGGAGCATGGGCGAGAAGCCTGCAACTGTAGTTGGTGCCAGCCGGGGCCACACTGGCTGGCCCTTAGCGTTGCCAGATTTAGCAAGTAAAGCTTTGAATTTCAGATAAACAGGAGGCCCAGTTAATGTGAATTTCAGATTAAAAAAACCAAACCACTTTAGAATAAGTATATCCCCATGCAATATTTGGGATATACTTATACTAAAAAATTATTCATTGTTTACCTGAAATTCAAATTTAACTGGGCGTTCTGTATTTTACATGGCAATCCTTAGAAAGAGCTCTCAGTACTTTTGCCTTCACGGGCCCCTTCAACTAAGGAAAAAGAATTTTAATTATATTTATGACCGTGTGGGTATAATGATGAATACAATTCAAGCTGGATTCATTATTACATATTCATTACTATTATTATCATTATTATTATTATTTATTTTTTTTGGCGGTATGCGGGCCTCTCACTGTTGTGGCCTCTCCTGTTGTGGAGCGCAGGCTCTGGACGTGCAGGCTCAGCGGCCATGGCTCGCGGGCCCAGCCGCTCCACGGCATGTGAGATCTTCCTGGACTGGGGCACAAACCTGGTCCCCCACATTGGCAGGTGGACTCTCAACCACTGCGCCACCAGGGAAGCCCCTGACCACCAATCTTAAGAAGTCTACAAATTATCTCCAAGCAGATGGAAATGGCTTATCTCTTTGGTTATTGGGGAAACACAGCAGAAAAACTTGTCCAGATGGTGTGTTTGAGTCCAAATGAGAAACCCACCCGCAAAGAGCAGGGTGTGTTGCTGGTGGGAGCGCCCAGGGTTAGGGAGAGGAGGAGAAGGGATATTTGAGGAGAAGGGTGGCCATGCTGTTCAGAAATTTTTGCTTGTCCTTTTGAAATCATTTAAATAATCTGTGGTGTTCAATGGGTACTTTACCTGACGTAATTAAAAATCAGATTGCTATTTTATTTGTTTATTTATTTTCAGATTGCTATTTTAACTGAGAAAAATGGTACTTTCAACTGTTTTAGAAAGAAGAAAAGAATAAACATTATCAAAACCATCTCTTAGAAGATTAGGACAAAAAAGTCCAGGAGGAGCGGCTTCAAAGCTGTTTGTGTTTTCCCTGGCTTTGAAATACATAGACAGTCCTGATAATTTTATCTTCCTCGAAATACAGCAAATAAAGTCTATTTGCTACTCCCGGGCAATTCCATACATAAATTTAAAAAACAAAACAAAACACAAAGCACTTTAAACGAATCCTCCTGTGAGTCTCAAATCCATCATTTCTCTTCCTGTGGAGAGGGCTTATGCCACAGATCAATGCAATTCGAAAATTTTGGAGGTGATTTTGTTCTTCCCACCTTGCTATTTGATGAGTTTTCAGATGGCCATCTAAAGAACAGCTTACATGCTGTCTCTCATGGATCTCAAGGAGGCTGCAGAGGAGCTGACATGTTGAGAGATGGTTAGCAGAGATACAAATATATTTTATCTTGTTTCTTTGTCAGCTTTTAAAGTTAGTTCAAACACACTATTTAGTGAATTTATGAAAAACCTTTTTTTTTTTAACTCTGAGAATAATATTTCCACTTCTCGCCTTCACATTTAGTAGGAGAACTGCTTTAGGAAGCATCATCTTTCCCATTAAAAAAGGCTTTCTAGGCACAAACTATGCCACAAAAAGCACATGGAAAGATGGGCTGATTCCCCTTAAAGTGTATTTTTGGATGTGTTAGGTTTAGAAATGGGATAAGATATCCTAATATCCCTAATTAGAGTTTTTTCAGGCAGTCAGATAAAAAGTAAGTCATTCTGTGGCCATAAAAGTCATCTAGGGCTTCCCTGGTGGCGCAGTGGTTGAGAGTCTGCCTGCCGATGCAGGGGACGCGGGTTCGCGCCCCGGTCCGGGAAGATCCCACGTGCCGCGGAGCGGCGGGGCCCGTGAGCCATGGCCGCTGAGCCTGCGCGTCCGGAGCCTGTGCTCCGCAGCGGGAGAGGCCACAACAGTGAGAGGCCTGCGTACAGCAAAAAAAAAAGAAGTCATCTACTGTTGGTAGGACTTGCATTTACAAATAATTTTGTATATAATTCATTCTTTCTTTCTTTCAAAAAATCATCTGTGAAGCGCACTGTATGGTCCAGATCCTGTGCCAAACTTAGCAATACTGAGATTAAAGATATGGTTCCTGCCAGTGAGTTGCTCATAATCCAACATGGAAGACGGACACAGAGAAAAAAATTAAACAGTTGCCGCACAGTGGAGCAAGCGTGTCCGTAGACCCCGAAGTTACCTCTTGAGACTGAAGGCACACATCATCGAGATGGATTGGCGGTCTGGTTGACGGATGGATACCCAAGCCTCCTTCCTAAAAGAGACATTATCAATATGGCTAACCAAATGGTATAGCAAAAGAGCAAATGGGCAGATTAGGTAGAAGTTAGCTAAATCTCCTATGTTCTGCCAAAGAGGCTAAATTTCTATCTCAAACCTTCCCTGAAGAGCAGACACAACACACTGATAGAGCTGCCATAGCTTCCTTTTCCAGACCACAGATATTAGATCGTTTGCCTTTACCTGCCACTGCCACCTTTTATATATATACACACACCTCAGGGAGATACGGCAACCCCCAAAGCCCTGCAAGTGAAAGAGCCATACGTTCAGTTCACATGTTACAGAGTTTCCATGATCCCTAACTGCATTAGTTAGGATGTTTTTGGCTGCAGGTAACTTAATATCTAATTAATGTGGCTTAAACAATAGGGGTTTCTATCCCTGCTTCCAGCTTGGCCCTGCAACTCAGTGGTGTCGGAGCTTGGTTGGGTTACCCTCGAGAGATTCTCTTGGCCTTCCCTTTGTGGTGAGAGGTTGATTGACACGCCTCCAAACATCACTTGCTCCCCTAACAATGAAATCTAAAAGCAGGAAGGAAGGAGTGAAGGTTTCTCCTAGTCCTTCTCTCCTTGTATTAGGGGGAAATCTCTCTCAGAAGCCCTCAGCCGACTCCTTCTTAAGTACTGTTGGCCAGAAAGTGGGTCATATGTCCATCCTTAAACCAATCACTAGCACAGGAGAACGTGTTACATTGGTTAGCTTGGACCAATCCATCGTTCACTCTCTGGGGCTGGGGAGGGTTCCACCTTGCCAAAACACATTGCTACCTGTACTGGAACTAAATTAAGCTTCTGTTGGCATGGAAGAAAGCAGAGTGTGGGGGGCAGTGAGGAACAACTTATAGGCAAGCCACCAGCCACATTGACCTTTTTGGTGAAAAGCAACTTTTCATTTTTCCATAGGATCACCCTGGGGCGGGGTGAGTGTGGGGTGATCAGAGAATCCAGCCATCCCACTAGTGTTGCTGTTTTTCTCCCCAGAGTTGGAGGCGTTATTGGCTTGTGCAGGTGGTCCTAGAGATCTTCAAGGTCATCACTGAAGACCAACTCAGACATCCAAGTCGAGTGCTTGAGAGCCCTGATCTCAATAACTGTAGACAGGAACCATCGTTCACCACTGTTCTTAGTAGGTCACATTTGTGCCCCAGATTTATGAAGCTTGATTTATAACCCTTAAGCCACAAAGCTTATGTTACTCCTCCTATCTCTTCATGTATGCAGTGTCTTAGGGAGCCAGCAGGAACCCATGAAACTACAGAGCAGACATACTGTGATCTGGTGTTTCCAAAAAAGAAGACTTAGGTAGTTCAAACCTTGCTTCAAAGAGAAAAATTTGAAAGACTTGACTGTATGGTTTCCCTTTCTGTGAAATGCAGGAAGCACTCAAAAGGTACTGAGAGAAGAATTCCTAGGCAATATTTTGAATGTGGGAAACCCTTTGGCCCTACAATTGCTTGCTTAGGGACACGGCCTCAATGAGGTCAAGGCTGTGGTCTGATTCCTCTGTGAGTCTAGTCTCTTCACACAAAGATGACTTGGGTTCCAGGGCAAACATCACACCCATGGGCTGGGTCAGCCATCTCACAAATACAGCTAATCCATTTGTGTACAACCATGGCCTTAATTCTCCACATCTGCCTTTACCTACAGCACTGATAATATGACTTCACAGTTTCTCCCATCAAGGGGTGGAGATGATTGCCTCAGTCCTTGAATCCAGGCTGACCTCGTGACTTGCTTTGGTTGGTAGAAGGTAGTAAAAGTGACACTGAGCCAGTTCTGTGCCTAGGCTTCAAAGCCTTTCCCACTTCTGCTCATTCTCTGAGAATAAGCCTGGGCTAGCCTGCTGGATGATGAGAGATTCGTGACTCAGTCACCCCCATTGCTGCAGCCAAAAGCCAGCAATGTGAGGGAAGCCATCCTAGACCAGCCGGGCCCAGCCATTCTACCAGCTGACAAGAGAGGCATGAGCAAGGCAAGCCATGATCAGCCTAGGCTAGTTTGGGATGGTTTGTTACACAGCAATCGCTAACAGATACCCCATCAGTTATGGAGGTGACTTGAGCCTCTGCCCAACTCATCCTTACTTTGAAAGAAAGTGCCTGTGATACCAGGAGCTGGGCACACCCTCTCCTCTGTGTCAGGACAGCATGTGGCGAAGAGCCCTGCTCAAAGTCTTGCAGGTGACGTTGGGGTTTCTTATGCCTTTATGAATCCCACAAGCTCTAAAGAAATCCATGTCTCCAACCTGGATTAACTTCTTAGTGCCAGTGAACACATGCTGTTAAATCTGTTCATGGCTAGCTGATTAGGGTCAAAGGCTGAATGTGAAGAGATTAATCCTTGAGTTCAGGGTGGGATGCTGTTCAGGGGAAAGTCTCACTCCTCTAGGGCTCTGTGATTCATCTTGTCAAGACTCTAGACACCTCTTAGCATCTGACTTTTCAAGCCATCTCAGAAATCTTGATCCAAGTCCAAACTAAGATATGAAGCCCCATCCAGCCTACAGAGAGGCACTTCCATGGGCGAGGTAGCAACACTGCCTTCTCTGCCATGCAGGTAGCAACCCAGACACCCCAACAGACTCACCACCTGTGGGTGTTCCGGCAGCTGCTTTGGCACACTCTTATTTTACGCTTTCCAGCCCACCAAGTATTTCCCCTATTCCTGATGCCAGCTTTGCCCAGGCTAGGGAATGGTGGTCCCTAACTTGTACATCTCAGAATGGGCATGGAGGTGAAGAAGAGCCTTTATCAGAAAACCACACCATCCCTCTTTTAAAGGGAAGTTCCAAGAGAAGCAGGAGGCAATAAATCAGCTTTTGAGAAGCAGAGCTTTATTTATTTTTTTTAATTTATTTATTTTTATTTTATTATTTACTTTTGGCTGCGTTGGGTCTTCGTTGCTGCACGCAGGCTTCCTCTAGTTGCGGAGAGCGGGGGCTACTCTTCATGGCGGTGCGCGGGCTTCTCATTGTGGTGGCTTGTCTTTGTTGTGGAGCACGAGCTCAAGGCACGTGGGCTTCAGTAGTTGTGGCACGTGGGCTCAGTAGTTGCGGATCGCCGCTCTAGAGCACAGCCTCAGTAGTTGTGGCACGTGGGCTCAATAGTTGCGGCTCGCCAGCTATAGAGCGCAGGCTCAGTAGTTGTGGCGCAGGGGCTTAGTGGCTCCACAGCATGTGGGATCTTCCCGGACCAGGGCTCAAACCCATGTCCCCTGCATTGGCAGGCAGATTATTAACCACTGAGCCACCAGGGAAGTCCCAAACCGAGATTTTGAGTGTGCTTTGGTCCAAATCAACTTTTTATCATTAACTAGCCCCCAAATTATAGCCTGGAGATCTAGAAATCCATTTACGGAAAAGCTCAGGTAGGGAAACTGTCAAGATAAAAACGAACCATCTAGTCTGTGGGACTTTCGGTGGTTTTCCCTGCTTCCCCTCACCCCTTCCCCCCACCATCAACTTGTACAATTTTCTTGTTCACATCCAGTATCAAGTTCAAGGAGTTCCTTTCTTCCCTCTTCTACCTTTGTTTCCCACCTCCTCCCTTCCCCCGCTGAAGTCCTGTGTAAAAATTTGTGAGGGGCCCTTGAATGGTTAGGTCTATGCCAGTGTGAGAAGGATTTTTTTTCCCCTCGTGAAAGGGGCCCTTGAAAAAGTTTTGCTCTCTCCCGGGGAGCCAGCTGGGACTGCCTGGGTTTCCTGGAGAAGGTGGCCATTCTGCCAGACTCTGAAGTGTGAAGCAGACAGTCAGTGTGCCCTGCGCTCCTGGATAATGGGGACCCTGTTCTGCTAAGTACACAGCCCTGAGGTCTGAATCTCACAAGAAGCCTAGAATTCCTGCACAGAGGTGAGACTGAGGATAACCTCCCCCTGCATTCAGGAAATGGATTATTCAGCCCTCTAATTCAGAAAGTATGGAGCATTTAAACTGAACATTAACTTTTATGCCCAGTTTGGCAGCAGGAGTTGGGCATTGACAGTTACCTTTTTCTTCCTTTTTTGCTAAAGCATGGGAAGTTTGGGGGCTGGAGGATACTTATTTTGTGATACGTCTGACTCCAAAGGTAACAGTCAGAAACCTAGTACTATGTGCCGCTCCA
This sequence comes from Tursiops truncatus, assembly GCF_011762595.2. Taxonomy (NCBI): domain Eukaryota; kingdom Metazoa; phylum Chordata; class Mammalia; order Artiodactyla; family Delphinidae; genus Tursiops; species Tursiops truncatus. Next base: position 27,295,838 of record NC_047053.1, on the reverse strand, counting down.
GCTAAAAATGAAATTAAATGAGAAAACTCCACGCAGGAGCCCAGTCCCTTGTGCGCTTCGGTCGCGGTGCCAGGGAGGCTGGAACTGTCTCATGCGGCAGTTACTTGCAGTAAAATGAGCAAGGGATTCAGTCCTGAGTTTGAAATCTGGCTCTGCTCCCCCTACTGGCTGTGCCGTTCCGGGAAGATGACCTAATCTATGTCCTCGTCACTTTCTAGGAAAATGAAGTTAATTATACGTCCAGGGTGTTGATTAAATATGAGATGGCGTGATGCTTTGTTAAGTAAAATCTATTTCAGACACAAACACCAGCAGCTAGGATTACATTTGACGATTATATCAGTCTGAATAGACTGGGTTATGTGTTCAGAAATAACTTCGAAATCTCAGGGGTTTGCAAGATTCAGTTTCTGCTCACACAAGCGGTCCATGGTGAAGGGGCTACAGCTCCGTCCCATGTGCCCTTCACCTTGCGACCTGGACTGTTAGAGCATCTCCTATGCAGGGCATTGCTGGGCTCATGGCAACAGAAAAGAGAAAATGGTGGAATAACACAGTGGTTCTCAAAGCTTCTCTTGAAGTGGCAGAGGTCTCTTCTGCTAGGTTTTCATTGGTCAAATCCAGTCATATGGCCAAGCCTGTCCTCAGTGAAGTGGGACTATGTAATTCTCCCACAGGGACAGACAGAACAGTGTAATCTATCACTGCTGCATGAAACAGAAAATCCCAAATACCAGAGGCAGATAGGGAAGCTGTTCCTCGCTCTTGTAAAATAAGCCCCAAAATAGACTGTTTGGGGTTAACAACGAAGCTCCCCAGTCACTGGGGACCCACACTTTCTACATTTCTGTCCTATCATCCTTAGTTGGCGTGTTGTTTTCAAATAATAGGAGAGAAACGTGTGTTCTTTTAGGAATGAAAGGGAAGGGTGGGCCCCCATATTTAGGAGAGGGCAGGAGAATTCCTTAGCTGAGCAAGTGGGAAACAGAATGAATGGGAACTTGACTCAACCAGTTGGCCAGGGAACAGAAAAAGAGGAAACAGCAACGTAAAAAAAAAAACCAAAAAAAACAAAAATCAACATAAAATGAAAGCGATGAAAGCACACAGATGGACCTAGATGCCAAACAGGTCCACACTGAAGAGAACGCAGAAGTGAGCTCAGCGCTCAGAAGGGACCGGCAGCCGGAGCGAGATCGCACCTTTGTTGTTAAAACTGGCAAGATTCGGGGGTCACTTGGTCTTTGTCCTTCCCGAGGTCTCTCGTGGATGCAAGTGTTGTTTTGTCAGAGTCTTTCTCAAGTGTTTTTCACGGATGGGATGTGAATGATACACTGGACTTTCGCGCATCTGCACATACCTTTTGTTCTCAGCTTCCTGTGTCTTCCTAAATATCCTTATTCATTTTGGCCAAAGTGGGTGCCTGCCTCTATTTCACTTGCATGCGTTCTGTTGTTCTGATGGACCTTCCCAGGAGGGCCCAGGAACGCAGCCCACAGCTCCAGCTTGGGCCTGGCCTCTGAGGGGTCATGTGTGAACAGTGGTGTGGGAATCCTCCCATCTCTGAAGGAGGCCTGAGGGTGGGGGGGCTCCCCGCCCCCCACGCTCTGCTCTCCGGCCTCCTACCCAGTCCCAGGGAGAAAGTCCTCTTCCACTTCTCTCAAAAGCTAGAGCCTCACCTGCAGGAAATCCTGCCTCAGGAATGCAGATAGACTGGATAAGGCACAGCAGGGGGACGGCCCTGTCCAGGCGCCCCCTACACAGGGACATTTTTGAACAGGCAAGTGTTTTGTCCCTTCAGTGTGCACGTAGAAGCAGGGCCCAGATGTCCTGTGGCTCCTACAAAGAGGTGGACCAGAGCTGTTCTTACTTCTTGAGGCAGCTTGCGGAGAATCCCCATGGCCACCCCCAGGCTGGGCAGGCCGACTCCCAGACACCAGCCCAAGCCTGCACCTCTGCGCTCAGGCCATGGCTGTTCCTTCCCCTTCTCTGGAAAGTATGATCAGTGAAGGTGACCCCATGGCTACCAGGACGGTGCCAGCTCAGCCCGAGGGCAGGCCTGCCTGGGGCGGCTCTTGTGTGGCCCTCAGTTCCCGTGGGGACCAGGGAAGGGGTCCAGTGTCCCCAGTAGTCGGGTTGGAGCCTGGAGACGCCCTGTTCCATCCTCACACAGCAGCCCTTGTTAAGGCGGGTCTGCACAGGCCTGGCTGGGCACACACTGGTCGAGCAGGAAGAGGAAACTTACAGTTTGATGAGTCCCCGGACAGAGGGTTGTACTTTATCTTCGGAAGGATTATGCAGGCAGCCCTGTCCTGCAGTATGGTCTTTTTAGGGCCGTGCTCGCTGGAGCAGAGAAACTGAAAGTGTCTAGCAGATGTGGTACCACTCCAAGTGCATGTGGCCTGTGGGCCTTACTTGAAATTCCAGCAGTGAAAGTAAAGGTGAAATGCGCCTGGAGGCCCAGCACTGACTGAACTGAACACCATCATTAGAGACATCTAGGTTCAAATCTCAGACCGCTGCCCACTGTACAAAGTCACAACAGCACATTTCTGCTAGGACCAGTCCTTGGCTGTTCTGCCTCAATCCCAACCCAAAGTCTCTACTTCCCTAGAAATGTCAGAAGGCTCCCCGTGCTTCTTGCTGACCCTTCTTTCAGATAAGGAGGTCATTGTTTCTGGGTCCCCCACTCCTCAGCCTTCTGTCAGAAAGAAGCTCAGGATTCCCTTGCTCTGGCCCTTTCCCAAGAACTGAGGCTGGAAAGCAACTCTGCAGGGGGATCCCTACACCAGAGCCTAGGGACCTGCTGCAGATGTGGGTGGGCTGGTTGAGCGCATGGGCCGCGGATGAGTTTTCCGCGCCATGGGACAAATCATCACGAACTTAATGCCTTGAAATAATACACTGTCATCTCACAGCGCCTGTGGGTCAGGAGCCAGGCGTGGCTTACCTGGGTCTGCCCAGGGTCTCACAAGGCTGCAGTCGAGGTGTCCCTACCAAGCTGCGTTCTCGTGTGGAGACTCAACCAGGAAATAATTTGCTCCCCAACTCATGCGGGTTGTTGGCAGAATTCATTTCCTTGCAGCTGTATGAGCGAGGGCCCCAGCCAATTACTGGCTGTCGACTGAAGGTTGCCCTGAAGTCCCAGAGGCCACCCAAAGCTCCCTGCCACGTGGTCCTCTCCACAGGCTCTTCACAGCAGGGTGCTTGTTCTGTGAGGCCATCAGGAGAATCTTGCTCCGGTTGGCTAAGACGGAGTTATATATTATTGAATAAATAGCATAACCTTGGGAGTGACATCCATCGCCCTTGCATTTTCTATGCATTGGAAGCAAGTCACAGTTTCTGCCCAAACTCAGGGGGACGGGATAATGCAAGGACATGACTCATTGGAGGTGACCATAGGGTGGGTCCACACCGCTGCCCCCAAACCTGCCTGTGTTTGTATCTTACCTCCTCCACTAACAACTTAGGTGACCTTGAGCTAGTTACTTAGCTTCTCAGCCCAGGTCCCTCATTTGTAAAATGAGGGCAAAACCCATAGGATTCTTGGGAAGATCAAATAAAATGTTCCATCTCAAGTATTTCACAGAGTGCCTGGCACATAATAAACACTCAGATGTTAGCTATGATGACGGTGGTGGTGATTAATATTAATAGTACTGGCACTGATTCCCAGGTCTGTCTTGGATATTAAGAAGCAGAAATGTAACTCTGACTATGGCTACTTCTACCCTGGTTACAAAACCCTCTGCGAAGGCCAGATCCACATCCTTGGCTGTTCCAGAAATCTTTTTTTTTTATTATTGTTTTTTATTTATTTATTTTTTTTGGCTGCGTTCGGTCTTCATTGCTGCGCACGGGCTTTCTCTAGTTGCAGCAAGCGGGGGCTACATGGGCTTCTCATTGCGGTGGCTTCTCTTGTTGCGGAGCACAGACTTTAGGCGCACGGGCTTCAGTGGTTGTGGCATGCGGGCTCAGTGGTTGTGGTTTGCGGGCTCTAGAGCGCAGGCTCAGCAGTTGTGGCACACGGGCTTAGTTGCTCTGCGGCACGTGGGATCTTCCCAGACCAGGGCTCGAACCCGTGTCCCCTGCATTGGCAGGCGGATTCTTAACCACTGCACCCCCAGAGATCAGTTTCAACCTCAGCTAGGAGCTGGGACATCATGGGATGCCAGGCAACAGCGCCAGCTTCCCAGCCACTGGAAGTCTGTTAAGTGATGAGTATGCTTAGCAAAGGCAAGAGGTTCTTCTCATCTGTTTTGAGTCGCAGGGCAGCTGAGATTGAGGGGCAAGTGTCCTCTCTGGACCCTGTGGGACAGGCCACATTAAGCATGCCTTCCAGCTGGCTATGATTGGTGCCTCACCTATATCCTATATAGGTGATCTCTCCCATATCCTATTCATCCCTGCATCTATAACTCTATTACCTGTTCACACAGAATAACGAGCCATGTTTATTATCACTAAAAATCTCATAAATTCCACAAGAAATTTAAAATATCAAGTAAAATACACACTCAACCCCAGCATCACTGTAACAACAACCTAAACACACAACCATCAAATACACAAGCCAAAGAGAATAGGTTACAATAACTCACACCAATACTAACAATAATTACCCGCGATGAATTTTTCAAGTTTAGCAATACTGTGATCTGGACATTGGCTCACGGAAGGATGGACTCTCCTGGCCGGGTGCCTTCCTTAGTAGTGTCTCATGGGAACTCAGCTGTTCTGGTGATGCAGTCATGTGACCCCTCATTTGCACACCATTGTTCTGAAGGGTGCTTGGAAGCCTAACTCAACATTAGCCTCTCAACTCTATGATGTCCCTGTGCAAGAAACACAGGCTGGACGCTCAGTACCTCTGAATTTTTTTGTAGGGAAATTTGGGAAACTTTGAGTTATTTGTTTCTCAGGGAGCTACAAATATTTTTCTAATTATTTTCATTTTTGGAACAGCTGCACCACCACTGGAACTTGAGGGGGTGGCTGTTTTGAAACTCACAGGCTTAGGACAAAACCCATCTTGCTTTATTTCAAAGAAAGAAATGATCTTTCAATAATATCCAGGAGAATTGGATGGGAGATAGTCATCAGTTTTTTTTGAATCTGTAGGCAGCTCTCTTGTGTGAAGGGCCAAGGGTCTTCAGTCTACTTAGCTTTCCATTTGGGGAAATTTCCCCCAGAGGATTTTCTTTAGATCCTTAAAGCTCTATGTTTATGAGGCGTGGCGTCATATACTAAATAAGCCAGGATACACAGATAAGGGCTGCAGCTTGGGTTTCTCCTTCTTTCATTCTGTTGTTTAACAAAAGTTACGGGCACTTCCCATGTTTCTGGCCATGTGCTAGCCTTTGGGGATAAAATCACAAAGCCATGGTGGAAATAAACATGGCTCCTCTTCTACCTGTTCACTCTCAGAGGATATAGACACGTCATTCCCAATACGGTGTGACGAGAGGTAAACTTGGCATCCCACAGAGCACTAGACAAGCAGAGGGAAGGGAGGGACACAAAACACAGCTTGGAAGGAGGACAAAGTGAGGCTTTCCACAGCAAGCAAGTTCAGGAGGATAATAGGCACGTAGGGGTGGAGTCTGAGGCAGTATTTCCTGGCAGAGGGAACAAAGTGGAAAGTCTCTTAAGCCTGAGAAAGCAAGACATGCGTGAACTAGAGGAAGTTCTGAGTAGCTGGAGAACAGAGATGCAGAGTGGAGAGGGAATGCTGTGGAGGGCCGCACAGGGGCCACCTCACCGTCCTTTCTTGGAAAGCTACGGCAAACTGCAGCCTCTGAAAAGCCATAAGAAAAATAAGGCCATCCGGCAATTGTGAAGAGCCCGGATTGAGCGTTAAGGTTAAAGTTCAGTGTTAAAGCAGAAAGTTCCTTTATTTTTACATCACTGAGCTTTAAATTTTTCTTTTATATACTTGTTTTAACAGATTCAAACAATACAAAACAACATGAATTAAAAAGAGAATGTGCCCTGTCCCCTGCCAATCCTATTCTCCAACATAAATCCCTGTTAGCAATTGACTGTCTTTCCTAACAGACCTTTTTCTATGCATATACCAACATATATCTGTATATCATTGTCGATGTTATTATTATTGTATAAGCATTATTTATTATTACTATTATTATTATTATATGAGCACTGTTCTAAGCCCTTTATATGCATTCTCATTTCATCCTGACATCAGCACTAAGAGGTAATTATCCCCATTTCAGAGACAAGGAAACCAACACACAGAGAGATTAGGTAACTTGCCTATGGTTATGCAAGTGGTAAAAGGCAAAAGTAGGATACAACCAGACAGTGCTAAAAAGTTTGTGCATCTAACCATTATGCTCTAGTATGTATTTGCACACACACACACACACATACACACACACAATGTTTGCTATTTTATCAGGTTGGGATCATAGTACCCATACTGATTATTCTCACTAAAATACATCATAATTTAAAATTGAGCAAAAGATTTGAATCGACATTTCCTAAAAGAATATCCAATAAGCACATGAAAAGATGCCCAATGTCATTGGTCATTAGAGAAATGCAAATCAAAGTCACAATGAGATACCACTTCACTCCCACTAGGATGGCTATAATTTTTTTTTTTTTTTTGCGGTACGCGGGCCTCGCACTGTTGTGGCTTCTCCCGTTGCGGAGCACAGGCTCCGGACGCACAGGCTCGGCGGCCATGGCTCAGGGGCCCAGCCGCTCCGTGGCACGTGGTATCTTCCCGGACCGGGGCACGAACCCGTGTCCCCTGCATCGGCAGGCGGACTCTCAACCACTGCGCCACCAGGGAAGCCCTATAATTTTTTTTTAATGGAAAATAACAAGTGTTGGCAAGGATGAGGAGAAACTGGACCACTTGTATGTTGCTGATGGCAATGGAAAATGGTGCAGCCACTGTGGAAAATAACTTGGCAGTTCCTCAAAAAAGTTAAACATTAGATTTACCGTATGACCCAGCAATTCCACTTCCAGTGTATATCAAAAAAGAATTGCAAAGAGGTACTAAAACAAATGCAGGTACATACATGATCATAGCAGCACTATTCACATAATTTAGATAGAGTATTCAGTTGGTGTCCTCAGAAAAGGTTTGCAATGGAAAAAGTGGGACAAGATTAGCCCGAGAATAAATGCTGCTTTGGTTCACCTGACGAAGCTTAAAAACAAACCTAAAAGAATCAAACTGTGTCTAAGTAACTTAGTCATATCTCAGAACAAAGGTCAAGAAAATTGATAGGAATAGAAAAATAGGTAGTGGACTTCCCTGGTGGCGCAGTGGTTAAGAATCCACCTGCCAGTGCAGGGGACACCGGTTCGATCCCTGGTCCGGGAAGATCCCACATGCTGTGGAGCAACTAAGCCCGTGCGCCACAGCTGCTGAGCCTGTGCTCTGGAGCCTGCAAGCCACGACTACTGAGCCCACATGCCACAACTACTGAAGCCCACGTGCCTAGAGCCCGTGCTCCTCAACAAGGGAAGCTACTGCAATGAGAAGTCCGCACATGGCAACAAAGAGTAGCCCCTGCTCTCCTCAACTAGAGAAAGCCTGCACGCAGCAACAAAGACGCAATGCAGCCATAAATAAATAAATAAATAAGAAAAAGAAAAATGGGTAGTAATTTTTCATTACATTCTTGGTATTATGATTGATGTAGCATGGGGACTGGGCTTTTAAAAGTCTTTTGCTACAGAGTGTTGAATTTTTTTCTGTCAGACAGTTAAATTGTTGATGGGTCACCTTGGCCTTGTTGAAGCTTGGTTTGAGTCTTTGCTAAGGTGGGTCAGTTTTGGTTTGACCCTTAATCCTACAGCATGGTGCTTACTCCTGGAGCATGGTTCTTATTCTTAAAACACAGTCTTCCTGGGGTCTCCACTGAATGCCCTGTGTTTCTCCAGTCTGGCTGGGTCAGAACTCCAATACTGGGTTGCCCCAGTATCCTGAAGTCTCTGAAATCTCTGTTGAACTCTCAGCCCCTCAGCAGCTATTTTCTACCAGACCTTGTGAACGATCACCCCGGGCATAGGCAGCTTAGCAGTTGTCTAGGTCCTTGAAGGGAACCCCTTTGCAGATTTCTGGGGTCTGTTTCTGCAGTTTTCTCCACTCCATACCCTGTGAGTTCCCACCCCCTTAGCAGCTCTGAACTCTGGTCAGTTTCCTCCATGAGGCCCCTGCTTTTCTACCCAGTGCAACTGCTGTTATATGCTTGGGCTCCACCTAACCCTCTGAAACTTGGAAACCACCTTCCCTGCAAGAAAGCTGGGATGAATATGGGGTTTGCCTCTTGTGTTACCCTTCTCTCAAGGTAGCAGCTCAGCACTTGCCCAAGGCCTGAAATCACTTGTTTCATATCTTTTGTTTGCTTTTATAGTTATTCATAAGGAGAAGTTAAGGCTGATCACAGCTACGGAGTCATGGCTGGAACTAGAAAATCCATAATATATTTTTATTCATTTATTTTTATTGAGGTAAAATTCACATAAAATTAACATACACCACAGCAAGATCTTTTTTTGACCCACCTCCTAGAGCAACGGAAATAAAAACAAAAATAAACAAATAGGATTTAATTAAACGTAAAAGCTTTTGCACAGCAAAGGAAACCATAAACAAGACAAAAAGACAACCTTCAGAATGGGAGAAAATATTTGCAAATGAAACAATAGACAAAGGATTAATCTCCAAAACATACAAGCAGCTCATGGAGCTCAATATCCAAAAAACAAACAATCCAGTTAAAAAATGGGCAGAAGACCTAAATAGACATTTCACCAAGGAAGACATACAGATGGCCAAGAGGCGCATGAAAAGATGCACAACATCACTAATTTTTAGAGAAATGCAAATCAAAACTACAATGAGGTATCACCTCATGCCAGTCAGAATGTCCATCATCAAAAAATCTAGAAACAATAAATGCTGGAAAGGGTGTGGTGAAAAGGGAACTCTCCCGCACTGTTGATGGGAATGTAAATTGATACAACCACTATGGAAAACAGTATAGAGGTTCCTTAAAAAATCTAAAAATAGAACTACCATATGACCCAGTGATCCCACTACTGGGCATATACCCTGAGAAAACCAAAAAGAGACGTGTACCACAATGTTCACTGCAGCACTATTTACAATAGCCAGGACAAGAACCAACTTAAATGTCCATCAACCGATGAATGGATAAAGAAGATGTGGCCCATATATACAATGGAATATTACTCAGCCATAAAAAGAAACGAAATTGAGTTATTTGTAGTGAGGTGGATGTACATAGAGTCTGTCATACAGAGTGAAGTAAGTCAGAAAGAGAAAAACAAATACCATATTCTAACTCATACATGTGGAATCTAAAAAAAAAAAAAAGGTACTGATGAACCTAGTTGCAGGAATAAAGGTGTAGACATAGAGAATGGACTTGAGGACACAGGGTGGGAGGGGGAAGCTGGGGCAAAGTGAGAGTAGCATCGACATATATACACTACCAAATGTAAAATAGTTAGCTAGTGGGAAGCATCAGCATAGCACAGGGAGGTCAGCTCGGTGCTTTGTGATGACCAGAGGGGTGGGATAGGGAGGGTGGGAGGGAGGCTCAAGAGGGAGGGGATATGGGGACATGTGTATGCATATGGCTGATTCGCTTTGTTGTTCAACAGAAATTAACACAGTATTGTGCAGCAATTATATTCCAATAAAGATCTATTAAAAAATTAATATTTTAAAGTGAACAATTCATTTTGACTCTAGTTTACAGCAGTAAGTTCAATGACTTACAGGAAATCAAAAAATTCTTTGAAGAACAAAACTTTCTAAGACTGAACCAAGAAGAAGTGAAAAATCTGAATCACCCCATATTCTGTTAAAGAAATTGAATTCGTAATTTAAAACCTTCCCACAAAGAAAACTCCAGGCCTATGTGGCTTAACTGGTGAATTCTATTAAAAAATTTAAAAAGAAAATTCCAATTTTATACAAATGTTTTCAGAGAACAAAGGAAGAAAAACAATTCCAAACCAGCATAACATAAACCTAATATCAAAATCTGACAAAGGGTGTTCGTTTTGGCAGCACATATACTAAAATTGTAATGATACAGAGCAGATCAGTATGGCCCCTGCACAAGGATGATACACAGATTCTTAAAGTGTTCCATATTATTCTCTCACTTCTTCCATTGGATGGAGGAAAAACAAGCCATGGCTCCCCACTCAGCCCTCCCTTCCTCTCCCTTCAACAGTTTCTCCTTGGGAAAAATCAACATGTATGAATAAAGACACCAATTGAATGGCAAAAAATAAAAATCTGACATAAGGCATTATAAGAAAATTTCAAGCCCAAATCACTTATGAATATAGACATTAACATCCTAAACAAAATATTAGCATATTAAATCTGCCAATTCATAAAAAACAATACATCATGACTAAATGTGGTTTATCCCAGGAATGCAAGGCTAGTTTCATATGCAAAAACCAATCAATGTAATTCACAATGTTAATAGAATAGAGGAGAACAACTGTCTGAACATCTCAATAGATTCAAGAAAAGCATATAACAAAATCAAACTGATTCATGATTTTTTTAAAAAGAGAAAGAAAACTCTCAGCAAACAAGGGATAACATGAAACTTGCTCAATCTAATAAAAAATATCTATGAAAATCTACAGCTAACATCATACCTAGTGGTGAAAGACTGAACACCTTCCCCTAAAATTCATAACAAAACAAGGATTCTTACCACAACTCTTCAACATAGATTCAGGGATCTTAACCAATGTAACAAGGCAAGAAAAAAAATAAAATATATAAAAATTGATATTGAAGAATAAAACTACTTGCAGATAACATGATTTAATGCATGGAAAATTCAAAGGAATCTATAAAACCACTACTATAACTAATGGGAGGATTTGCATAATAAAAAGACAATGTAAAAAAATCAATTGCATTTCTATATATTAGAAATGAATAATTGAAAAATAAAATTTTAAAAGAACTTCTACAAAAATACCAAAAAATGTTAAATACTTAGGGAAAATTTTAACAAAATAGGACTAAGACATGTACACCGAAAACTACATAACATTCCTGAGAGGAATTTTAAAGGTTTACAATGTCCATTGATTGGAAGACTCAATATTGTTAAGATATCAATTCTGCAAATTGATCTATAGATTGAGTGCATTGACCTATAGATTCTAATCAGAAGCTCAGCTGTTGTTTTTTTTTTTTGTAGAAATCAACATGCTTATTTTAAAGTTTATATGGAAATTCAACTGACCTAGAAGAATCAAACTATTCTGAAAAACAATAAAGTTGGAAGACTTATATTACCTGCTTTTAAGACGTTCTATGTTATTGACATAAGGATCAATGGAAACAGAATAGAGAGTCTAGAAATAGGTCAATACACATATGGTTCAGTTGAATTTTGACAAAGTTTCAAAGGTAATTTAATGGGGAAAAGATAATCTTTTCAACATATAGTTCTGGAACAACTGCATATCCATATGGAAAATAATGACCATTAGTTCATACCTTACACTATACACCAAAATTAACTCAAATGGATTAGAGGTCTAAATGTGAAAGCTAAAACAATAAAGCTTCTCGAAAAAGCTTCTAAAACAGAAAATATCTTTATGACCTTGGGGTAAGCAAAAATTTCTTAAGACCCAAAAGGCACTAATCATAAAAGAAACATAAATAAATTGTACTTTATCAAAATTAAAAACTCCTGTTCTTCAGAATATATAATTAAGAAAGTGAATAGACAGCCACAGACTAAAAGAAAATACTTGCAATACATAGAGCTGGCAAAGGACTCATATTCAAAATATATAAAAACTCCTACAAATTAAAAATAAAAGACAATGCAATAAAAAAGAACAAAAGACTTAAAGTATTTCAAAAACTAAATATCTAGATATCTGAAAACTAGATATCTGAATATCCAATAATCATGTGAAAAGGTGCTCCACATCATTTGTCATCAGGAATATACAAATTAAAACCACAATGAGGGGCTTCCTTGGTGGCGCAGTGGTTAAGAATCCACCTGCCAATGCAGGGGACACAGGTTTGAGCCCTGGCCTGGGAAGATCCCACATGCCGTGGAGCAAATAAGTCCGTGCGTCACAACTACTTAGCCTGTGCTTTACAGCCCATGAGCCACAACCACTGAGCCCAAGTGCCACAACCACTGAAGCCCGTGTGCCTAGAGCTTGTGCTCTGCAGCAAAAGAAGTCACTGCAAGGAGAAGCCCACGCACCACAACTAAGAGTAGCCCCCACTCACTGCAACTAGAGAAAGCCCATATGCAGCAACAAAGATTCAAAGCAGCCAAAAATAAATAAATTTATTAAAAAACCCCACAATGAGATAGACCTTTACACCCACTTAAATGGATAAAATTTAAAACACTGAAAATACCCAGTGCTGGCAAGGTTATGGAGCAAATGGAACTCTCATTTATTTCTGGTTGGAATATGAAATGGTACTACCACCTTGGACAACTGTTTGGTGCTTTTTAATAAAGTTAAACATACATTTATCATATAATACAGAGATTCAAGTTGGTCACACAAATTTGCACATAATGGCCAAAAACTGGAAAAACCCAAATGAACATTTATGGGAATAAACAAACTGTGGTATAGAAATAAACAGCAGAATGCTACTCTGCCCAGGCTGGGTAACTTAACAAAAGACCACAGACTGGGTAACTTAAACAACAGACATTTATTTCTCACAGTTCTGGAGCCTGGGAAGTCCAAGATCAAGGTGCTGCCCAAGTAGGTTTCTGAGGCCTCTTCTTTTGGCTAGGAGGTGGCCACCATGTTGCTGTGTGTTCACATGACCTTTGCCTTATGCCTCTTCTTATAAGGACACTAATCCTATTGGATCAAGGCCCCACCCGTATAACCTCACAACCTAATTATTTCCTTAAAGGCCCCATCTCCAAATACAGCCACACTGAGGCTTAGAGCTTCAACGTATGAATTTGGGGGGAACACAAGCACTCAGTGTACAACAGGAACAACAAGGAAACTACTGTTACTTGAAACAACATAACTGAATATTTTAAAAACTGTAATTCCAAAAATATGATGTTTAAGAAGAGACAAAATGGATCTATGGTGTTATAAATCAGTATAGCGGTTGCTTCTGCGTGGTTGAGGAGGGATTAATGGAAAAGTGGCATGAGGGGAATTTTTAAAGTGATGGAAATGTTTTTTCTTGGTGGGAGGGATGGTGACAAGTGAATACCTTTGCCAAAATGCATAGAGCTGTATTGCATTCCCCCAAATTAATGCATTTATTGCATATAAATTATGGCTCACTAGAGTACATTTCTCTATATCAACTCATATGGAGTTACCTCTATCTTTGTAGCAGCTATATTGTCTTCTGTATATGAATGCATCATAATTTATTAAACTATTTCTCCATTGCTATATATTTATATGGCTTACAAGTTTTTGCTATTATTGGTAATGCTGTCATGAACATACTTAAGGATAGATTCCTAGGTGGGATTGTTAGAGCATTTTCTCTGTAAAGATGAAGAATCTGAAGCCCAGAAACAAGAAGAGACTTCTCCAAGGCCTACCGCAATTACGCACTGTGAGTTATGGTGGTAGAAGTTGGAACTGAAGAGGTCTCTGTGGCTCCACAGAAATACTGTTGGGGAGCAGGAAGGCAATGCTGGGCTTCCAACCAGAATAATAGAAACCATTTAGACTAATTCCACTTCCCTCTCTGTCTAACTCCTACTCACCCCGTGGGTAAAAAATGCCTTTGGGCTGCCTTAATTTAACATTATGCTAAGTTAATTCCTGGGATCCCGTAATACCCTAGGCTTAGTAATAGCTCACTATGTGCCAAGTAATGCGGTAGCACTTTAAATGCATTATCTCCTTTAACCCTCACAACTCCATAAGGCATAGCTGTTATGAATTCCATGCCCATTTTATAGATGGGAAAACTGAGGCTTAAACAGTTTAAGTAAATTGCCCAAGGCTACACAGCCAAAAATTAGTATAAACAGGTTTCAGACCCAGGTCCCTGATACAAAAGGGACTCTGTTATACTATAGTACCTCTCAGGAACGGTACTTCACAGGATGTTGTTGTGAAGGTTACATGAAATGGTTGCAGTGTTCATTCCTGGCCTCTCGACAACTTGAAGGCAGTTACTGTGTCTTTATCTCTGTCCTCCTAACATCTGGTGCATAATGGAGTTCAAAGGGCTTAGCACTGTGCCTGACACAGAGCAAGCACTCAATGAGCGCTAATTATTATCATTACTGGAATCCAATAGACATTTGTTGAGTAAGTAAACATTTGCATGAATGACTAATTATCTAGAGTATTCTTTCAGCAAATAATGAACAGAGGGACAACAGGTTGCAGGCCTCCTCTCCTGCCAAGCCTCTCATTTGGAGGCAGCTGACCCATGAAGGAATCGCCAGCCCTCTTCTGTTCACATGTCTGCTCCCCCATGGGATACGGAAGCAGGAAGGGCATCTGACTCAGCGCTGCAGCTCCAGTCCCAGCTCAGTGTACCACAGTGTTGAGCAGAGTGTTCTTTCCTTCATGCACAGCATATTTGTACATAAGGACAGAACCAGCTGGCATGGTGGCGGTGCTCTGGGTGTGTTTGTGTGCACGTGTCTCTTCCTTCCCCTCACAGTGAAGCCAACTGACAATGGGGTCGGGTTGAGGGGGTGCTTAATACAAAGCTCTGGGCAACGTCACGGCACACAAAGGACGAATACAGGCTTAAGGAGGAATAGTCATGTACTCAGGGTGCGAGAACATCAGGCCCTTGAGCCTCTGTTCTATGTTTCTATTCTGTTGCTTCATCTTCTTGATGAAGATGAAGACCCTGCATCATGGAGGTAACGGGTTTAGGCTGGGGAAGAACCTGCTCAGCCTCCTAAGCTGATGAATGCTGCTTCCCTTGACCCTTGACCCACACGACCTTGGATGCCGGTTAGCATTCGGAGCCTCTGTCAGTTTACTAACTGACATTCCCTCAAACCTCACTCTGGGCCCTTCTCTGATGTTTGTCTGCCTGGATCCTGCTTCCCCCTGCCTAGTGCCTTGATTAGCTTCTATCTTTGGCAGGGAGGCCTCCCCTGCCCTTCCCAGTCCAGCTGCCTTGCTCGGGGAAGATCCCATCACAGACTTGAGATGTGAACCTTTCAGTTCCTTGGCCCGATTGGCTGACGCTACCCACTTCTTGGCATGGGTGGGAGCAGGGGGCAGCACGGCCCAAGAGCATGGGGACCAGAAGTGGCACCTGAAGCACTTGACAAGACCACAGTTTTCTCTTTCCTACCTGGCTCCCGCCTCATCTAGTTACTGAAGTCTTCATCTAAGGCCGCCAAAATCCCACACTCTCATTTTTGTAGTGAAGTTTTCAGAGCCTCACTCACGGAAGGCAGTTTTGATTTATGTCTTATGGTTAACCTAAAAGTCTTAAGTAAACATTTCTTGTCTGAAATGTCTGTCACTCTGTTATTATAGACACAATATAACAAGAAATACATTTTCATATAAGACTGTAAGCGAAAAGACAAATTGTTCTCGAGCTTATATATCCTTGCGTGATTTGAAAACATCAAGCCAGAGATGGAAAATACAAGTCAACAGAGGAGAGATAGGGAGGAAGAATCAAAAAAGTATCCAAGCATTAGGAGTTTCTGAAAAAAGAGGATGAAAACACAGAGGAGAGGAAATTATCAAAGAAATAATACAGGAAAATTTCTCAGAGATGAAGGACACAAGACCTCAGAACAGTGTGTGAAGAAGGCCCACACCTGAAACAGGGAACATCACTGAACTAGAGGTCAGTCAGGATAAGGAGAGCACCCTAAAATCTTCCACTGAGAGTTAGGTCCCTAGAAAGTGATAGAATGAGAATGGATCAGGGTTTTCAATAGAAAAATCTATATAGCAGGCAACAGAGCTGTGCCTTCAAAGTCTTAAGGGAACTTGATTTACAACCTACGATTCAATGCCCAGTCCAAGTATCAATCAAGTCTAAAGGCAAAATAAATACATTTCCAAACGTAAAATAGTTAGAAATTTTACCCACCATACACCTCTGCGTAAGATGTTACTTAATGGTATGCTCTGGCAAAATAAGGAAAGAAATTCAAGAATGTAACCCAAATCTCCGAAAGTGTGGATCGAGCCCAGGAAATCAGTGAAAAGAAGTTCCTGGATTATTACTGTCCAGACTGAAGCAGGAGCACAGAAGACTCTAGAAGGTAGATCCTTGGGGAGGGGAAAAACTCAATAGAACACCTGTTGGGATGGAAAGTTAGGGAGAAATTGAGAATATGATGAAGCCAACTACTGCTAGATAAAAAAGAAAAGCTATTTGAAATTCCTGATTCAAGAAAAGTACTGCAAGAAAGCAAACATAAGCAGGTATGTCACTGGCCGGGCAACGAGCCACATGTGTATGTATATAAATCTCGGTAAAGTAAACATTGTTTATTAGTTTTAGAATCAATCTTTAAGCAAAGCATGGAAGGCTTCATTACAGTTACGAAACAACGGGAATGCTATGGATGGAGACGAGGTAAAAGTACATATGACCGAAACGGGGGAGAGGAGGAAGGAGGAGAGATGAGGGGAGGCTGCAGCGTGAGCTGCCCCTTCTCAGGAGGCATCGGTGGGCATCAGCGTTGGGAGATAACAGTGGGTGAACAAGAAGAGTGTAGTGTGTTTCCTAAAATGACAAGTGGTGATATAATCCGAAATAGTGATATAATTGTGTTGGGAAAATGAGACAGAGGGAGAGGGAGGCTAAGCTTGAGTGAGCTAAACCCTCTTCCAATAGCAGGAAGTCAATGAATATACTGTTAAAACATAAAATAGAGAAATAGCAGTGTTTGCACAGGGATATGCAGATAACATTCAGAAGAAACAGCTGAACAGGTGAGAGGTGGTTGCCCTGGGGATTGGAAGAGAAGAACAGGGGACTCTTACTTTGACTGAAAAAAAAAAAATGTTAAGGAAGCACAGTTATGTCCCATATGTTGAGCGGCCTGTGGTCCATCTCTCATTTGAGGATGTGAGTGTTGAAGGGCAGGGAAGGCCAGCGGGCAGGACAGACAGGGCAGGGCTTCCGCAGGGCGACGCTTGCTGTGGTTTCGGTCTCCAGTGGCCGACAAAGCCAGTGGGCATGAGGGCCAGAATTCAAGTGCAGCCTGTCCCCAAACGACCCCCACCACACTTATTTTTTTTTTAAATCATATTCTTACTGTAAAAACATGACGATGACTTTCCAGGAATGTGTTTCAATCTTCTATAATCCTCCCGAGGCCTGTGTCCAATAATTACTTACATCTTTTCCGTGATCCCGTCTAGTCTTTGTCTACATTATACGTCATTGGGCATAGTTCTGATTCTTGTGTCCATATAACTTTGTAAGCATCCTGCCTCTCATAAATGGTGTCGCCTGTTTCTACATAGTCTGCATAATTATCCATGTTAATGGATGAATATTATGCAGGATCATTTTTAATTAACAACAACACTCTGGGTTAACAGTTCATCATTCTGCCAAGTATTTCTTTATTTTCTAATCTCCATTTTGTATAACACTGTTCCTTTTACTGAACACTTTCTTATCAACCTCACAACTTTACAGTGTGTAATAGGGGCAGGTGCTAATATCCCCGCTTTACAGACAGGGAAACTGAGATCTAGAAGACCAGCTTGCCCAAAGTCGTACTGACAGCAAAGATGGGGCTGAGAGGAAACTTTCCTCTAGGTCTCTTCTCTCCAAGTTGAGAACCCCTTTCATCACACTGCCCCGATGCTGGACATCGCTCAGCTCATTCTCTTGTTGAGCCAGGGCCCTTCTCAGGAAGGAATTATTACCACCTCATTGTACAGGTGAGGAAACTGAGGCCCAGAGAGGGAGGTAACTTGCCTAAGGCCTCATGGCAGAGCCAGGAGTCAAACCCAGGCAGGTTTACTCCAAAGCCAGATCTCTTTCCGATAATTTACTTTCTGTGTTACTGTCTTTTGGCTACTTCAAATAATGCCACTCTGAGTACTGGTGTACAAATATCTGTTTGAGTCTCTGCTTTCAATTATTTTGAAAGAAGTGGGTGAGCTTTTAAAAACAAATCAAAACTCTGTTTACACTCTCTGTTTCCGGTTTTTCTGGGTGGCAGTGGAGGGCAAGGAGAGGGAGGCAAGCACTATATCAGAGTGCATGGGTGGGTGAAAATATTGCAGATCATATATATGATAAGGGGCTTGTATCCAGAAAATATAAAGAACTCTCACAACTCAATTATAAAAAGACAAATAACCCAACTTAAAGAAAACAAAGGATCTGAATAGACATTTGTCCAAGAAAGAAATACAAATGGCCAATAGGCACATGAGAAGATGCTCTGCAGCATCAGTCATCACGGAAATGCAAAACAAAACCACAATGAGATACCATATCACATCCACTAGGATGGCTAAAATAAAAAAGTCAGACAATAACAAGTGTTGGTGAGGATGTGGAGAAGTTGGAACACTCATGCACTGTTGGTGAGAATGTGAAATGGTGCAGCCACTTTGGAAAATAGTTTGGCAGCTCCTCAAAGTGACTAAACATAGAATTACCACATGACCCAGCAATTCCACTCTTAGGTAAATACCCAGAAGAATTGAAAACAGGTATTCAAACAAAAACATGTATAGGATGTTTCTAGCAGCATTATTCACAGTAGCCAAAAGGTGGAAACAATCCAAATGTTCATCAGATAATGAAAGGATAAACAAGATAATAACAGTATAAATTATAAAATATAATGGAATATTATTCAACCATAAAATGGATGAAGTATAGCAGCCTTATTCATAATTGCACAAACTTGGAGGTAACCAAGATATCCTTCAGTAACTGAATGGATAAATAGAGTGTGGTACATCCATACAGTGGACTATTATTCAACCATCAAAAGGAATGAGCTATCAAGCCATGAAAAGACATGTTACTAAGTGAAAGAATACAATCTGAAAGGGCTACATACTATGTGATTCCAGGTACGTGACACTCTGGAAAAGAAAAAACTATGGAGACAGTAAAAAGATCAGTGGTTGCCAGTGGTTGGGGAGAAGGAGGAATGAACAGGTGGAACACAGAGGATTTTTAGGGCAATGAAACTATTCGTATGACTCTATACAAGGAGAAGGTGGATGCATTTTCCAAAATCCACAGAATTTACAACACCAAGAGTGGATCTTTACAAAACCAATGTTCAACTTTAGGTTTGGGTGACAGTGAGGTGTCAATGCAGGTTCATCGACTGTAGTAAATACATCGAATGTAGTAAATGAATTTACATTCGACAGTAAATGTCAAATCCGGTGGCAGATTTAACAGCGGGGAAGGTTATGGGTGCAGGGGAGGGGACCAGGAGGTATGTGGAAACTGTACTTTTTCCTCAATTTTGCTGTAAGCATAAAATGACTCAAAAATAAAATCTAAAAAAATGAATGAAATATTGACACATTTTACAGCGTGAATGAACGTTGAAACCATTATGCTAAGTGAAAGAAACCAGTCACAAAACACCACTATTGTATGATTCCATTTATATGGAATGTCCAGACTAGGAAAATCTATAGAGACAGAAAGGAGATTAGTGGTTGTTTAGGGCAGAGGGATACAGGGTAGGGGTTGGGGAAGGGGGAGTAATTGTTAAAGGGTATGGGGTTTCTCTGGGAGGTCATAAAAATGCCCTAAATTGTGGTGATAGCTGCACATATCCATGAATAAACTAAAATCATTGAATCATACACTTAAAAGGGGTGAATTGTATGGTATGTAAATTGTATCTCAATAAAGCTATTTTTAAAAGACGAAGAAGGAGGGCTTTCTTGGTGGCGCAGTGGTTGAGAATCTGCCTGCCAATGCAGGGGACACGGGTTCGAGCCCTGGTCTGGGAGGATCCCACATGTCGTGGAGCGGCTAGGCCCGTGAGCCACAACTACTGAGCCTGTGCATCTGGAGCTTGTGCTCCACAACAAGAGAGGCCGCGACAGTGAGAGGCCCGCACACCGCGATTAAGTGTGGCCCCCGCTCGCCGGAACTAGAGAAAGCCCTCACACAGAAACGAAGACCCAACACAGCCAAAAATAAATAAATAAATAAAATTTAAAAAAAAAAGAAGAAGAAGGAGGGCAAGAAGGAGAGGATAGGATTGCAGCCTCCCAGAAGTCCCTACTAACTGCCTTCATGGGCAGCTAAAAGGCTGCCCCCAGCAAGCCCAAGCCTGAGGGAAAACGCTCTGTCTCGAGTGATGAGGGATAAGGGTAAGCTTTCTGCCAGGAGGTTTCAGCACCATCAGCACAGCTCCTCTTAGCTGCCGAACAAGTGCTCTTACCTTGGTGGGCACCTTGACAACCCTCTCCATCAAAACACTGTGACACAGACCATTATGGGTGGGACACAGTGACCTATTGCCATTGAATCAGCAAAATGGGCCCACATGAGACAGAAGCAGACTGCTCCAGGAAGTGTGTGATCTCTGAGACTTCTGTCTTCTCTTCAAGTTCAGAGAAGGCAGCCAACCCTGCATCCCTCCCTCAGCCTGGAGGCAACCGCAGACCAAGGCAGATTCCTGAGGCCCGTGGAGCCTGTTACTTGACCTTTAGAGTTTTTTTTAAGTTATAAAAGTTTAGAGCTGAAAAAGACATTGGAAGTCATCCAGGTAGCGGCTTCTAGACTTTTCGATTTCATAGCCCATGTCATCCCCAAATACCTGGGGAGACAGACAAGGTTGACAACTTTTTCTTTTGCTAAATTAAGAAAAATTTGAAAACTAACATCCTTATTTGATTTCAAAAAGAACAGTTGACAAGATAGAACATCAGAATAAAGAGAAACCATTTAAATGGAATAAATTGAGATTTTTGCAAAACTTGCTGCATTTCTCCTTTCCCCTCCCCACCTCGCCCCTACCCCCAAGTAGAAGAAACTTGCCAAATCCTGGATCAGGAATGGTTTGGGGGCCCAGGCCCACTCCCCATTCAGTACTTGAATCCTCTGGAAACCACCTCTGGACACATGCTTCTCCAATAGGAGGAGTTTAATGTCAGGCAGACCTGGGTTCCAATCCTGCCTTGCGATTTACTGGCTATGTATAGACGTCTGCAAGTTTCTTACTTTCTCTGAGCCTCAATTCTCTTATCTTTAAAATAATCCTTGCCTCACAGATTTTTTGGTGGAAACTGTCTCGCAGTAAAAGAAAAAAATATGAGCGTCCTTGGCACAGAGTAGGCACTACCTTGTTAGTTTCATGCCCTCTGGTGATGAAAATTAGTCTGAGATAATTCATGCCATTTTCCTGGCATTTCACTGGATGAAAAGGTCTTCCCCAGGTAAAGCTAAACACGCCTCCCTGTATATCCACCCACGGGTCTCATACATGTACTTTGGGATCACATGGAATAAACCTAATCCTTCAGGTATGTGACAGACCTTAGTTTCTTTTTAATCTTCTGTTCTCCAGATAAGTACCCTGTCTCTGTCAATCATTCTTCAGAGAAGTCCTCACCACCCTGCTCTTATTGGCCAGCTATTGCCAGAATAATGCTGTATAACAAACCTCTCCAAAAACTCAAAGGCAAAACAAACAACTCAACGGCATAAGCTAAGGCTTGGCGGGGTTTGACTCCAGGCTTCAAGATGGGTCCAGGTCTGCTCCAGGTGCCTCTCATCTTCCTTGGACTCCCCAAGGCTTGTTCTTTTAATAACAAAAGGCAGAAGTGTAAGGAGTTATATTCATTGGTGCCGCATATTTCCAGCCTTTGTTGCCTTCACATATCATTGACCAAAGCAAGTCACAAGATGAAGCCCAAACTCAAGAGGCCATGGCAAGGGTACGGATATAGAATATGGAGGAGTGAAGAATTGAGGCCCGTAGTTCAATCTTTCCACTGCTCACTTTCCCTTTGTCTTATTTCCATTGACCTTGACCTATTTCCACTGGACACATGTTTCTAAGACCTCACTGGGATGTGTGGAGTAGGAGGCTAGGGAGGAAAAACAAGACCTTGCATGATCTGTCCCCTACCTACCTCTCTGACCTCATCTCCTATCACTCTCCTCCTTGCTCTCCACTCATTAGCCACACTGGGTTCCTTTCATTTTCTTGAAGACACTAATTTCTTTGCCACCTCAGGGCCTTTGCAGTGCTGTGCTTTATGCTTTGTGTGGAAAACTCTTTTTCTCCTAACCTCTTCCTCTGCCCCAAGATGGCTTTCTTCTTATATTGAAAATAGAATTTACAAAACAGAAGTAGGATCATGGATGTAGAAACAAACTTATTGTTACGCAGGGATAAGGCGGGGAGGGATAAACTGAGGATTGGGATTGACATATACACACTGCTACGTATAAAATAGATGACCAATAAGGACCTGCTGCATAGCACAGGGAACTCTACTCTGTAATGGCCTATATGGGAAAAGAACCAAAAAAAAAAAAAAAAAAAATAGTGGATATATGTATAACTGATTCACTTTGCTGTATACCTGAAACTAACACAACATTGTAAATCAACTATGCTCCAATACAAATTTTAAATAAATAAATAAATAAAATAGAACTTACATGGCATGTCCTAAAAGAGATGTCTTTCTGATCATCGAATCCAATTAAGTCTTCCTCTTTTGTTCTCTAGGGTCTTATTTATTTTCCTCCTGGTACTTTACCTTGATTTGTAATTATTTGTTTATTTAATTTTGTTTTTCTTCCTCTACTAGACTCCAAGTTCCATGAAGGTAAAGAAGACCATGTCTGCCCAGCTCACTTCTGTATCCCCATTGCCCAGCACAGACCCCAACACACAGGATACGCTTCATACACATTTACTGAGTGAAGAAATATAGGATTAAATGCAAAGGAATAAGTGAATGAATGGCTTTCATCATTTTCTTTCCAACATATTCATTCACATCCTCTTGCCCTCTGTTCAATGACAAAAGGCAAAGGAGGAAAGGAAGTATAAACTTGCTCTCGGAACACAGCCCAGCAAAGGCTCCTGCTCTTTTCTTAGGTGTATGGCCTTTGCCACCAATGCTTAACTACTTTGGGTGAGGATTTGCTTCCATGACTCATTTTGCTTAGACACTTGCTCAGAGGAATTCATGCCCTCTGACCACATGCTCACTGTCGAGGGAGGTGAGCAGATCAAAAACATGCTACCAATCATTCACCAGGGGGATAATTGACAAGGGTCAGCCTAGGGGAACTATGGGTAAACAGAGGTCCAGGACACAAACTGCTGCTTGCAAGATAGAGAGGTCTGATTTTCGACACTAAATGTGCCCATTCCGCTGCCCACTTTGAAACCCTTCTCTGTCCTCCCACACAGCCTTTCACTGAGACCGCGCTCTTCATGCCCCCACAAACCACTGAACCAAGGAGAAGGCTTGGACATTTCTGTCTGTGCTCCTTTGAAAACATCTGCACCTGTATGATGAAGCCCTCTGTAACGGGAGCCAGAAAGTCAAGAAGGTTCTGAGTCCCATCTCTCTGCCCGTTACCAGCTGGAGGATGCAGGCGGGTAGGTGACTTCACCTTTGCAAACCTCAGTTTCCTCACCTGACAAACGGGCTCGGTCATACCTACTAACCGGGCAGTGATGAGAATTGGTTGAGATGGGACAACATCAAAGTGCTTCCTGAACCGTGAAAGACAATTCTAATATGTGAGGTTATTTACCTTCTTCAGTCAAGTAGGGCTGTGTCGTGCAGCATAAGGGGTTAAGGATTCAGGAACCAAAAACTCCCTCTACAACAGAAGAAAAGAGAAAACTAATGCCCGTTTCCAGATGCACTTGAGGGACAGATTGCTTAGGATGGGATGGCAATCGGGTCTCCAAGTGGGAGAAATGATTGCCATCCTCATCAATATTACTGCCGCCTAAGTCTACGGGGGACGCAATCAGGTAATTGAGGTCCCCAATTTGGTTTTTATCCAGACACCAAGATTAATAGGAATGACTTCTTGGAATTAACTCTTTGAAGCTTTCTAACGCACAATGCACTTAGGATTTGACATTAACATTTTAGACCTGCACATTCGGAAGGCAAAGATCTGTTGTCTGGTTTAGCTAGCCCAAATGTTACAAAGGCCAAGGTCATAGGATTTCTGTATAGTTGTCAGTTCTGGTTGACCTGAGGGGGTTCAACTACCTGAACCCCTAGACAGCCACTTCCAAGATGTCGTTGTAGGTCAAAAGGACCGCTGGGAGAAAGCGAATGGTGATGACTGGGGGCAATCCAACTTAGATGCCATAAAGACAACAACAGACCAGCAACACAGAAGAACACAGCTAAACTACGAAGCAACATCGCTCTGCTGTTGTCAGGGCAGTGACACTTATATCATTAACTCAATAAATATTTACTGAATCTTGATCATGCACCCAGTACCATATTAATAGAAAAAAACCCTATAGCAGATACAGACAAATCCCTTGGGGAAAAGAAAATCCAGCACGCTTTCATGATAAATACAATCAACAAACTAGGCATAGAAGGGAACATTCCTCAACCTTTATAAAGGCATCTATGAAAAACTCTCTGCTAACGTCACACTTGGACTGATGCTTTCCCCCTAAGATCAGGAAGTAGACAAGGAAGTCCATTTTTGCCCCTTCTATTCAACATCGTACTAGAAGTCCTAGCCAGGGCAATTAGGCGGGGGGGTGGGGGTGGGGGAGTGATCCAGGTTGGAAAGGAAGAAGTAAAACTATCTCTATTCATAGATGATATGATCTTACATATGGAAACCACTAAAGAATTCACACACACCAAAACAAAACAAACTATTAAAGCTAATAAACAAGTTTAGCAACGTTGCAGGACCAATATACACAAATCACTTGTATTTCTATACACTAGCAGTGAGCAATCCAAAAATGAAATTAAGACAATTCCTTTCACAATAGCATCAAAGAGAATAAAATATTTAGGAGTAAATCTAACCAAAGAAGTGCGAGACTTGTACTCTGAAAACTACACAATGTTGTGCTGTTGGTGTTATATGTATCCAAGGTCACAAAGATTTATGTTTTCTTCTAAGAGTTCGATAGTTTTAACTCTTACGTTTACATCTTGGATTGATTTTGAGTTAATTGAAAAAATTAAATAAAGCAAATAAATGGAAAGACGTTATGTGTTCATGGATTGGAAGACTTAACATTGTTGAGATGCAAAATTCTCCAAAATGATCTACAGCTTCAATTCAATCTATATCAAAAATCTAACTGCTTTCTTTGCAGAAATGGACAAGTTTATCCTTAAATTCATATGAAATTGCAGGGGACCCCATACAGCTTAAACAATCTTGAAAAAGAAGAACAAAAGTGGGGACCTTGTACTTTCCAATTTCAACACTTACTACAAAGCTACAGTAATCCAAACATTGTGGTACTCATAAGGATAAGATGTATAGATCCATGGAATAAAGTTGAGGATCCAGAAATAAACCCATACATCTATGTGTGATCAATTGTTTGGGACAGATGCCAAGACCATTCCATGGTAAAAGAATAGTCTTATCAACAAATGTGGCTGGGAATTGGATATCCACACGCAAAAGAATGACGTTGGATCCCTATCTCACACCATAAACAAATATTAATTCAAAATCAATCCAAGACCTAAATGTAAGAGTTAAAACTACTGAACTCTTAGAAGAAAACATAAATGGAAACCTTTGTGACCTTGGACTAGGCAACAGTTTCTTAAATATAACACCAACAGCACAAGCCAATAAAAGAAAACACAAATTAAACTTCATCAAAATTAAAAACTTTTCAAGAAAGACAGACACCATATGATTTCACTTATGTGTGAAATCTAAAGAACAAAATGAACAAACATGAAGCAGAAACATTCTCAAAGATACAGAGAACAAACTGGTGGTTACCAGAGGGGAAGGGATTGGGCGGATAAGTGAAAATAGATGAGGGGGATTAAGAGGTGCAAAATTCCTGTTATAAAACAAATAAGTCACTGCAATGTAATGTGCAACATAGGGAATATAGTCAATAATATTGTAATAACTTTGTATGGTGACAGATGGCAACTAGACTTATCATAGTGATCATTTTTGTAATGTATAAAAATACTGAATCACTATGTTGTATACCCGAAAATAACACAATACTGGAAGTCAATTATACTTCAATAAAAATTTTACACTCGTGTATCAAAGGACATTATTGAGAAAGTAAAAAGACAACACAAAAAATGGGAGAAAATACTCGGGACTTCCCTGGTGGTCCAGTGGTTAGGACTCTGTGCTTCCACTGCAGGGGGCACAGGTTCCATCCCTGGTCAGGCAACTAAGATCCCGCATGGCTCACGGCCAAAAAATAAAAAATAAATAAAATTAAATTTTTTTTTAATGGGAGAAAATACTTGTAAATCATACATTTGATAAAAGTCTAGTATCTAGAATATATCCATAACTCTTACAACTCAGCAACAAAAAGACAAACAACCCAATTTTTAAGTGAACAAAGGACTTGAATAGCTATTTCTCCAAAGAGCATACACAAATGGCCAATAAACCCATGAAAAGATGCTCAACATCATTAGTCATTAGGGAAATGCAAATCAAAACTAGGGAAATGCAAATCAAAACTACAGTGAGATATCACTTCACACACACTAGAATGGCTATAATCAAAAAGGTAAACAGTAACAAGTGTTGATGAGGATGTGAAGAAATTGGAACCCTCATAATTTGCTTGTGGGAATATAAGATGATGCAACAACTGTGGAAAACTATTTGGCTTTTCCTCAAAAAGTTAAACATAGAATTTCCATATGTCGCAGCAATTCCACTCTTCGGTATATACCCCAAAGAACTGAGAGCAGATGTTCAAACAAAAATTTGTACACAAGTGTTCATAGCAGTGCTATTCACAAGAGCCAAAACGTGGAAACAAGCCATATGTCCATCGCTGATGAATGGATCGTCAAAATGTGATGTATCTATACAGTGGAATATTATTCAGCCATAAAAAGCAATAAGTACTGGTTCATGCCACAACATGGATGAAACTTGAAAACTGCTGAGTGAAAGAAGCCAGACAAAACAAGTCATATAGTGTGTGATTCCATTTAGATGAAATTCCAGAATCGGAAAATCCATAGAGACAGAAAGCAGATTAATGTTAACCAAGGGTCAGGAGAAGGTGAAACGGGGGTGACAGTTTGAGTGGGGGATTTCTTTGGCAGGTGATGACTATCTTCTAGAATTAGACAGTGGCGATGGGTGCACAATATCGCTACTAAGAATCACTGAATTGTACACTTGAAAGTGGTTTAAATGGTGACTTTTATGTTACTTTTTTAAAGTATTTGTTTATGTGACTGCATCGGGTCTTAGTTGCAGCATGCGGGATCTGGTTCCCTGACCAGGCATCGAACCCAGGCCCCCCGCATTGAGAGCACAGAGTCTTAGCCACTGGACCTCTAGGGAAGTCCCTAAATGGTGACTTTTAAATATAGTTTAAAAGAAAAAATGAATGGCAAGTCAAGATGTTTGCTGATGGAATCAGTTTCACCAACAATAAAGGGAATCAAACTCTTCAATCCCTGCATATACAATTTGACGCCCCTGTTTTTAACCCTGTTATGACTTTGATCACACACAGCTCTCCACAAGATTGTAAGATTTATGAGGGTAGGGATGGAGTCTGGATCCCATCTCAGTGCCAAGAAAACACTGAAAACATTGGGACCTCGAAAACTTAGAGATGCCACAGAGACAGCTGATCAATAATTGACCCGGGGAGGAAATAGGACAACTTTTATTCTTTTTTTTTTTTTTTTTTTTTTTGCGGTACGCGGGCCTCTCACTGTTGTGGCCTCTCCCGTTGCGGAGCACAGGCTCTGGATACGCAGGCTCAGCGGCCATGGCTCACGGGCCCAGCTGCTCCACGGCATGTGGGATCTTCCCAGACCGGGGCACGAACCCGTGTCCCCTGCATCGGCAGGCGGACTCTCAACCACTGTGCCACCAGGAAAGCCCCAAAGGACAACCTTTATTCTTGTCCAAATCTAGTGGTCCCTCTTAGAGTGACGAACAGAAAAAAAGAAACTCCCGTAAAACATGTGATAGCACAGAAGAACAATCTGAATTTCCTCTTCTTCTTCCCTTCCTCCAAATTCTAAGGCCTCAGGGCTGAAAAAGAAAGCATCTCTTGCAATGAATGCTAAGGTTACGAAGGGAAATCACGTTGATTATTGAAATGTGAAGATCTATCCTCTCAAAGCACCAGGAGCTGTTAAAAGCAGAATGAGCCATCTCCATGGAAGAATCAGGCAGCCTTTCAGGGATTATGATGGCAGTGCTGGAATGCTTGTTTCAGAGCAAGTAGGAAGAAAGTAAAAGCTAAAACTATACTTTATCACCTGACATTTTCACCCTCCTCTCTGGGCGTGGCTAAGCCCCACTCTCAGATTCTCAGACACTTGACTCATCTTTTTCCTGCACCACAGTGAAGGCACATCTTTGGGTGTGGACTAGAGTTTCAGCCACGGCAAAATCTCCCAGTTGCCCGTTCAGGTTCTTACCTGGGTTCAGTCCTACAGCCTCTGCATTTCTCCAACCATACATGTCCCTAGGTCCTGGCTGAAGCTGTCCTCTCTTCTAACACCACCACTCCAAGTGGCTGACCCTTATTCTTCCGTCAAGACTCAGCTGAGATTTCCTCTCCAGAGGGAAGTGCTTCCTGATCGCAGGCGGGATGAGACCACCCCGTCTCCATCCTCACAGCCTCCTGGACCATTCCATCAGAGCCCATCCCTGTTTCCTGCCTTTTCCTCACCAGACTGTGAGTGCCTTGAAGGCAAAGAGCTCTGAGTTGACTGCCGTTATTTAAATCGATAACCAAGTAAACCCTCTAGGGCACATTTCCTCCTCTGTGAAATAATGGGGTTGGACAAGATCATTGATGTGGTCTGAATACAGCCCACAGACCTATTTGGCCAACACAGTATTTATGGCATTTAAACAAGCCTTTTAAAATTGGGAAAGTTTATATTAAGATCTTGATCTCTGCCTTGTCTTGAAAATTCAGGCAATTTGACAGCATTGGGCCCCCATTCGTGCATGGAACAGTCAGCTGCCTCTTTAGGTGGGGTGCACGCTGGTCCCTCACCCCTTTAGGCTTCTGAAGGCATTGAGCTTGAGTCCCTGGTCTAGATGTCTTCTGCAGCTCCAAATCTGAGGCTCTACCACTCCCTGATTCCAATTACTCTTCCTCCTCCATCCAGTCAACATTAGCACTATTTTTTTTAATCTTGGTGAGAGCCGATGAATTGAGACATTCAACTTTCCTTGTTTTTTTAAAATAATTAATAATTAATTAATTAATTTTTGGCTGCATTGGGTATTGCTGCACGAGGGCTTTTCTCTAGCTACGGAGGGCGGGGGCTACACTTTGTTGCGGTGCGCGGGCTTCTCATTGTGGTGGCTTCTCTCGTGGTGGAGCATGGGCTCTAGGCGCGCGGGCTTCAGTAGTTGTGGCTCGTGGGCTTCAGTAGTTGTGGCTCATGAGCTCAGTAGTTGTGGCTCGTGGGCTCTAGAGCACAAGCTCAGTAGCTGTGGCGCACGGGCTTAGGTGTTCCGCGGCATGTGGGATCTTCCTGGACCAGGGCTTGAACCCGTGTCCCTTGCATTGGCAGGAGGATTCTTAACCACTGTGCCACCAGGGAAGTCCCCTTGTTTTGTTTGTTTGTTTGTTTACTTTCCTTGTACTTTAAGGCAGTAGTCACAAGCCTCCCCAGTTATTTCCTAAAAATTAATCACCAGATACGAGTTAATCATCCTTGGAAACAATGCCAACCTTCTAAAAAGCACTGTGGCTTTTAGGTTATACAGAGCACCCTCCCCTTTCCCAGCACTGAACTGGGAATAGCAAACTCCAATTTCCAAAGCACATTTCAAAGGTAATCCAACTGAATACAGAATTCTTAAAAGTACCTCAAATGCTTGAACAAAGCCTACCTATATATAACCATTTAAGCAATTTCAAATACATTTCCGTTGCATAATTATGCAAGGGCTTTGGTCAGAAAACATGCTGCTGCTAACTTAAGTGAAATCCCCACAAACCTTATTCATAAGAAAAATGCCCAGTTACAAGGATACCTGTCATCAGCTCCTCAGTGGATTTCCATCCTGTCATTTCCCGCCACCCGGCGGGTCCCAATCAGTCCGCACTCAGGTCGTTGGAAAAGCTGCCCAGAACAAGCACCCGGCCCGAACAGGAAACTCAATTAGCATCTAGCTGGGCCCCAAGCAGATCGGCTCATAATGCTGGGGAGTTACAGCTTGAAAGCTGAAGTCATTACGTTTCTGTATATTAGTGAAAAGGGACCATTATTTTCTCCAGAAACCCGCTATTTCTCCTGTATTCCCTATCGACAGAGTTTAGAGCAGCGGTTCTCAACCCTGGCTGTACATTAGAAACACCCAGGGGGCTTTTTAAAAAAATGCCAAAATTCGGACGCCACTGATGACCAATTCAGTCAGACCTTCAGAGAGGGGAGCCAGCTGGCATCAGAATGTGTAAGTGCTCAGGTGATTCCAAGGCATGGCCTTGTTATTGGGATGCAGTGGTACCCAACATGTGGTCCTTGGATCAACCGCATCAGCGTCACTCAGGAACTCATTAGAAATGCAGATTCTGGGACTTCCCTGGTGGCGCAGTGGTTACGAATCCACCTGCCAATGCAGGGGGACACGGGTTCGAGCCCTGGTCCGGGAAGATCCCACATGCCACGAAGCAACTAAGCCCGTGCGCCACAACGACTGAGCCTGCGCTCTAGAGCCCGCGTGCCACAACTACTGAGCCCACATGCCACAACTACCGAAGCCCGAGCGCCTAGAGCCTGTGCTCCGCAACACGAGAAGCCACCACAATGAGAAGCCCGCGCACCGCAACGAAGAGAAAGCCCGCGTGCAGCAAAGAAGACCCAACACAGCCAAAAATGAATAATAACTAATTTTTTTAAGAAAAGAAATGCAGATTCTCGGGCCTCGCCCCAGATCTACTGAACCAGAAACTCTGGTGTAAGTCCCAGTCGTCTCTAGTTGAACAAGCATTCCAGGTGATTCTAATACATGCTAAGGTTTGAGGACCACTGGTATCATGGCTTCAGTCAGGCTTTGGTTTCCATCCCAAACCCACCACTTACTAACTTTGTGACCTGAGACAAGTGCTTTCCTAGCTGAGGCTCAGTTTTCACATCTATAAAATGGGTATAATGAGGAATTAAATGCAACAATGCACAGAGTGCACTTAATATACTATCCGATACAGAATCGGCACTCAATTAAACGTCAGCTAAATTATCCCGGTGTCCAACTTGGAAGTTATCCCCCATTTCCCTTCCCCACCATGCCCCCCATCCAATCCTTGACCAAGTCTATCCATCTTTCATTCAATATTTCTTCCCTTCTTCTCCCTCTCCTTCCACTACTGCCTTGGAGTCCAAGTTCTCATCACCCCCCATTGGAGTGAAATGCAGATTCTGCACAAGTCTCTGCTGAGACTAGGAATGAGATGACAGAGGAAAAGAGACAAAGGAGCTCAGGGCCCCTGCCTGACACAAGTTCACAAGGTCATCGGGGCAGGGTCACTTCTGAGGAAGAGGATGAGCCAATGCTGGCCAACTGTGCCAATCCTCTCCTCTTGGGATTTCATGCTGAGTGGCAAGTTCGGCCTGAAATTTTTTTTTTCAATCAACAGATAAGATTTAATACAAATAATTTGTTAAATAGATATTGGAGAACTGAAAAAGCAGCTCAGCAAAACAGAAATAATAAGTATAAGAGGCAGCTAGGGACTTCCCTGGTGGTGCAGTGGTTAAGAATCCGCCTGCCAATGCAGGGGACATGGGTTCAAGCCCTGGTCCAGGAAGATCCCACATGCTGTGGAGCAACTAAGTCCGTGCGCCACAACTACTGAGCCTACACTCTAGAGCCCGAGAGCCACAACTACTGAGCCTGTGTGCCACAACTACTGAAGCCTGCACACCTAGAGGCCGTGCTCCTCAACAAGAGAAGCCACCGCAATAAGAAGCCCACGCACCGCAACGAAGAGTAGCCCCCACTCACTCCAACTAGAGAAAGCTCGCGTGCAGCAAGGAAGACCCAACCAGCCCAAAATAAAAATAAATAAATTAAAAAAACCAAAAACGAGGCAGCTATTATTTCTAAATCTGGAAGAACCAAGGAAAGGTTTCTCCAGAACCCTTTTAGCAGAAGCTAGAAGCTTGGAGAAGAAGCCCTGTGGAGTTGGGGAAATTCTAAAATTGCAAAATTAGAAATCTCATATTAGCTAATTTACATAGTTTATGGCATATTGATCCAAAGTCATTTGCATCCCTAAGCTTTAAACCGGCCCTGAAATTTTAAGAAAACCCTTAAGACTGCAGAACTGTTGCCCCTGCAGCAGAGTCATTTCCAGAACTTCCTGTGTTATTTATTGGAGCTCAAGGCATCCTTGAGACATACTGCTCTGTTCTCAGCAGCTACCCTCCAGGAAATGAGAAAGCCACGTTGAAGATACTGGCCAAGGGGCCTCAGTTCTAAATGAGGCCCGATCAGTTTATCCACAAAGCCCACTTTCAGGTGGGTCCTCACGCCTTCTCCCTGAAAAGCGTCACTGCCCATCGAGAGAAACAGCCCCTCCTTTGTCCTTCTTGGGTAATGTTCCCAAACTGTCTCCCCAGGTAACTGTCACGTGGATGGAATAAGCAAGAAAAGGGGATTGGGATCCAGAGCCTTGGTGACACAGGGAGTGTGTCTTCACCATTGCCGCACTTGTCTGGGCCCCGGTGGCCTCCTTACTGTCCCTCGGGCTCACCAGGCACATTCCCGCCCTCGGGCCTCGGGGCTGGTCCTTGCTTCTTCCTGGGTCTTCCTCCCCCCACCCCGCACAAGCCCAGAGAGCACCACCCCATCTCCTTCACACTTGGGTTCAATCATCACCTCTCACCGAGCCCACTGTGACCAACCTATTTACAGCTGCAGACCAACCCCCCCAAAACACACACCACACACACACACACACACACACACACACACACGCGCACACACACACACGCACACACAGGATCTCCATCTCCCTCCCCCCCTCCCTCCCTCACTGCGCTCTTCTTTTCATTGTCTGTCATCTGCCACCTTTTAGCTCAGAGCATCTCAAACTTGAGTCGCATCAGAATCATCGGGAGGGCTTGTTAAAACACAGGCTGCTGGGCCCCACCCCCAGAGGGTCTGATTCTACCAAGTCCTCAAGTGATGCTGCCCACCCAGGGACCTGGCTTTGAGAACCACTGTGTGACATACCACGTACCCTGCCGGGATACAGCCCCGTGGCAGGTTGGAGTGTACGGTCTTGGGAGTAGGACGGCCCTGAGTCCAAGTACTAAGTCCACCACTTCCCAGGTGTGACCTTGGGCAGATTGCGTATGGGCCTTGGTTTACTCGTTTGTAAATTGAGTATAATCAGGACTGGTACCGAATTTGCAGGGCCCAGTGCAACATGGAAACACGGAACCCCTTGCTAAAAAGTTATGAAGAATTTCCAGGTGTTGACAGCAGAGCGTTAAACTGAGTGCAGGGCTCCTTCTGAGCCCAGGGCCTTGTGTGACTACACTGCTGGTGTGTGTCCCCAAGCCGCTGGGCCTTGGTGTGATAATAAACAGTATCTGGTCCATTGGGTTGTCGTGAAGACCAAACAGGATAAGGTATGTGCCTGGCACATAGTAGCTGCGAAAAGAACACGAATTTCCCTCCTTGCATCTTACCTTCCACTTCCACCCGTCTGTTACCCCTCAGAATAAGCCTTCTTGCCTCCACGGCTCCAGCCCTCACCCTTGAGCTCGGTGCTGCTGGGAACTAACAGCAAAGCCCTCCCCTGCCCGGGACTGGGCCTTGCCCTGCCGTGGCTGCTGGCCGCTAGCTCTGCGGCTCCTGGGAAGTGAGGGAGGGACCCCCTTCCAGGGACCCTTCGTTGCCTGGGTCGTTCAAGCGGCAAGTTCTGGGAGGAGCAGGCTGGGCTGCAGGAGTGAGCAAAGGCCAGCCCACAGCTGTGCAGCTGGCCCCGGAGCCGCTCCCCTGGAGTGAACGAGAGATCACAGGTGGGGAGGGCACCGCTGTGCCCCCTGCGAGGCCGTCGACGTCGCACAGAATGACTGAGCCCCGTACAGGGCTGGCGACTCGCCCGTCCTACCCATCCGAGGGAACAAGCAGAGGGACGGTTATTTCTGCACCTGGAAAGCATCACTTTCTACAGCTTTACTGTGCTAGCTTACCTCACAGACTCTGAAATCATCAGACCTGGCAGAAATGACCAGCCCCTCTGTGGGTGCTGTGCTGGCAAGGGTGGTGGGAAGGGGTGGAGAAACAGCAAGGACCTGGCCCTCACGCACCACTCCGAATCCTGCGGGCTGTGGACGCCTCCTACCCGACCAGGCCAAGGCAGAGAGCCAGTCAGGGGCCTTGCCCACTTCAGGCCACTGCAGACCAAGGCAGGACGCCGAGCTTCCTGCAATGTACACGTGATGGTGGCTGATGGGGTGGGTGGCAGGGGGAGTGGGTCCATGCACCCCTGCTTGAAGCAAGTGTCAATTATAAAAACCTATAGATTCACACCCAAGAAAAGACAGGGTCACATTTTCCAATGGCCTCACCCTATGTCTCCTATTAGATCTTTTTTTTAAAAGTCACCTCTCCTGGTAAATAATGTAATTCAATTCACAAAACATCCCTTTGTGCTTCGTCTTTCAGAAAGAGCCACGCCTGTCACAGGAGGTAGTGTGCACACGCACACTACTGTGCGTACGTGCACACGTGTAACTCACAGTAACAGGGGCTCTGCTGGCCCAGGAACCATGTGGCCTCCCCACTGTGCCGGGCGGTCTGGGGCAGGTCCTGTGTTGGTACCTCCTCGCTCTGGGACCCTGCATGAGTTCCTCGTCTTTCTGCTCTGCCTTTTTCTCTTTTGTACGTAGAGCAGTCGTGAAGATGGGTGATAATGAACATTAACGAGGTGCCTGACACAGGGTAATAGCTAATTATGCCAAATTTGCAAGGTTGTTGGAATGGTCACACGAAGTAGCAAATGCGCCTGGCATGTGGGAGCTGCCCCCAAAAATGTCAGCTGAAAGGGGCCAAGGACCCTGCCTTAGAGTCCACGTGGCCTTGCCTGATCCCACAGTGAGAAAGGGCAACTCGGGATCACTTCCTCTCCTTTCCACCTCATTGATTGGGAGGACACTTCCCCCACCCCCATCGCTTGGGTGGCTGGAGGATGAGGAAAGGCTGAAGGACAGCAACGTGATGGTTAATTTTATGGCTCAGTTTGCCTGGGCTGAGGGAGGCCCAGGTAACTGGTAAAATATGATGTCTGGGTGTGTCTCTGAGGGTGCCTCTGAAGAAGGTTAGCATTTGAATCAGGAGACGGAGTAAAGAAGATCGCCCTCCCCAATCCAGGTGGGTAGCAGCCAATCCATTGAGGGCCCTAGTAGAGCAAAACTGCAGAGAAGGAGTGGACCGCTCTCTTTGCTTGAGCCGGGACATCCATCTTCTCCTGCCCTCAGACATCAGCGTTCTTGGTCTCAGGCCTTCAGAGTCAGACTGAACGACACCACCTGCTCCCCTGGGCCTCCAGCTGGCAGACAGCAGGTAGTGGGACTTCACATGGGCCAATTCCTGTAACGAACGTCCTCTTATACAGACCAATCGGTCTCTGTTTCTGTTATATATCCTACTGGTTCTGTTTCTCTGGAGAACCCTAACACAGGCAATTCCTAAGACAAAGCAGTGCCTCTGTGGAGTTTTCTTAACAGATATGAACCCAGTGGGGCACCAGGAGGCTGCCCAGGCCTCAAGGAGGTCCTGTGTAAACTTTGACTTCTCTCCAATATACTCCATTCACAGCGTGACACTGAAAGGGGTAAGGACGTGACAGTTATCCTCCATCTCTAAATGTCTATTCCGTACTCACGTGCTGCTGTGAGAGTGATACTCGGTACAACCACTGGGAAAACTCTTTGGCCATATCTTTGAAATCTGAACATACACATACCCTGTCCAAGGGAAACGAGTGAATATGGCCACCAAAAACGCGTGCAAGAACGTCATCTTCATCTGTTCAGGCCGCTCTAACAGAACTGCCACAGACTGGGTGGCTGATAAACAACAGAAATTTATTTCTCACAGTTGTGGAGGCTGGGAAGTCTAAGATCAAGGCCCGGCAGAGATGGTGTCTGGTGAGGACCTGCCTCCTGGCTCATGGACATCTGTCTTCTTGCTGTGTCCTCACACGGTGGAAGGGGCAAGGGGCCTCTCTGGGGTCTCTTTTATAAGGTCACTAATCCCACGACCTAATCACCTGCCAAAGGCTCCACCTCTACACCATGACACTGGGGATTAGGTTTCAACATAGAATCTTGGGGGGAAACAAATGTTCGGTCTATAGTAAGTGCTCATAATAGTTTATTCATGATAGCTCCAAAATGGAAATAACCCAGGTGCCCATCTATAAGAGAATGGGTAAATAAATTGTGCATATTCATACAGTGGAACGCTACATAACAGTAGAAAGAATAAACCACCGCTAAGTGCAAAAGCATGGCTGATCTCACATACCACGTTCAGCGAAAGAAGCCAGGCACGAGAGAATACACACTGTATTACTCAACTTACATGAGATTCAAGAACAGGCAAAATCAACCCATGGTGATAGAAGTCATGATGGTGGTTACCTCTTGGGGGATAGTGACGGCAAAGGGGCATGAGAGAACCTTCCGGGTGCTGTAAATATCCTGACCTGGGTAGGGTTACAGGGATGCATGTAAGAATGTAAAAACGGGCTTCGCTGGTGGCGCAGTGGTTGAGAGTCCGCCTGCCGAGGCGGGGGACACGGGTTCGTGTCCCGGTCCGGGAGGATCCCACATGCCGCGGAGCGGCTGGGCCCGTGAGCCATGGCCGCTGAGCCTGCGCGTCCGGAGCCTGTGCTCCGCAACGGGAGCGGCCACAACGGCGAGAGGCCCGCGTCCGGCAAAAAAAAAAAAAAAAACAGAAAGAAAGGACCTCTCTGGCCCTCTCTGAACCTCTGGGAGGCCCCGTCCTGAACGCAGCCACAGGACAGGTGAAGACGGGTGGGATCTGCGGGAGGTGGGAGATGGGACAGGGTCTGAGGACGTGCCCACACTGGGGGCCCTGACGGGGCAGGAGGGTGGCCTCGGGTGCCCAGTCCAGGCTCTAGTCCCAGCTAGGTCTCTTGCCGGCTGAGGCATCTCAGCCGAGCTATAAACCACTGTGTCTCAGCCCTTTGGCTGCAATGTGAGGGTAACAGCAAAACTCCTAGAGAAGGTGTCAGGAGAATTAAATCTGCCTCTGGCACCGGGCCTGGCACATTACAAGTGCTCAGTAAAGTTTCGTGATTAGTGTTAAGATGATCGAGGGAGGATTATTGCAGCTGTAGTCTTGCCTGGACCTGCCTCAGAAATGCCTTTTCTAAAGGCAGGAGCCAAAGAAAGAAGATTTAGGATTAACTCTTCCAAAATAGCAAATGTTTTCTCTTTGGCATTAGGTCTAACACCAGCTGCATTGTTACACCCCAGGAGAAATGTGTCCTCATCAAGACACAAAAGGCTGGTTTCAACCCACAGAGGGAACAACAACACAACAAAAATAGTCTGAAATCCTGAAAGAGCCAATAGCTTCAGGTACACATTATCCAGTCCATCTTTGATTTGGGGGTTCACTGAAGCATGGCTGACACGTGGTTATCGTGGGCCCTATGTGTCGCTTCTGTAAATAGACTTTTGTTTAAAAAAAAATTGACTGACTTGGAAAAACTGAAAGAAATACGAGGAGCAGGGAGAAACATTTTTCTCTCTATCCCTTCCCAGGAAATTGACAGGTCTGAGGAGCCTGGCTGTTCACACAGTAATTAACCTCTAGTAGCCTCTGTTTCTGCCCTTGTACATGGGATACACACAGTGGAGACTAGGAATTCTGGAGTCAGACTCCGGGGGGTATCTTCACACCATCACTTTCCAGTTGCTTGGCCTGGGACCAGTCATGGGGCTCCCTGTGCTTCTGCTTCTTCCTCTCTAAATGGAAGAAATAATGATACCTGCCTCCTGGGGTTCTTGTGAGGACGCTAACACGTGTATGGTATTCAGAACGGTGCCTGGCATAGTAAGTACTCAATAGATTCTAGCTGCCGGTCACAAGAATAGTGCACCCAGACACCGTCGTGCAGAATAATGAGGGAGTGGCAGTAGCAACCATCGTTATTGCTATTTAGACCGCCCTAGGACCTCTGGGCTTGTGGCTGCAGGTCCCTTTTGAGGAAGCCTTCAAGAAGGTCACACCAGCGATGGTTCAAGGCCTGGGAGACAACCTCCACCTACCTGAGATCTTCCCAACCTTCCGAGGGCAGAGACTCTGCAGCTCAAAGGCATTTTAATGTCAGAGTGAAAAAAGCTGGCCTTAGTGGGCAGCGAGTCCACATTCCTCATTTATAGGTGAGGAACCGAGGCTCAGAGAAGGCAAGCGACCCACCCAAGGTCACACAGCAGAATATGTGACCTGAGCTGGGAAGCCGGCGCAGGGCTCATGACTCAGCACAGCCCCGCCCTGCTCTTTCCCTCCCACAGCTTGTTCTGCCAGAGCTTCTGGCACCTCACACAATCCTCCCACCTCACCATCTCCCAGGTGGGCTCTCTATCAGGTTATGGGCTCATCTAATTCTTGGCCACATCCTGCTGAAGACCCATTTTTCTTGCTGAATCAAGCCGCCATTAGGTCCTGAAAGCCCCATAAGTCTTCTATGGACGAGCACATCCTTTAATCTATTATTCCACAGTCCTATTTATATATATTTATCCATATGGCTATATAAATAGGGCTTTGAGACATATAGTGGCAGGTTATTGCTGTAGCATAGCTGTTCTCCCCAAGTGGAAAACAGAAATGATGTATGGCTGAGCTCTTTTCCATGTAGAAAGCTCCCATCTGATTTATTAAGAGTTAGGTGGCAGCCACATGCCCTGGAGGAAGAGAATGTATTGCAAAGTTATCTAAGAACAGGACACTCTCGGCTCCAGACACCAAAAGGCAAGGCTGGGGCGTGGCAGGAGCTCAAGGAGCCTTAGAGCACCTGCTCACAGACACCTGCCATGTCCTGGTCTATTAACTAGGAGCCCTTTGGTTGCAAATTTAAGCAAAAAGGGGGAGTTTGGTATAAAGATACTGGGTGTCTCCAGGAGCCCAGAGAGGAATGTGGCTGGGTATCAGGAATGGCTGAGTTTGGAGAGATGAACACCCGTGTGTCTGTCTGTCTGTCTCTCCCTCTCTCCCGCTCACATCTCTGCTTCTCTCCATGCCTTGCTTCCAGTCTCCCTGCTCCCTGCAGAGTGACATTCTCCACATAGAAGAAAACACTCCCAAGTTCTCCTCTTACTGCTTCCACAGGCTGACTTTGCATTTTCTCTGACCCCGAGTACAAAAAACCCATGGACTTGAACTCCTGTCCCCTGCTTGGTCCAAGGGCCATAAGCAGGGTCATGAGAGACCAGAGCAGCTACTTCAGGCAACATATGGACAGACTGGGTGTAAGAAGAAGCAGTTCCCAGATGAAAGCGAAGGAATTTTGGTGAAGAACTGCCAGTAGACAAAGCCACCAGGTTGCTTGTCCTGTTCATTTGTTCCATTCGCTGCGTAAACTCAGAAAAGGCGCTTAACCTCTCTGTGCTCCAGCAACCTTAAGTGTAAAATCGGAATTGTGGTGTGCTCCATAAAGGCAGACATTTGCAACTGTTGCATCTCCAGTGCCTAATCAGAGCCTGGAACACGGTCATGTTCAATAAATCTCTAAATAAATAAATAATATCGAAACCTCCATTTAAATGAATGGATGGTAACTCCCTTGTAGGGTTGTTGGGAGGATTCAT
Organism: Tursiops truncatus; assembly: GCF_011762595.2. Classification (NCBI taxonomy): domain Eukaryota; kingdom Metazoa; phylum Chordata; class Mammalia; order Artiodactyla; family Delphinidae; genus Tursiops; species Tursiops truncatus. The sequence continues at coordinate 27,255,776 of NC_047053.1, read as the reverse complement.
TGAGGTTAAAAATAACTAACATTTAGAGGGCACTGACTTGCCAGGAACTGTTCTAAGCATGTAATTTAGTATGTGAAGTGTGCTTAGAATAGAGCCTGGTGCACGCACCCACACATAAGAATAAACTAGGGTCCCAGGAAGTTAGGCAACGTGCTGAATGGCAAAAGCAGGATTCAGATCGAGGGCTTTCTGAAGCCACAATGCTACCTTCCCCATCACCGACATCTCTAGTCCAGTAGTTTCCAACCACGGATGGAGAGGTGGAGTGTGTATAAATCCAGGATGTGGAGCACATGTCCATATGTGTATAAAACACGGTGTTGAAGAAATACGTTGATCACAGATACATTTATGACCATTTCAAAATATATTACATGTCACAGTGTTTAATGAAGTACAAATTCATTGTAAATCATTCATGAACTCACAGTAGCCTAGGATGGTGTTGTATTTTCTCAATCACAGAATACTGTGAGTACATCTGTTTTTTATGGGGAAGGTGGTGGAATTTTAATTTTGAGTGAAAACACTCAGATTAGGAACCTCTGAGCTAGCGCTACCTCCTCGTGCCACAGATGAGAGTCAGGCTGGGGTGGGGGCCCAGGAAGTGACTCACCCAAGGCCACACGGTGAGTTAGGACAGGCTCAGGGCTAGAACCTAGTCCTGGGACAATCAAGGTTTCCGGAGGGCAAGGGTATCACACACTAGCAGGATGGTAGGGGGCACAGTCCCCTTCCTTTCTGACAATTCCAACACAGGTGATGGGGAGTTACAGGGGGTGTGCTCTGCTCTGGAAGGGAGTGCAACTCTTATAAGCACTTGGAGATGATTTGGCATTTTCCGGTGAAGTTGAGGGTATATACACCGTGTGGTTTAGGATTGTACCCTAGAGAAGCTCTAGACACGTGAATAAGGAAATATGCTCAAGACGGTTCACTGGAGCTTTAAAAAATGGAATAAAGTAAATGACCATCAAGAGGAAGACATAAGTTGAAGCATTCGAAGACTTTCTTTCCAGTGGTTAGAAAGAATAATCCAGTTACTTCCATTCACAGGAATAAACCTCATGGCTGGAAACAGGACAACCTAGGCTGACGCTGGACCTGTTGTGAGGCCTTAGTCCCTTCTCCGCTCCAGGCCTCAGTTTCTTCATCTGTAAAATGGGAACGTGTGATTAGACCAGTGGTTTTCAAACTGTGCTTGGCAAAGCCCTAAAGAGGCTTCACAGGTTCTGCAAATTTAGATGCAAATGTCAGCTTTCAAGGAGATTTTAAACTATTTTAAAACTGTAGGAAACAGTATGCACACTCCAACGTGCTTTGTACAAATGTTAACTCTTCGCAGACTGGTGGTGCCAGGGCAGCGGGAAGGCTGCTCCGCTCCCATTCTACAGAACCCAGAGTGAGCTCCCCGCCTTCCCCGTTTCATCGGAGCACATCCTGAGACCGCAAGGCAGCAGCTGTTAAAATCCGTTGCCATTTTCAACTGCTCAGCTGAGAAAGTTAAGGTTTTGTTTCAATGTTGTGTAACCAAAGCAAAACATAGCAATAACTTCTGTGTTTTAGAAGATGATAATGGTGACCCATAATTTCAAATTTGTACTTTTTGTTAAATTTTATTTACTAATGCAATAAAATTGTTAAAAATGTTAAAATGACCTTTTTCTTTCGCTAATTTTATAGTCACGTGTAGTCCCAAGAGTTCCTGAATACCCCCAGACAATTTCAGTTTCTCCTACTATTTGCTATCATACATTGCGGTGGTATATTTGCCAAAACTAAGAAACCAACCTGGGTATATTACTATTAAGTAAACTCTAGATTTTATTTGGATTTCACTGTGTTTTTCCCCCACTAATGTCCTTTTTCTGTTCTAAGATCCAATCAGTCCAGGATACCACATGACATTTAGTAAAATTTGTACTTTCCTCAATCTCAATGTCCTCATTTAACAAATAAATGTGCTAAATGTAAGCCCGTAGTTTTATACTAATAAAATTTTATCTGTTTTGTGTAATGAAATTCCAGGAAGACTCTCTGGGGGAAGAGAGCAGGGATATACTGTTTTTTTAAACGGTTTGCAAGCTCCTGGAGGAGCTGATCCTTGAGGTCGGTGTGATCCCAGCAGCCCGTGGGGCACAGTTCCAGCACGGTTGGGTCTACCAGGACTTGCTAAAGAGAGCTAAGTCCCCAGCTCTCAGTGCGGAAGTTTCATGCCCTCTTTAGGTTGAAATTGCCTCTGGCTGTTCATCCTGAAGGGACTGGGATGCTCTTCTCCAATAGAACGAACATGAGCCAGGCGTTCATTTATTCATTCGTTCTTTTGACAAATGTTTAAGCACCTGCCATGTGCCAGGCAGTCTAGGAGCTGGGGCTACCGATGGGTCAAGTAGATGAATTACTGCCCTCGCAGAGCTTATATTCTAGTGGAGGAGATAATGATAAATGAGAGAGAAGTAAACTATACGATGTGCTAAATGGTGATGCCTAGAGAAAAAAACATAGTGGGAAAGGGACATGAAAGGTTGGTGGGAGGTGAAATTTTAGATAAGGAAGGAGCACACATCCTGGGGAAGAGCATCCTAGCAGAGGGATTGGCAAGTGCAAAGGCCCTGAGGCAGGAACACACCTGTGTGCTTGAGGAACAGCAGGAGGGCCAGTGAGGCTGTGGGGGAGAGACCAGTTAGGAGGCTGGATGGAACCTGAGGGGCTGCCCAGAGCCTTCCAGAAACTATAGCTGGAGACTTTCAGGCAGCCCTGAGGCTCTAGGTCAGCAGCAGGGGCTGAGCACTCACAGGCTGAGCTTTCATACGAGTGTGACCATGTGTGCATCCCCGGGGCAGCAGGAACACACCCTGACGGACAGTGGGGCACCTCAGATGTGTCCCTACATGAAGCGAAGGGTAGAGTAGGGCTGGCCTGGGTACCGTGCCAGGGCGGCTGCTGGTACCTCTCCTGACCCAGCTCCCTGAGGAGCCACAGACACAAGGAATGGGTGTTAGCCAGCCTGCCCTCGGATGGGGCCCATGGGGCAGGAGTGAGGCAGGGCACTGCCCAGGCAGGTCTCCCTGTGCTGGCAGCAGGCCCTGAACTTAACAACCCACGGAGAAATGAACACTGCAGCTCTTGGGGCTCTTGAGAAATTAGGAGAAACTTGGGAAGAGGAACTTCCTGCAATTCGTGGCATGGGTTGTGGGGGGGCGTTAGAGATATTTTCATGTTAATATTAAACCGAAATGTCCTTCTACACATGGCTAAATCTACAAAGTGTGGTCCATCCATTCAATGGAACTCAGCAGTAAAAAGGAAAGCGCCATTGATATTGGCACCAACATGGATGTGTCTCCACAAAGGATGCTGAGTGAAAGAAGCCAGCCAGAGGGACTTCCCTGGTTAAGAATCTGCCTGCCAATGCAGGGGACACGGGTTCAAGCCCTGGTCCGGGAAGGTTCTCACATGACATGGAGCAACTAAGCCCGTGCGCCACAACTACTGAGCCTGAGCTCTAGAGCCCGCGAGCCACAACTACTGAGCCCACGTGCCACAACTACTGAAGCCTGTGCACCTAGAGCCCATGCTCTGCAACAAAGAGAAGGCACCGCGATGAGAAGCCCACGCACCGCAACGAAGAGTAGCCCCCGCTCACCGCAACTAGAGAATGCCCGCGTGCAGCAACGAAGACCCAACTCAGCCATTAAAAAAGGAAAAGAAAGAAGCCAGCCAGAAAAGAGCACATACTGTACGATTCCACGTATACAAATTTGCAGAAAACACAAACTAATCTACAGTGACATAAAGCAGATTGCTGATTGCCTGGGGATGTGAGGGCAGCAGGGAGGGACAGGAGGGATTTCAAAGGGACTGGAGTGAATTGGGGGGCCGATGAATACGTTCATGACCTTGACTGTGGAAATGGGTTCCCAGTTGTGTACATATGTCAGAATTTATCAAGCTGTATGCTTTAAATATGTGCAACGTATTGTATGCCAATTTATACATCAATAAATTTGAAAAATGTAAATGGAGTAAACACTCCAAGTAAAAGTTAGAGATAGAATGGGAAAAATAAAAGGTGTGACTTTATTTTCCAAGATTTTACATATACTTTATGTATATATGTACATTTATATGTTTAAAACATGATTAAATGTTCTATATTTCATGTATGTTAAAATTTTATACATGATTATATACTATAATGTACACTTCTATGTATTTTATTTGTATTATATAAATATTTGATTTTTATGTCTTATATGAGTTTAGACATTTATAAATATATTTAACATACTGTATATAATTTATACATATTGTGTGCTATATAAAATTTTGCATTTATTCATTTTATATATTATGAACGTATATATTTTTAAAATTTATTTAATTTATTTATTTTGGGCTGCGTTGGGTCTTCGTTGCTGTGAGTGGACTTTCTCTAGTCGTGGTGAGCGGGGGCTACTCTTCGCTGCGGTGCATGGGCTTCTCATTGTGGTGGCTTCTCTTGTTGTGGGCTCTAGGCACGCAGGCTTCAGTAGTTGTGGCACGCGGGCTCAGTAGTTGTGTCTCATGGGCTCTAGAGCACAGGCTCAGTAGTTGTGGTGCATGGGCTTAGCTGCTCCGCGGCATGTGGGATCTTACCGGACCAGGGCTCGAACCCGTGTCCCCCACATTGGCAGACGGATTCTTAACCACTGTGCCACCAGGGAAGCCCATGAACATATTCCTGTGTGTGTATGTGTGTTCATAAAGGAAAACCCAGGCTCCCTAAGGGGTGATTGATTCAATCGCCTCATTCCATCAGCCAAAGCTCTCTCCAAGATTTCTTCAAATTCCCAACTGTTCAAAGTTCTAGACTTCCAGCCTCTGTCTCCTGGATGTGGCTTTATCTGCACCCCGGTATTAGTTTATAAACGAGACACACATCTTCTCCCCACACCCCTGCTACTCCCCAAGTAACCTCGAATACAAAGCTGCTGCCTAAAAACTGAATTTTCCGTGAATGCTAGGGAATCACCGCAGCACCTCACAGCAAGCGACTTGAAAGGGCATCTTATTCCTCGGGCCACCCTGGCTGGGGTTTTCTCCTCCGCCCCACCGCCCAGCGCTCCTCCCTCCTGGCTCCCACTTTCCTCTATGCCCCGCCCTGCTGGGCCACCTCCGCTTCTTCTCTTCCGAGCAGGGCATTCTGCCTGCCCAGAACCTCCTCCCAGACTCTCAAAATGTTCCACAGAACAAAAGACCAACAGAGAGGTAGTTGACAGCTGTTGTTTTCCAGCCTCCTACATATATATATATATACAGGTTTGTAACTGCACATGCATATGTATTCATGTGTACACACACACAGGCTTACCCCCCAAACGCCTACCGAGATGCTAACCCAAAAAGCAGCTCCCGAGGACCGGCCGGCCACCCCACCCCCTGGGTTCCTTTCCCCTCCCCACGCCCACGTCCCAGGGGCCCTCAGAGCTGCTGCCTCACCCCCTCACTCTCTGAAGTGTCTTTCCTTCCTGTCCTAAAGTGCTACTCCGAGTCCCTGCTCTCTCCCTCCGGGGCTTCGTTTCCTGAGTTAAGTAGCAAGCCCGCCAGTACAAAGGCTGAATAAACAGTCGGTAGAAATTAACTTGAACGTTCAGGGAGAAGAACAAAGACTTTCGACATGAGCCGGGGAGGGAATCATAATTGCCAGAGAGAGAGTAGCCGCGGGCTCCGGGCTGCAGGAGACACAGAAGCAGGGGTGTTGACAGTGGTGGAGACAGGCAGGTGCGATGCTGATTTGATAAGTAGAAGGGCGAGAATTCTATTGTAATGGAGATGCTGATGGAAGGGGGAATTGGGACTGAGAAAGGAGAGGGCTTCTGCAGGCAGCCAGCTGAGGATGTGTGCCCGGATGGGGGGGCGGGGGGGGGGGTCCCAGCCTCACCACCCAGCCCAGCTGGGAAGGAAAGGGCATCTGGCAGCAGGGGTCTGGGCAGCAGGCGTTTTGGTGGTGTCATCCCCCTGGAGCCATAATTATGGCCAAGGAGGCAACCCACAGTGGTTCAAGGGGACAGAGGAGCGGGGACCAGCAGTTGGGTCCCCAATGTGGCGGAAAGGATCCAGGGAAAGGGGGTAGACCCCACCCTGGAAGAACCCACAGAAGCAGATAAAGATGGTCTGTTTGAGAGACTTCTTGAAAGAAGCATTCAGCCAATGTTGCCCTCACACCTACCCCATTCAGCAGCTGAAGGGCATAAATAATAAACAAAATATATAATAAGTGCATCCTAGATGTCAGAAACTTTAGGTTAGCGTTCCACAATTTGAGATGGCACTATTATTATTGACCCTAGTTCACAGATGAAAAAACTGAGGCCCAGAGAGGTTAAGTAACTTCCCTGAGATCACACAGCTCTTAGCCAGTCACAGCCAAAAAATAAGGAAATAGTCACGGAATTCCGTTTGCGGCATTTCATCCTCTTTTAACTGAGTTTCTGTAGTATCTGCTTGAAGGCAAATGCACTTAATCGTTTATTCTGTCAACAAAATATTTTTGCGGGCCTATGATGCTCTAGGTCCTGTTTCATACACTAGTTACAGAAAGAGAAGACATGTCCTGCTCTCAAGAGACTCACAAATGCTAGCAGGCGATGTCTCAGTAGAAGGGTGCTCCACGTGGTGACGGCCCGGGCGGCCGTGAGGGATGGGTTGGGGGGTACCGTTTCTCACCTGGTGGGGAGAATTCAGAAGTACTTCCTAGAAGAGAGACCTTCAACGTGTTAGAGGAAGAAGGGACAACCAGAAGCAGAGACAGCTTTAGCAGAGGCAAAGAGCAAGAGAACTCGACTTGCCAAAGTTTGGAATGACTGGAGTTGAAGGTTGAGGGGGATGGTGAGTCCGGAGGCTCTGAAGGCCCACAGCATTCTGGAAGCCTCTCTGGACACACCAGGGGTCTCCCCTGAGGGTGGTGAGAATGGCCGGAGCCCCCATCCAGCCTGGAAATGAGGATAAAGAAATCTTCTGGGAGTGTTTCCCTCCCTGAGAGAAATGGAGGCAGCTCCCTAGGACCTGTGGCTGGTCCACTCAGGTTAGTGGGCGAGGATCCGAACATCAAACCGTGACCTTTCAGAGGAACATCACGCCACGCCACCTCCCCGGACGCCCAGGAAGCTGCAGGAGGGACACACAGTGTCCCTGTTGCTAAGTTGCTTCATGTTCTATATGTTCTCAGGTCCGAGGACACACCATAAATATTCATAGCTGGAAATACAAGTGAGGCCCCTCCGAGCTCTGGAAGAAACCACCCAGGACACCTGGCTTTTGTCATCCTGCCTTTAATGCCAGGTGAGAGCGGAGGAAGAACTATACCCTCTAAAACCCGGCTTCATTTGTTTAACAAAAGACATCTCCACGCTCTGTGGCCTCTTAATTTCCGTAGATGTTAAAGTGCAGAGAATTAAAGAATCAATGGGCAATTAAGGAGGCACTGGCAGGTTCTGGCCAAGAGCGTTTTATTTATTTATTCAGCCAGCCACACTGATTTTTAAAGCGCTAACTTTCCATTTTGTTTCTGACATCAAAAATAAATCAAACTAAACTGTACATGTCATAGCTGAAAAAAATTATTTGCACTATGCATTGCCCCTTTGAAGGTGGGGCCACCTGCAAAAGGAATTTTTGTCTGTGTCAAAAAAAAAAAAAAGATATGAATTCATTCTGGCACTGGCCTCCCCTTAGGACACAGATAGGACTGAAAAGATAGAAATACGATTTTTTTTTTTTTTTTTTTTTTTTGCGGTACACGGGCCTCTCACTGTTGTGGCCTCTCCCGCTGCGGAGCACAGGCTCCAGACGCGCAGGCTCCACGGCCACGACTCACGGGCCCAGCCGCTCCGCGGCATGTGGGATCTTCCCAGACCAGGGCACGAACCCGTGTCCCCTGCATCGGCAGGCGGACTCTCAACCACTGCGCCACCAGGGAAGCCCTAGAAATACGATTTTAATACACTCGTGATTTTTCCACCTAGTCTCAAGGTTCTTTTTGCTTTCTGAGCATCCATCTTCCTGGATCATCTTGGGAGGGTTGCAAGATTTTAGTCCATTAACACAGTGGTTGCTTTGATGAAATTTCAGAACGGGTAGAAAAAATAGCCACAGTGGGGACACAGGCTGGCCAGCCTCTGTGTTTCTGCTCCTGCTCCAGGACCTTTCATCTAAAGTGCGGGTTCCCTAGTGACCCCCCTTTTCCCCTCCATCCAGCTGACACCATTTGACATGCCTAACCTAAAAAGAAAAAGAAAAAATCGCCAGCCAGTCTCTTGTTCCTTAACTGCTCCCCTATTTGGACAAGCCCTGTCCAAATATGGACAACGTGGATGTCCCTGCACCAGCGACCTTCACTGTCCCCCTCCCCAGCCTTCCCCCCTGCCCCTGCTCACCCCTCTCCAGCAAGACCTCTGTCCACTTCCACTCACATTTATCCAAGCTACCCCAAGGTAGATTCTAGGACAGTGATTCTCAAACTTAAGCGTGCAGAACCACCTAGATGGCACGTTAAAACAGTTTCTGATTCAGTAGATCTGGAGTAGAGCCTGAGAATCTGCATTTCTAATAAATTCTGAGATTGAGACCTTACTTGAAGAACCACTGTTCGAAGACAAATCGGTTGGTAGTCAATACTTCCAGAAACTTGTGCTATGGCGCCATCTAGTGATCTACGACCACAGTGGCAGCAATCTGTGCTGGGCGAATTGCAGACCCTGAATATTACCCAAGAAATTCTTGGCTTGCGGGGGAGTACTTAAACCTTTGTTATCTCTACTTTTTTTTTAGGTAAGCTTTTTTATCGAAGTTAAATGATTTCTCTTCATCCTCTGAGCAACCACAGGCAGAACTGAGACTGGAGGACAAGTCTTTTGAAGCCAGAAATTCAACTGTACAGACTTTGGTGTTTGTCCCCCAGATTCTTCTAACCTAAGGCATGACAACTCTGACACACTGGCAGACAGCAAAACAGCCACCCAGGTTACACGATATTTAGTTGCTAATTTAATTTAACCCAAAACAGTCCTCAACACTTCCTGGCATCCAGGTTAAAGAAGGAAATCAAATTGCCCCAAGTTCTAGAAGCAGTAGGTCTCAAACTTAAGAGGGCAGGAGTTTAGCTGGGGGTTTTATTGAAAATGCAAATTCCCAGTCCCATTCTTAAGAGTTTCTGGTAGGACCCAGCACTCTGCATTTTTAACAGTCACTCCAAGTAAACTCTGAAGCAGATGGCATGAGCCCCTGATTTGAGAAAGACTGTCTGAAAAAGTAACCTCCTGTTACTTTTGGAGGTTAGGTTACAAGATGTTACAAGATGCTCATGTGCTTACTCGATGATTCCATTCATATGAAGTTCCAGAACAGGTGAGACTAATCTTGAGGTGATAAAAGAATGATGATTACCTGGGGGAGGGAGTATTGACTAGAAAACTCCATGAGAGAAACTCCGGGAAATGTTCCTCTTTATCTTCACCAGAGCGTGGTTACCCAAGGTGTAACTATATGCAAAAATGTATACAATCTACACTCAAGATCTGCGCACTTTACACACAAATATAGAGTGTACATTGTACCTCAAGGGTAATAATATATATACACACATGTATATATATTTACCTCAGTGCCCAGGCTGCAGCCCAGCTCAGTTAAACCTGCATCTCTGAGAACAGGTCCCAGGCATTGGTAGTTTTAGAAGCAGTTCCAATACGCAGCCAGGGCTGGACACAACCCACCCGCCTGGACCCGTGCTTCTCAAACCCTGATGTGCACACGAATCCCCAGGAGTCTTATTAAGACGAAGATGTGGGTCAGTGGGGGGCCTGAGAGTCTCTCCAGGTGCTGCCAGCACACTGGGCTTGTGGACCACACTTTGCTGCCCCAGTGAGGGCCTTCCTGGTCCACCCAGGGCTCTGGCCTGGTCACCCAACCAGGAACAAGCCTTCAGCAGGGGGCAGTCTACAAGACACACAGCTGCCCCTACAGAGAATCCCAAGGAACCTCAAGGTTCTGTAATTCTCAACGTCTGAAGACTTCACGGTTGGAAGAGGCAGGACATACTGAGTTGGGTTTTTAAACTGGGGGGACAAGTGCACACGTGTCTACAGTGCGGGGTAGCTCAGCCAACTTTCTCCGTAAAGGACTAGGTATTTGGGGCTGTGCAAGGCAGCTTCTTCTGTCACAGGTTCTCAACTTCGTGGCTGCAGCACTAACGCAGCCCTAGACAACAGGTGAACAATGGCCGTCGCCGTGTGAGAGTAAAACTATTTACAAACACAGGCCTGGCTGTGACCGTGTTTACGTCACACTATCACGCATGCGGCTGAATAGGAACACGAGAACCTCATAACAGTCTCCCCAGAGAGGAAATGTGTGTCTGGGGGACAGGAAAGGAGGCAGCCTGGCATTGTTATCTTCACGTATCTTTGGAATTGTGTACTGTGTACATTCATTGCCTTTAAAAAAACCAAAAACAGAGACAGAACTCGCGCACAGGACGTATTTGCAGACAGCCTGCTGTGAAGCTGTGTCCGCTCTTCTACCAGCCCCTCGTCCAAGTGCCGCGAGCCAGACCCACGGGACAAGCCCCATCTCAGCAGGAGGAGGGCCTTGCTTCTCCTCCCCTCCCCCCACTTTCCCTGGCCTCCCCTTCCTTCAGCGGAGCCTGGTGGAGGCCACCTCCTGCCGGGAGCCCCCCCAGCAGCACAGGAAGGTTGGCCTCACTCGTCCTCGTCCACATGGCTCCTTTGGCTCCATAAAGTGAAGCAGAGGTACTGCATGCAGGGAAAAGCAGGCAGGTCTGGAAGGCTTGGGTTCAAGTCCAGCTCTGCTGATTCTGAGCCCCGGGTGCCCACCTCAACCAGTGGTTGCCAGGATCCCATAGGAAGTGAGGGAAGGCAGCTCCACAGCAAAGCACCATCTGTGCAGACCTCACGGAGCCCACCTCCCAAACAGAGATGCTTCTTAAAGGGCCAGAGTGCGCCCCATCCTTGCAGCCCTCTAAGCAGGATGCCTGGCATACGGCAGGCACTCAATGGAGAGGAAGAGACCAGTGGAAATAGGTAGAGCTCCTGCCCTTCACCAAGTCAGGGGGGCCGGGAGAGCTGAGAAACCCATCCCTGGTCGAGGTAGGAGGTGGTTGCCTTCCCCAGCTTCTCACACGCCGTCTGTCGCCACCAGATGTCAGGGGGGCCTATTGCTAGCAACGAAGAGCCAAGATCTCTCCTAGATCATCTGCTTTGTAAAAATACAAAATAAGTCGGCCTCATTAAGAGGAGTCTCCAGGAAGGCCCTTACACACCAGTCTAAAATCAAACCTGGCAAGTACCTCTGTGCTCGTCTAATTCGGTTAAGGAGACACAGAGGGCAAGGAACTTGCTCCAAGGCCACGGCCAGAGCTTGGAGTCCTCAGAGGAAAGTCTGGGACCCAGAATGGTTCTGTTGCTCAGGACAAGCTAGGATGGGCCACATGAGACGCCCAGACCTCGTGACTCACGCCAGACCTGCTTTGTACACCACACCCCGTCTTGGGCTGGCTGCAGCTCTGTCCTACACCATCTTCATGCCGGGACCCAGGCACATGGACTAGTCTCCATTTGGAACTCGGTGGACGCTGGGCCAGAGGGAGAGGCCCAGTGAGTCACACGCTGGCTCTTGAAGCATCTGCCCTGGGACAAAGGCCACCTCGACCCACCTTTTGCTGAGATGCCCAAGTGCCAATATGTGCAATCCTACTGTGCGCAGGGGGGAGAGCGGGTGGAGTTTTTGGCAATAAGGTGTCCACTCCAGCAGAAATGCTCAGCCTGACAAACACTGGTGTGTCAGGACAAAAAGACAGGATTCATACATGCAAGGATTCATACCTGTTCAGAAAACAAAAAAACTCAAAAGAAACACAACAGATAGAAGTGAATCAAAATAAAGAACTTGGGAAGAGGTATATAAGAAACAGGTGAGCAAACAGAGCTCCCAATAGGGAGTTGGACCAAAAACTTTCTTGATAACATGATTGAAGTTCAATATCACCATTGAAAGATTCCTGAGATAGAGGCATACGTGAGAAGTTTGTAATCCTGAACTGAATTCTAGATGATTTCAACAAAACCCAGGAGACAGTGTGTGTGTGTGTGTGTGTGTGTGTGTGTGTGCGCGCGCACACGCACGCATGCACTTGTAGAAAAGGCAAAAATCTGACATTCTGCTGAGTTTCTTCTTACTCAGGGAGAAAGTGGATAACTGAAATCCACTCATAACATAGAATCAAGATGCTGAATGCCAACTTACTACAGGGAAAACTTCTGACAAATAATGATGAAAGCAAAAAAAGAGCCAGTTAGAAAACATAATAGGACAAATAAATGACAAATAATATTGCAACAGTGATCACAATCAACAAGTTATATTGACTTTCCAGATTTCGCCAAAAAAAAAAAAAATTCTAGCAATGTCCTGTTTACAAACCACCTACCTCCTGTAAAGCGATAGAGAAAAGATGCTTTTGTTTTGAACATAAGTTCAAAACAAGAAGAACCAAACAGGAAGACATTTTATTTTTTGGCCGCACCACGTGGCTTGCAGGATCTCAGTTCCCTGACTGACTAGGGATTAAACCTGGTTACAGCAGTGAAAGCCCAGAATCCTAACCACTGGACCACCTGGGAATTCCCGCGAGCTTTTTAAAACTAAGCTTCAACCAACCTATAAAAAGAAGCTGTCGAGGAAAAACAGGAAAACATGATAATACCAATATACAATCCTTTAATGTACTTTTCTTAGAAATGGACAGATAGTATAGGCAAAAAAAAAGGGGTGGTGGTGGTGGAGGGAGACAGCAAAAAAGAAGAAGATTTAAATAATTTACAAGTTGAATTTGATAGAGTACATAACACTTTATACCAAACCAACAATATGCGTTATTTTCAAATGTGATAGAACGTTTTCCATGATCCCCTCCCCCCAAAAATCATTCTAAAGTTCATCTGGAGAAATAAATGCAAAAAAGAATCTAGAAGTTTTTTTTTTTTGCAGTACACGGGCCTCTCACTGCTGTGGCCTCTCCTGTTGCGGAGCACAGGCTCCGACGCACAGGCTCAGCGGCCATGGCTCACGGGCCCAGCTGCTCCGCGGCGAGCACAGGCTCCGGACGCGCAGGCTCAGCGGCCAGGGCTCACGGGCCCGGCCGCTCCGCGGCATGGGGGATCTTCCCGGACCGGGGCACGAACACGTGTCCCCTGCATCGGCAGGTGGCCTCTCAATCACTGCGCCACCAGGGAAGCCCTAGAACTTTTTGAGTAAAAACATATCCATGAGGCTGTTAGTACTGGTGTGATGGTGACCAATGGAAGAGTCCAGTCCTGAGCTGTACAGACTGGCAGCCTCCAGCCACCTGTAGCTGTGGAGCACCTGTGCTACTGTGAGTCTGAACCCACAGGCTGGAGTGTAAAATACACACGTGGGATTCCAAACTTAGTATAAAAACACTGTAAACTATCTCAGTATTTCTAAAGTCCATTACATGATGGAAAAACGGGTTAAACTATTATTAATTTCATCTGCTTTTTCCTTTTTACTGAGGCTCCTAAAAATTTAAACTATGTCTACTGGACGGCACTGGTCCTGAAACGGGCCTGGGTTTTCAATTTTCTGTCCACATCCTTTATGTGGACTTGTTCACGGACTCTTAGTCTTACTTTCTGATCATCATAGAGTTAAAAATGTTCACTCTCTGGCCTAGATGCTGCCAAGTTTCTCCTGGACTTGTTTACATAAAAATAGGCAAAATGATGGATCTCTCCTGCCAGCGCTTTTCCAATTCTCAGTTCCACAGCTTTCCTGTGGGCTGGTCCATCAGCCACTGCGGTGTGTGTTCGGGGAAACGGCACAAGGCATGATCCTCATGCTGTTGCAGAGCAGTCGTGGTTGAGAACCTGGCTTTGAGCCTCAGCTCCACTCCATCCGCAAACTGGTCTAGTCTCAATCTTCTACCTGTGGCATCAGGCCCTGCCTCGCTGGGTTGTCATGAGACTAATAAGTATTACCTGTAAAAAAGCACGGCGTCTGACAGGAAGTTCTCCAGCTAAACCTTGTTCGATCTTCAGCTTGCAGTGGTTAGGTGCCACCTCTAAGCTGTACAAGGTGCAGCAGTAACCCCAGAACCCAGCCTCCACGCTGACACCCCACGAGGTCTGGTCACTCCACCCGTACCCAACAGGGCTCCAATGCACACAAACACCTGCAACGAGAACAGGCTGGATGCTCTAGCTCCCGTGCTCAGCCACCCACCTCTCCCTTACACCCTTCTCCAGCCCCGGCTTCTCCCAAGAGGTCAAGTTCACACTTCAGCTGGCCCCTGGATGGCCCACAGGTAATTCAAAGAACATATCAAAAATGTACTCGCCCGGAGGGTCGTCGTCTGGCCGGGTGGAATAAGCACCTCTGTAAAACCGGAAACCCGCTCCTCTGTAAAAGCAACAAGATTACCGGCAAAATGGTCAAACTCAACGTTTTCAGAACTCTGGCAATTAATCAAAGGCCCACAGCAATCTAAGAAGTGTTCATCCGAAGAGTACATGCCTTTCAGCAACTTCCAACTCACCTTCCCTCCAATATTCCACCCCTGAAGGTTAAAACCCGAGACACCAAGCACAGCCCACCTCCGCATCCCCACGGCCTCCCCTACCCCGTCCTGGGGCCTTAGCCAAGGACCCTGACCCCGTCATTTGTCAGACCAAGAGCCACCCCAGAGGAAGCCTGTCTCGGCTGGACCACCCTGGCTTTGGTCTCTGCTCCTTCACCTCGCCCATCCTCCTTCCTGCACCAGAATCACGTGGTTCCCACCTTCAAAACCCCTCCATGGCTCGCAAAGATAGAGACCAAACCCACACACCCAGCTTTGTGAACCCTCCTCAAACTAGCTTGAAGGCTCCCATACACCCTTTCCTGTTCCAGTGATGCAAACTGTAGGGAACAAAGCCGAGACCTGAGTATAATCCGCCTTGGCCGAAGTCACACCCAACTGCTGCTGGGACTTAGGGCTGTTGGCAGGTAAGACCACATGAGAGCTGGCAGTGGGCCAAGCTCTGTGCAAGCAGAGATATCCGGTTGGCCAGAAAGTTCATTCGGGTCTTCCCGTAACACCCTACAGAAAAAGACCCAAACGAACTTTTTGGCCAACCCAACACTTCCATTTCATTTCATTGCCTTACGAGGTTGGTACCATTATCTGATCCCACAGATGAGGGAAATTGAGGCTTTTATTTTAACCACTTGGTCCCCACAGCTTGGGAGAGTGGCTGCAGCTCTGCAGAAGGATGCCTTCAGTGTGAAGGACCCCAGGGCTATCTCAGCTCCCCAGAGACCCCTGGAGGGGTGGGCAAGCCCAGAGGCACAGAGGCCTGGAGGCGGGGCCCCTGGATCAAGACTTAGCTCTGCTCTCACCATGTAAATGTATTTTTTTTATATCATTCTTAGCACTACAGTACCTTAAATAACTTCACAGATCTATCAGGAATGCACAAAGTATTGGGGAAACCAGTGCTTTAAACTCAAGCCTGGCTATTTGAGACCGTCACTGGGGGAAGCCAGAGGAAGCTTGGCTCCCACCGTGTGGGGCAAAGGCAGGGAAAATACCAGACGGAGATTTCTGGCTAAACTGTCTTCAAAGGAGCCATGGGTCTCCTAGTTTAGTTGGGACCCTACAGCCCATCACACTTACAACCATCCTTCACTCCCCTTTTTCACCATGGAAAAAAATGGACTCAAAGTTACAAGGTATACAATTTGAGATTTATATAAGCTTAAGTTATTTAAACTGCACAGTGCTGAATGCAGTCTAAAAAAGAATCAAACACACACCACTGCAAGGTAATTCAATGAGCTGCTTTTTTTTCTTTTCTTTTTTTTTAAACAAATTTGTACAGAAAATAAACAAAAACAAAAATCCCCGGATCACACCTATACCATACAGTCACCCTGTCAGGTATGCAGGATGCGATGGGAGCTGGGACGGGCAGCGGTAGCCGGCACAAGTAACTTCTGCTCACAGACAACATGGGATGTGGAAAAATCGTGGGTTCCCTTTGTTCTCCAGTGTATCTTGTACAAAATAATTACATTTTTTTAAACATATTTACAGAGTTTGCACAAATAGAAAATGGTTACAAATTACAACAGGATTGGCAAGACAACAGTTCCCCCCTCTCCCACTGACCGAGGCTGGAGGTATGATTGCTTTGTATTTACAGATGCATTAAAAAGTCTGCCTTCTTAGAGACCTAGACGGAATTTATAAAAAACGGTTAAATATCATAAATTCATTTGTAAGCTGTACAAGTGATCGATGCCCATCAGTCAGTTCGTGTCTTGCTCCCTGAAGATAGACTCTGAAGGTAAAAGAAACCCTTCCCCACAAGCAAGCGACACCTCCCCTGGCCCGTCTGCCACAGGGGCTTGGGTCTGGGTAGCGGAGGAAATAGGAATAATGGAGGGGGGGCAGGACAACCTGGTTGAGACCGTTTTCCTTCCGCTTTTGTTTTAAATAAACAGCTTGCAACCAGGTTTAGCCAACTGGCTTGTTACGCGCCATCCTATGGCTTTGAAAAGAACCCACAGTTCTTTCCTTGTCTCAGAGACGGAACATCTCAACATGACTACAGTACAGAAAGAAAGGACTTTCGGGGGAGGACAAATGTTTGTAATTCTGATGTAAAGTCTTTGCCTTGAGTACCAAGCCCAACTTCAACAGTGCAAAAAAGACTCCAGAAGCGGCGTGGGGAGGGGGTCAGAGGCTCGAGTAATAGCTGTCCACCCACTGAGCAAGTCCTCGCTCCACCAGCGACCGGTTTATCAACACCACCTAGGAGAGAAAGGTCTCTGGAGAGCATGGCCACGGCACCAGGGACCACTTCCCAAGCCAGCGTGGGTTCCCCCCTCACAGCAGGCGCCTGAGTCATGGGGTGGAAATTTGATTCATCTTCTGGGCCAACAGGGGATTCACTTACAGGTTCTGTCGGCATGCAAACAGCCTTTCCAATAGGCTGAGGAAATCTAGGCTTTAGTACCAGGAGATGAAGGAGAAAACCCAAACGGACAAGGTCCAGGAAGGCTCACGGACATTCCGCTGTGGGGACTGTCACGTGCACTGTAGGACGTTTAGCAGCACCTCTGGCCTCTACCCACTAAGATGACACTAGCATTACTCCCAACTGTGGCCACCAACAGCGTCTCTGGGCGTTAAAAGGGAAAGAAGGACAGAACTCACTTCATCTCCAATCACACTCCAGAGCTGAATCAGAGGAAGGCCGGTTGGACTATACCTCGTCACCTGAAAAAAAAAACAAAAACAAAACCCTCCACACCATGTTTAAAAGCTACCCCATGCACCTCTCCTTAGAGACTGCTGGCCAACCCGGGGTGTGAGGCACAGGAAAGCAGGCACCGAAAAGTCAGTTCCCAAGAAGCCCAGAGAGTTAGGCGAGGCTGGGAGGGACTGCAGATGCCAGGGAGGAGGCTCCTGAGACAGACCCTGTCCGGCCTGCCCCCCGCCCCCGCCCCCCCCCCACCAGCCACACACCTGAGCCAGCAGTGCTGCATTGCCTGTCATCTCACTCATAGCTGCATCCGCCTCAGGTGAGAAGTGGTCATCATCTTTAGAAGGAAAAGCAGCATTTAGACTCTCACTGAGGCGAGGCACTCGTCACTCACACAGCTTGCAGGTGTTTTCCAAGCAGAAGACTTCACACACTCCCGTGGACTTAAGAACTCCATGGGGCGTAGCCACACCTACGCCAGGTTCAGAGCCCCAGGCCTCCCCGGGGCTCCAAGTGGGTACACTCGGGGTGCCTGCTGCATGCCAACCGCTGGGGGACGGAGGGCCAAAGGGACAGAAACTCTGCCTTCAGCGGAAATACCACCGCCACCGCTTATTTGGGGGCCATGTGGACTGAGCACGTTGTATGTGTTCTCACACCAAATCAAGAACACGCTTTACAGGCGAGAGCACGGAGACACAGGCCAGTGGCCAAAGGTCAACCAGCTCCCAGAGTGATGCAGGTGGAATTCAGATCGAGGCAGCTGGCCACACAGCCCAATTCAGGCAGTGACTCTAAGTGGGCAGGGCACGCAGACCACATTCTTTGTCAGGTTATACAGGTCACGTCCTTGTACAAGGACATACCCAAGGCGAGAGGCAGTGAGGACGGGAGGGGCAGGATTAAGGTCTGGGAACGTCCACGTTCTGGTAGGTGCCTCTGTTGGAAGCCGGAAGCCTCTCAAAGCTGGAGGCCTGGGCAGAGTCTAGAACAGTGGACCTGAAAGGGTGGTCCACGGACCAGCAGTACTGGCATCGCTGCAGAACTCGTTAGAAATGCGAGTTCTCAGGCTTCCGCCCAGACCTATTCCATTGGAAGAGTGGCAGCAATCTGTTTGCGCTTAAGCCCTGTAGGTGAGAACAAGGGTCTCAAAGAGGAAGACCTACTTTCAACACCTGCCTGCACCCCCCCAAGCCAGAGGCCCCCCCCCGTTACCTGACAGGGGCATCACGCTGTCCAGAAGGACCTCTGCTCCCTGGAACGGCAGGGTCACAAAGTCAGACCTAGAAAGGCAAGAAAGGCACAAGCTGAACAGGGACTTCACGGCTGACTCACTCTGGGCTGACGTTCGCCTTCTGCTTAGCGCCGTGACCCCCACAACCCAGGGTGAAGCCACACAGAGGTACACACGACAGGCAGCAGGCCACAGCACCCAGCTCGCCCTGCCACAGGCCTGGCCTCAGAGGCGCTGCCTGCATCCCGCTCCCCAAGAGAAGCCGCCTCACTTTTGCCTACTGACACTTGGGGGAATTCTTCTACCAGACGGGCCTTTCTAGCTCCGTCTGGCTGAGGCGAGCATGGAGTTTGTTTATATCATACTCTGCTAAAACAGAGTAGGCAGCAGCAGGGAAGAGTCAACCCACATCCCAGGCTCCAGCTCTGCAGAAACCACTCCCGACTCACCGGATCTGCCGGAGCACGCCTACTTTCACTCTCTTGTATCCACCGTAGTCAACGTAGCGAATCTCGACTTCATTGGTCTCCTCGTAGGAGGCCACCACCTGGGCTCGCCACCAGGCACCGTCCACGCCAGGGGCAGCGCAGATGACCGTTACTGCAGGGCAGGACGAGAGCATGTGCAAAGGCCCGGCGCAGGGCAGGGCGACAGCAAGCATCCCCCAAGGGAAGGACTTGGCCCGCCTCACATCTGCGCCACCCAAAAAGCTACCCAGACCAGAAAGTGTTCATCCACATCTGTTTACTCTGAGACTCACTGAAGCCAGAGGTAGACACAGATTAACTGGAATAAACCAAGTAAATTCCACAATTCAGGGAATGGACCAGCAACTCTGCCTTCTACTCTTTAAGGGAATGTCCCAGAAAAACATCGAGAGCCTCCGAGTGCAGATCTCAATGGCTGGTTGCTAGCACCTGCTCTGGCCCACGACAACTCAGATGCAGGGCCCATCAGAAGGCTCCCAGGCCCAAACCCCAGTTCTTCTGGCCTTTGCTTCAGGAAGGCACTGAGAGCACTAATGCCCGGGACAGCCAACCAGGCCAGAGAGCAAGTGCCCCCCAGCGTCACCAACCACACCCTGGCGCAGCAGGGGGGGGGGGGGTCTGTGACACAGCTGGCCACGCCGTGTCCTAACCCTTAAAGGCAGCCCCTGACGTAGTCACCTCCTGGCCTCCAGTTTGCTCTTTACTTCTGGGCTGAAGCAACATCAGAGAATCTGACAAAAGTGAAATCCTTATTCCTCTAAAAGAAAACCCATAAAAAATGCTACCGAAATTTCAAAGGTTTTCCTCACGCCTTAAAGCCCTCTGGGGGCTCCAGGTTAGGAGTCCCTGATGGGGTGGGTTAGAGACACGTTTCAACGTTCGATTCCCTCCCGCTAACGAGGGCAACAAAGGTAACAGCTCCTGCGCAGGGACCACCTGGGCACGTCACTGACTCTCTCACCTGTCCACTAGAGATGACCCAAACCACCACAGGACTTGCTGCACTTGGGGATCTTCTATGGGACCTGCATCTGCATCAGGTACTGTGCATGTTTAACACACACAGTAGCCAACTGCAATTCCTAGATCAGCCCCACTCAACAGGTAAGTAGCAGAGCTGGTGCCAACACTCTGCTCTGACCCCTTTCCTCCGTCAGCCGATGGAAACGCCATATTGGGCTAGCCAGGAAACTCAGCCCAGCACACTCCATGCCAACAGCAAGAACCCAGGGATGCTGCTCCCATGAAGGGTCCAAAACAGCCTCCTCTCGGTCAAGACCAAGGGCAGAACAACAGGAGACCCCCAAAGCTTCTCCCCAAGCCTGGCCAGAGCCCAGGTTCCCCTCTGACCCCCAGGGCAGCACTTACTTTCCACTGGGGTGGGCAAGGTGGGGATTCCAGGCTGAGAGTAGCAGAGGTACATCTGCTGGTCCAGGCTGCGCAGCGCATGGAAGGTAGGGTGTGTGTGCTGCTGCACAAACAGGTGCCCGGCATTGACCTGGTTGACCACGATCACCTCCACAGTGATGCCATCCGGGAGCATGAGCTGCAGAGGAGAGGGGTGGTGAGCACGGCAGCAACTCTTCTCATGTCTGGGATGAGCACTGAGGCCCCAGGGGAAGTGTCTGAACTGGCACATCTTTGAAAAAGGCATGACTACCCAAAGCAACATGGCACCCAGAGGCTGACAGAGGTTCAAGGAGAACTATTTTAGCCGTGCAGTGTTTGGCTCCACTGTGGCCCTTACCCTGCAATACCACAAGTAACCACTAGAGGCAGCCTCAGCTCAGCTGGGCAGAGAGGCTCCCAGGAGCCAGCTGTGGATGCAACGTCCCGCCTCCCACTGGCCTGGGCACAACTTCCCTCCCTCGCCTCTTCAAGAGCCTGTAAGACCCAGGGAAGACAAACAGGAATGAGGTGGCCACTGAGAACAAGAATAAGAGGTAGACCAGCCCTCGGACCCCTCAGCCAGCTCACTGGGACCTGCAGCTGACCCCAGGAGCTCTGGTTTGACAGCATCTCTCTGCTCTGCCTTTCTACCAGCAAGCAGAGGCCTGAGGTCAGGTCCACTGTCAAGGTCTGCACAGTCCGAGTCATTTGTTCTTCTCGACTCTCCACAGACATCCTCCCAACTCATTCCCACTCTGGGATTTGGAATGTAGGTTTGCTCGGTGCGAGGTCCCATGCTAAAGACCCTAGAAGAGGCCAAGACTGGTCTCTCAAAAAAAAAAAAAAAAAAAAAAAAAAACTGTCCTTAAGGCACTAGTTTCCCTGATACTAAGGCAACATCCAGGTGCGCCGGATGGACACAGTAGGGCATCTACTCCACCTCCCAGCCAGGTGGCCACAAAAAGCCTCTGGCTGAGAATTCTGTGCCTCCCCCCGCTCCTGCCCCCGTCCTCTCAGCGCTGCTGGCTGAGAGGCACCTCTCCAGTCCCACCCAGCCACAGAGCACAAGGGCAGGAAGCCTCACCAACCACTCACTTACTTAAAAAAAGAGTGGGTCTGTGGTCGAACCTGGTGGGAAAAACCCTATGATTCAGAAGTGGAGCACGGAGTGGGGTTCAGCCCACTCCCAGATACCCATGGGAAAGGAAAGGGACATTCACCTCTCCCCGCAAAGCACAAGGGTCTTTGGAGGGAGGAAGATACCCTCCCCTAAACGAAATCCAGCTTGGAGCTGCACATTCACTCCGCCTGTGAAATGCAGTGTTCTCGGCCTTCAGAACCCTACAGCTCTACTCCCGGTGAGACGGGGCTCAACAGGGCTGGGGGCACACAGCAGGGAAGGATGACAGGCCCCAGAGAGCCTGCAGCCCCAGCACGCAGGCCCCCGACGCGCCCGCTACCCCTCCGCCAGGGCTTCCGGGGTGGGGGCGGAGGCAGGGGTTCTTCTCCTTTATGACCCAGGAACCTCCCGTGAGGCAGGAAGGCGAAGGGGAGCCTTCGCCAGGGCCACCGCTAGACCTGGCTCAACTAGGAGGAAGGAACAACGACACAGTAAGAGCCCGTTCGAGCCCAAAACGGTGGGTCCCAACCAGGTCTCAGAGGTGATCCAGGACACAGCACCAGCTTTAAGGAGTCCCGAGCCAGCCTGCACACACCCAGTCTGGACAGACTACAATCCTCTCTAGGCAAACGCCCTGAAAACACGAAGGGTGCCCAGGCGGCAGAGCCAGGGGAGAGTGGTCCTTCCGAGCAGCAGGGACCGAGAGGCCTGTGGCTTCCGACCAGCACTGCGGCCCCCAACCCGATCCAGAGCACAGGCTAGAAGCAGAACTGACCAGTGGAGGGCAGAGGTGAGAGGGCACCGGCATCAGGGTGCTCCCGGCCTTCCTGGCCCACGCTCTTGGGAGTCTCCTGTTTGGGGTAGGCTGGGGGAAAGGGGCAAGGCAGCCCCGGCCCCCAGAGGCATGCTCACCCAGGAAGTCATCGGGAGAGAAGGCAGGGCCAGCGAAGGCAGTGGGGGAGCGTAGATGTTGGTGAGGTTCAGTTCCTTGAACTTCTTCCCAATCAAGCTCAGGGCCTTGTCCACATGATGCTGAGAGCCTGAGTGGGGTGTGGGAAGCAGGACACAGCCACAGGGTAAGACAGACAGCAGAAGGGCACTCAGGCACACCCCCCACTGCACGGGACTTTTCCTAGAGTTCGGGTACATCTCTCATGTGCCAGAATGCCCGGCCTCGCCTCCGGATGAAAGGCATCTAAGAAGCTTGCCGCCTGCCGACCTTTCAAACGAGACCTCTACTGTTGTGACTACACTCACGGTAACAGGAGCCTAGCAGCCAGGGAGGCCCAGCCTTCGTCGACCATCAACCCAGGACCCCTGGCCTGCCCCTGAGTGCCCACACCTCTCCTGACCAGAAGACCAGACTCAGGGGGGACCCGAGTCTCTTTCAAGCACCAGAAGTGGAAAGGAGGGTAAAGGGAAGCCCCACTCCCTTCACCTAGGGTGAGGAGCAGGGCTTTCCACTCAGAGACTTAAATCCCAAAAGGGGAGCAACCGGGACTCAAACGCTTCAAGTTACTTACACTTCAGGTAAGAAAACTCAACACAGGGCAGCAGCTGCCACTGACCTTCTATGTGGCAGATCTGGACGTTCTGGGTGTACGGAAGGCTCGAGATGTAGATCTTGGCACCAGACGTCTGCTTCAGAAAACTCACATACCGTCCCTGCTTGCCAATCAGCCGCCCAACTAGGTGCTTCCAGAGAGACAGAAAGACGAGAACTCAGTGAGAAATCAACTCCCTGCATCCCCAAGACCTGCCTTTGTTTTATACCAGGTCAGGCTCGAACATAATATCTGTTAACACGTCAGCACTCACTTGCCAGGCACCGTTCTAAGCACTTACATTTACTCAGAGTAAACGTATGAAACAAACAGCATGTGTTTATCACCATTTTACAGTTGAGGGAACAAACCCAGAGGGGTTAAGTAACTCGCCCAAGCTCACACAGCGACTAAGCAGCTGGACTAGGCAGTATGGCTCCAGGCCTGGGCAGTTTCCATTTCATCCCCGACAGTGGGGCCCGTATTCAGAAGCTGCAGAGGCAGTATTTTCTCCTCCCAGATCCACACTATGAGATGTTTCACTAGCACAAAGTTTGATTTACAAGTCGTCCACTCCTCCAAGTCTGCTCAGGTCCGAAAAAGAGGCTCGATTTGAAAATAAAAGTCTATGAAAGAGCCCTTGGGCTCCAAACTTAGCCACAACATTAAGACGAGCCCTGAAACATTCCCCAACGACCCCACCCCGAGGAGCCGCTAGGGACATGGTCACTCCTCACCCAGAGCTGCCTGGGTGTGCCCTTTGCAACCACTGAAGGAGAAGAGGGCAGGACTGCCACCAGGGTGACCAGGGGAAGAAAGAACTCAGGGAGCCAGAACCGCAGGGCAGAGCAGCCCCCTAGACCCCGAGTTCAAACCAATCCAAGTCTCCACCTCGGTGGGAGGCTAAGAGCCTCAGGAGAATGCAGTCGGCCAATTATTTCTGAGCCCCAGAGACAGCCATCAAGATCAAGCTAGTAAGATATAAGTTAGAAAAGAAGCTAGAAACCACTTAAGCACGCTGGAACTGGGGGACTGGTGAAGTAAATTGACATTCACACAATGCATAATGCAGTTAAAATTACATTTTCAAAGAATAACTCAGAAAGCTAAATTGTTAAATATTTAAAAGCATTAATTAGAGCAACACAATCTTAGTTTTGTTTAAAAACCACAGGGTGCAAGATGAGAAGGAAATAGAAGTCTTCCCCGTCACTCTCGGGGGTGGAATTAGAGCCTGATTTTTATTTTCTTCCTACACGGCTATACTTCTCAAGCCCTCTAAGATACAAGTTTATGCTGTGCTCAATCATAAAACACACTTTGCGTCGGAGAGCACGAGAAGAGCAGCGAGGGGACTCCCGGCCGGCCCCTGCCCTCAGTCCGGTCTTGCTGCCATCTCCAAACAGATCTGAGTCCCAGGCCCACAAGAAAAGCCCCAGAGGAGGGGAGCAGGCCTGCGAGTGGGAAGAGGATGCTCCTGAAGGCAGCCGGAGGGATTCCACTCTGCAGGAAGCTCTCTGGATCCCGGCAAAGTGGAGCGCTCCCATCCCTTCCGCCTCTGGCTCCCTGGGGGCTTCTTCCGGTTTACGGCCCCTCCCTCAGACCCCTGACCCCAGCCTGGGGGCACCGAGAGCTCGCAGCCCTTACCTTAGGCACCTCGATCTCCCAGACGGTGAGGTCGACCTTCTTGGGATGGGAGCCTGCCTGGGCATTTTGGAAACCGTCAGGCTTCCTGAGGCCACAGCAGCTGTCCACCGAATCCATGCTGTTCCCGTCCGAACCTGCAGGGGAGGAAGCAACACGCACAGACACACAGACAGACACCAGCCGGAGCAGTTAATAACATCCAACTTCCAAACTCACATTCCCGGGAGGCCCCCGCCCCTTGCCCCCTCCCTCAAACTTGGCAGGTGACTGTCAACTCGCAGTCTAGAAGGCTCAGAACAGCCCCCAATGAAAGGAGGCCTGGGGGTGTAGAGACACCTAATTTTAGCCTGTCACTTACAGTCCCACTTGCTTAATTGGCAGCCGCGCCCAGCACAGCTGCTGGAGCAGAGACAAGTGGTGAACTACGAAGAGGGCGACGCTGGCCCAGGAAGGGGGGCCCACGGGGGGGAGGGGGGCCGGCAGGTCCCACGGTCTCAGCAGCTGGAAGTAGGTCCCCATGGAGACCAACCCGTCACAGCTGGTCCACACCCTTCCAACTAGGCAGCCCCTCAGACGAAGGGCCCCTGGTCCCCAAGGCCCCAGGCCTGGGCACACAGGCGGTGGCCTTCCGCCAAGCAGAGCTAGAGAGAGTCCTCCACGGCCCTTATCCCGGACAGGGCCCTGCTAGAGAAGGTGACGGAAGGAGGCCCCCCTCCCCTCCGCTTAGGCCTGACTCGTGCCGCCCCTCTGAGTGCTCTTCTGGGCCCAGGGGGTCTTCGACCCCCGCTCAAAACCGGAGCGAAAGTTCGGTCCCGGTCCCGAGAGGAGAGAGCGGGAAGCGGGACTGGCTCCGACAGGGGCTGCTCCACTCCCGCGCGGGGTGTGCCAAGGGGTCCATCTCAGAAAACGGGGGCCACACCAGCTTCAGAGAAGTGGCTCTGGCTTCAATATGGAAGGCTCAACTGCCAGGAGGTCGTTCCTCAGCGTCTACTAACTAGGTTATTTTCCACACCGTTTCTCCAAACCCTGGACGGACACAGGCCCCTGCCGAGCAATCCACCTGCTACCTGGATGCCGGGGAGGCAGGCGCTGCTGCCAGCTAAGGACGAGTCCCCGTGAAGCGACTCCTTCAGCCCCGGGGGCCCAGACGGGCTTGACGCAGGGAACGCCACCCCTTCGGAGAGAAGCCTGCTTAGCCGACCTGCTAGGACCAGAGGTGGCTGACGGGGGGCTCGGCTCATACACGGCCCCCAGCCGCTGCCCGACGGAACAGGACGCGCCTGTCACCCCAGTGACACCTAGAGGCAGCTCCAACCACACCAGGAACTCCGGCAAGGCCGGCTCCACTCAGCTGGGTGGTCCCTGGGCCACTCTAAGCTTCGACCTCCTCGCGCCCAAGGCAGGGCTACTGCGGGAGAATGCTGGAAGGCTCGAGCCTGGAGCCGGGCACAGCTAGTGCTCAGTGGGTGGCTCCACCACGCTCCCACCTGCCATGCCCACA
Organism: Tursiops truncatus; assembly: GCF_011762595.2. NCBI lineage: Eukaryota > Metazoa > Chordata > Mammalia > Artiodactyla > Delphinidae > Tursiops > Tursiops truncatus. The sequence goes on along the minus strand of NC_047053.1, from coordinate 27,229,526 downwards.
CCTCCCCGCTCACCACTCTCTCCCCTGCAGCCTGGACACATCTGAGTAGCTACTACAATCAAACTGGAGTCAGCATGGTGAGGCTGAGGGGCAAGAGGCAAAGGGAAACTCCTTTATTCCTAAAAGATTTTCACCCATTTTAAGATGCTTTAAAACAATTTTAAAGCATCTTAACATCCCTGAAGTTGGGTGCACCTTACGGTCTCTGGCTTCCTACACTCGTGAGCAGCAGCATTTCTTTTTTCTTTTGGAGGTACACACAAAACAGCAGCGCCTTAACAACAGCATCTTACAGGTGACGACTTGTAGCGTGTGGTACACACCAGATGCTGCCGAAAGCAGTGATATTCCCAAGAGTCCCGACCTTCCTGGAGCCGCAACGGTAGGGAGTGGCTCCAGGACAAGCAAGCTGGATACCCACAGAGGGAATCCATGGCCTCTTTCCGTGAGATCAATGAAAATACCCCAGGGAAGCTGCAAAACCGGGGACAGGAGCTGCTGACCTGTCTACGCTGGGGTCAGCACTCGAAAAACCCAGTGGACACTTCGTTACCAAAGTGCCCCTTTCCCGGGGGTGGAACTGCAGCTGCACAGAAAGGAAATGGCTGAGGTTCTCTGCGAAGGAATAGGTGACAGCAACACGCAGGGAGGCGTGAGCCTCCCGTGAGGATTCAAGGCTGTGGCCATTCTCTGGGCACTTACCCCGAAAGAGCTTCTGGAGAAGGAAAGCAGGCGGAGACATGGGAACAAGCACATGATTAAAAGGAAATAAACCATAAAAAAAAGCTTACCCATCCTTGGTACTCAAGGGAATTAAAGCTGAGGAGGCCTCTCCTTTTTAGAAAAAAAGCTATTACGAGGTTAGCGTTTAAGAGAGAGACACACTCAGGTTAATGGGTGAACCCAACTTTGAGCTGGTTCCTTCGGAAGGACTGGGAAGGGTCCCTGGCTGACGAACCAAGTTACAGTTCCCGTGGCTTTGGGGTTCAGGGCAGCTTAACTTCTCAGTTACCCACCAGCTCTATGCTGTACCCCGACTTTCTGCAGGCCGGCTGGGACACAGCACTGGAGAGCGTCATTACCTGCACAAGGAGCAGAGGCAGGCCGGCTGCCTTTCCCGACCAAATAAAGGGAGACCCCTGGTCCTCTGAGGGACACCCCAGGCCCTCCTACCTCCCGAATGATCTGCTTCCGCACCCACGGTCCATCCATCCTCAGCCCCCAGGTCCGACAGCTCCCCTTTCAGCACCCCGTTGCTGAAGGGCACAGTACTTTCTGGCAGCAGCGGGGTGGTAGCCTTGTCCCTGGGGCTGGAGGTGGTCTCTGTACAAGAGTCTTCGAGCCCCGAAGTGCTGACAGAATCTGAGCACTGCCCAGAAGAGGCCACGGAGGGGACACCCTGGCCGTTGCTGGACACGCAGGTGACACAAGCGGCATCTTCTGCCAGGATGCTTGCCTCGTCCAGTGACTCTCCAAGGGAGGCAGCCGGTGGAGGGCAGGGGGCCAGGGAGACGTGGTGCGCGGAGTTCTTTGGCTTCCTGTCCTTGGTGGGGCTGGACAGGGGGCTGGTCAGGCAGCTCACGTACGTCTTTGGTGGGGGCAGATCCTCTGCCGGCAGGTCTGCGGAGGGGAAGGCGGCGTCCACCGGGCCCGTGGCTGCCTCCGCTGTGGCCAGAGCAGGCTCCGCGGCATCCTGGCCCAGGGCAGCTCTCTGGTGGGCTCGGGCGCAGCTCTCCTCCTTCGGCCCTTGGAGCTGAGCGGCCGAGGCCGGATGCATCCGACCCGCGATCCTGCCCATCGTGGTGCTCAGCACCTCCTCGGTGGCCTCCAGGATCACTTTGGAGATGATCTGGAAGGCAGCCTGCTCGACCTTCTCGTTTCTGTCCAAGGTCTCTTCCTTGCCCAGCTCCCGGCTGAAGTCTCCGTCCCAGCCTCTGCTCCCCCTGACCCGGGGCGCTGGTGTCTCATCGGGCGTTGCCAGCTCCGAGTGGGCCGACTCCACGAAGCTACTCAGCAACTTCCCCACGGGGTCCTCGTCCACCGCCAGCAGGCTGCTCCCCTTCTCTCCCCCTCCTCCCAAGGGAGCCAGGCTGGGGGCTCTGCTGCTCGGCAACTCGGGGCCCTGCTCCCGGGACACGGGACCTTCTTCCGGCACGTTTTCTCCCGTCACCGCATCACCTGTGCTTTCGGCGCCACCCATCTCCCTGGTCTTCTCCCCAGGGTCCACCTTCTCTGCGGGCGCTGCAGACTGGCCCTGCTGGCACCGCCCTGCCGGCCTGCCCATCACGGTCTCTCGATTACACACCTCAGCTGCTTCGTGGGGGAACGGAACGCCTTTTGGGGACGGCAGGGGACACTCTAGAGGAGCACACTTGGCTTCGTCACCCGTCAGAGCGAGCTCCACCCTTGCACTGTCCTCTTTGCATGGTCCTGGTGGAAACCTCGTGTCCGCGGTGTTGGGAAGGCCGCCCGAGGACTCTGGTCGCCGGTAGGCCGGGTGTGCCCGCAGTAGGGCCGGCGGCTCCACAGGGGGCTTGCTGGCGGTGGGGAGCTCCCTCTCCGGCGGCTGGGCGGCACCGGGGGGCGGGGCCGCTGCTCCAGGGCAGGGGTCCTCCGCGGGAAGCGCGTCCTCCGTGGCAGGGCCAGCCCTCAGCTTCACAGCGCTGGCCCCCATCTGTTTGTTGTGGCTGCTGAAGTGCTCTTTTTTACGAGAGAAAAACCACCACCAGCCGAGGAGCGCCAGCACTCCAGGCAGTGCCAAGGGGAAAAGTGAGCGGAACTGGATCGCCATCCTGGAGGCCTGAAGTAACTATACCTGCGAGAACAGGAGAGAAAAGGGGATGCTGTGAGAGCCAGGTAAGAGGATCCCGATGTGACTGCACAGCAAAGACAAACAGGTTCTGGCAGAGCCCTCGCTCCCCCACTTTCCCTGACCCCGCAAGGAGCATCCCTCCCTCTCGGCACACCCAAGACTCTGGGTGATCCTTGGAGGTGGGTGGGCAGGAAGACACACCTCCCCCCGCTTCTGCTCCCTCATCCATGCACACTCCCTTGAAACAAGCTGAGCCTTCTCTTGAAACCAAATCCCTTCCTGCATCACTTCTTTTTTTTTTTTTGCGGTACGCGGGCCTCTCACAGTTGTGGCCTCTCCCGTTGCGGAGCACAGGCTCCAGATGCGCAGGCTCAGCGGCCACAGCTCACGGGCCCAGCCGCTCCGCGGCATGTGGGATCCTCCCGGACCGGGGCACGAACCCGCGTCCCCTGCATCGGCAGGCAGACCCTCAACCACTGCGCCACCAGGGAAGCCCTTGCATCACTTCTTGATGCCAAATTCTCCCTATGTTCCCCCAAGGGACTAGTTATGTTTAGTGCTTTAGTTCTCTAAACTCCCAGAGCACTTATCTATCCAGGTGGTGTTGGAGCATTTTTAAATACCAATGGAATCCACATGTACATGTCCCTCGCGTGCACCCCCAAAATCATGAGTCAGTGAAATAGTAGTTACGCAGCAGTAAAGTCAGAACAGAGGATGAGTAAGATTTTTAAAAGGATAGGGGAGGACTTCCCTGGTGGCACAGTGGTTAAGAATCTGCCTGCCAATGCAGGGGACAAAGGTTCGATCCCTGGTCCAGGAAGATCCCACATGCCGCGGAGCAACTAAGCCCGTGCGCCACAACTACTGAGCTCACGTGCTGCAACTACTGAAGCCGGCACACCTAGAGCCTGTGCTCCGCAACAAGGGAAGCCACTGCAATGAGAAGCCCGCGCACCACAACAGAGTAGCCCCCGCTCGCCGCAACTAGAGAAAGCCCACACGCAGCAACGAAGACACAACGCAGCCGCCCCAGAAAAAGGATAGGGGATACTCCAAGGTGAGGGACCAGTAAAACACACAGTGGCGTGGAGATACGGTCATGTTTGAGAGTCAAGTCGTTTACTGGGCTCGATGAGGGTCCTGCACCCGCTGCAGAGTCTGGACTTTTTCCTGTAGACAACAGAGAACCAGCTTTGGTCTGCAAGGCACACACACCAAACTGTGTCTCTAGCTTATTCTGGGAGCAGGACAAAGAGTATTAAGCGAAAGAAAGCTGAAGACCTAGAGTCCGTTAGATCCCGGTAAGTAGAAATAAGAGCCTAGAGGAAGGCGGGAGACACGTAAAGGAGACAGGGAACTGTTTTCTTCACCTGTAAGGTGGGGACACACCTTGTAAAGGATGGCTGGTGTAAGATCACTTGAGATACGTGTTAATCATTGTAAAGCAGGTTAGCTCTCATTAGAGGTATGCGACAAACTTATTCTAGAATACACACTTGTATCCTCTGCCTCCCATACAGCAAATTTTATTCTGTCTGCAAAAACTGTAAGTCTTCTTAAAACCAAAAATCCTCCACTGATATGGTGAATTACTCCTTAATTGGGTTTGTGCTTTGTTGCAGAGATGAATGTAAATGCTTTAACAACTCTTATTTACTTATATCAATGTTTAATTTTCTTATATCAATGTTCTCGGGAAAACCCAGAGCAGAGTTCCCCAGGTGGTTCTAATGTTCAACCGAGGCAAAAAAAGTTTAACCACTGCACAAAAAAAAAAAAAAAAGTCCTGGAGACTCTGCTTCTCAAAGTGCAGTTTATGGACCAGAAGCACTGAGCATCACCTGAGAAACTGCTCTAAATACAGTATCTCAGCTCTACCCCAGACCATTTAACAAGACCAGCAAAGGACTCACAAGCAACATGACAGCTTGTGAAGGACTAGGAAAAGTGTTCTGCTCCAAAGTGAGGGGGTCGGGGAGGGGTGGGAGGGGTCATCTCCAGAAACTCCTTCATCTGTAAAAATAAACCTTCTTGCTAATATCTGAAGATGAAGCAATGGAATTGGAAAATACAAAGCAGAGTTAAACAATGGCCAGGGCTCAGAAGACTATATTAATCCCTTCAGGCACAAAACTCCAATGATGCTACCTTAGAGCTTCAAATTCAAACACGGAACCTCACTAGATGCTTTCCCTTGCATTGCTTAATCCTCAACCACCGGGTTTGCAATATGCATTACCATCCTAAAGGTTAAAATAACTCCAGGTCACACAGCCAAGAGGTTGAACTCAGGTTCTACTCCACATTAAATCTAGAACCCACTTTAATGAGTCTGTGCAGACGAGGCATTGTACAGGCCAAGGAAAGGAGAAGTTTGCACCCCTCTTAAAACTTGATGGCCCTATTTTTTGACCCACCTCCTCGAGTAATGGAAATAAGAACAAAAATAAACAAATGGGACCTAATGAAACTTAGAAGTTTTTCACAGCAAAGGAAACCATAAACAAGACGAAAAGACAACCCTCAGAATGGGAGAAAATATTTGCAAATGAATCAATGGATAAAGGATTAATCTCCAAAATATACAAACAGCTCATGCAGCTCAATATCAAAACAACAAATAACTCAATCAAAAAATGGGCAGAAGACCTAAATAGACGTTTCTCCAAAGAAGACATACAGATGGCCAAGAGGCACATGAAAAGATGCTCAACATCACTAATTATTAGAGAATGCAAATCAAAACTACAATGAGGTATCACCTCACACCGGTCAAAATGGCCATCACCAAAAAATCTACAAACAATAAATGCTGGAGAGGGTGTGGAGAAAAGGGAACCCTCTTGCACTGTTGGTGGGAATGTAAATTGATACAGCCACTATGGAGAACAGTAGAATAGAAAAACAGAATTACCATATGACCCAGCAATCCCACAACTGGGCATATACCCTGAGAAAACCATAATTCAAAAAGACACATGCACCCCAATGTTCACTGCAGCACTAATTACAGGTCATGGAAGCAACCTAAATGCCCATCGACAGATGAATGGATAAAGAAGATGTGGTACATATACATACAATGGAATATTACTCAACCATAAAAAGGAATGAAATTGGGTCATTTGTAGAGACGTGGGTGGACCTAGAGACTGTCATACAGAGTGAAGTAAGTCAGAAAGAGAAAAACAAATATCGTATATTAATGCATATATGTGGAATCTAGAAAAATGGTACAGATGAACCTGTTTGCAAGGCAGAAATTGAGACACAGATGTAGGGAACCAATGTATGGACACCAAGGGGGGAAAGGAGCGGGGTGGCATGAATTGGGAGATTGGGACTGACATATATACATTATTATGTATAAAACAGATAACTAATGAGAACCTGCTATATATAGCACAGGGAACTTGACTCCTCTTTGCTGTACAGCAGAAACTAACACAACACTCTAAAACAACTATACCCCAACTAAAAAAACACAAAACACCTTGATGACCCTACCCTATGACCCCAAAATCCCACACCTGGAATCTTTCCTTAAAAAAAATACCACAGGCAGAGGTCTATATAAGAGTGCTCACTGGGGTACCATTTGAAACAAGACTCAAAGCAACGGCTGCTAAATCTATCGTAGACTCCATGGTCATACCAGTTTTGGAAAATGAGGCTGATTCTCCTGTACTGACATGGAAAACTTGCCATGATACAGAAAATAAAAGCGGTAGACCACTGTGGGTACGTGATGTCTATGTCCACATAATCCCATGGAAAAACTGGGAAGGATCCAGGCCAAACCTTTCAGCTGTGGAAGAGGGGAAGGTTTGTACATTGATCTTGTATCCTACAAACCCTCCCAAACTTGTTTTTTTCCTTATCTGCAAATAGGGATAGTCTTCCCTTTTTCCTTTTGGAAAGAGAGAGTTTTAAATTTCTTTAACAGAGATCCTCCAACTTGGCTGCCCACCAGCATCACTTGGGAGGCTTTTAAAATCTCACAGTGGTACCCAGAACAATTACATCAGAACCTGAGGGTGAAACCTGGGCATCGGGTTTGTTTTTTTTTTCCACTGTGCAGTCAAGTTGGGGAAGTCACTGTTCTGGAACAACCTGCACACGCCCGCAAAAAGGTGGTGGCAGATTTGGAGATTTGCTTTCTGTTCAACGTCCTTCACATAAAAATAAATAAATAAATAAAATGAAATGTGAGAAGGAAAAGAGGTTATGGGGGACGGGCACACTCAGGATAAGGCCCATTATCAGGAAATCAAGTCCCACCCAACAGATCACCTGCCACAGGAAGTGGGGCTGGGGTCTGAACACAGGTTTTCTCCTCGTCAGTAAAGTTATATTCTAATTCCTTATTATTCTAATCCCATTTCAGCAGGGCTTATAGCTGTGATTCCCATAGTATTCCAGCAATTCTCTGCTCTCAGGTAAAAGAGTAAATGGAATGGGATGGAGAGGAAGAAAAAGAATCCTATGTCTTAACTACCCATAGGGGGCAGTCTCCTCACTTTACACACCAAGGACCCAAGGCCACAGACTTACATTGGGGGGGGGGGGGGGGGGGGGGGGGGGTGTGTGTGTGTGTGTGTGTGTGTGTGTGTGTGTGTGTGTGTGTGTGTGTGTGTGTGTGTGTGTGTGTGTGTGTGTGTGTGTGTGTGTGTGTGTGTGTGTGTGTGTGTGTGTGTGTGTGTGTGTGTGTGTGTGTGTGTGTGTGTGTGTGTGTGTGTGTGTGTGTGTGTGTGTGTGTGTGTGTGTGTGTGTGTGTGTGTGTGTGTAAGGGGGGAGTTGCTACCAAGACATAAACTGCTTCTCAAAATAGCTGGAAGAAGCCCCCCCCCCCCTTTGGAAGTAAAAGCCAATCACAGGGGTCTGCTCTCCAGCAGGTGTCCCCATCCAACCCCCAGGATCTCAGAAGTTGGCTACACTACAATAGGGCAGAGGCCCAACACAAACCACCAGTCTAGCTCTGGTTCTGCACTCCACGAGGTCCACACCGCGACCCAGACCACAGCCCACCACGTCCCTGGCCTCCCCTGCCGCCTCATCTGTTCCGTTCCCAGCCCTAGTTCAGATTGAACGCACAGAACCAGCCGCCTGGGGCCATGACACGTGTTCCCTGCCTGCTGCTCTGTACCCAGGGACACCGCTGCCACCTGCCCACCTAACCCTGCCAGCCGAGCTCGGTCCCCAAGAGACTGAGGCACAAGCCCCCGGATCCACCATCTATAGCCCCCCCACCGCCCCCCAACAGGCTACTCAGCTAATGACAGCTCAGGAGACACGTTCTGCATTTCCAAGCCAGACAAATACCCCGTTGTTGTGCCAGAAGGGCCTCAGAGAAGGGGGGTGATGCTGCCACCGTGAAGCAGTGTCAGCCACCCCACAGGACCCTGAATGTCCCACCTGATCCCAGTGGCCACCACTCACCCCAGGGACTAGAGCTGGGGCGCCAGGAGCCGCTGCTTCTACGTGGGGAGCAGCAGTGGCCCCTCTTCTCCACGCCCACAGGGACAGGAACCGCCCGACAGGGAGAGCTCCAGGCGCTTGAGAAAAGAAGTATGAGATCCCCAGAAAGAAGGGGAACACAGGGCTCGTGTACTTCTTCCCAGCAACCAGGGGACCGTGAATAGCCTCAGGAGCCAGCTCCACCAAGAACAGAGCCAGGGGCCGCCGGGATCAGCAGACACCCCACCCAAAGGTGGCGGGTTCAGGAGGCTAGTGGGTTTCACCAAGGGCGCGGCGGCCTGGGGGCACCTCACGGGGAGCCCCACTTCTCACAAGTCAAGGAAAGTCCCTCACTTCCTCGGCCCTTCAACTTGGAAGGGCCCTACCTGAGGCAATTCACTCAGACAGACTTGTGCATCGGTAAGGCACCGTTTTCCCTGCTCCACCCGGTCTGATAGGCCTGGACAGGGGGTGCAGGATGTACCCACCTTCCCTGAATCCTGAAGGGGCTGCCTTCACGCACACACACAGCGGCAGCCCTCACGAGGCCCGCTGCTACCTTCCTTCTCTGGGCACAGACTCATGTATGAGCTGCTCTCTTTGCCCTGGTTTTGTGTGCATGTGGTTTTTTTTTTTCTTTTTTAAACCTGAACCTCTGAAGAGGTTTGTAGTGGCATTTAACACTGGAGGTCTAACGGCCTTCACACTCGCTCACTAGTGAAGATGGCCTCCTCCCCCAGGGCCTCCCACCCCAGGCCCAGGACACTCAGGCGCAGGAAAAACCTTGCAGAAGAATGCAGAGCCGGCCCTAGCACTGGTGGGGAGGAGACCTGGCTATTTTGAATCTGGCTGCCTGCTTATTTTTAGCAGGTCCATTTGCTGGGAAATAGATGCAGGCTGGCTGGCCGCCCAGTGGTCACACAGAGCTCAACGCAGGCACGTGCCACAGCCCCCCAAGGCTGCAGCATTCACCTGGGTCAGTCCAGGTCCTAAGAAGACGTCTTCCTTCACCCAGAGGAGCAGGCAGCTTCTCAGAACAGCTTACCTCCGGAGAAGTAATGGTCTCACTCCCAAGCGTGATGACCAGGGCAGTCACTGCAGTTTAGAGCCTTCTGCTAAATAAGAAGGCAGATCTTTGCGAGATTTACTAAACAAGAAAACAAAGAGTGTTGGTTCCATTAAATCAATTTGGCTGTGGTTATTGTGGGAAAAGAGCTGCGTGTGATTAATGATGGGGGGGGGGGAAATCGACCCTAAAACAAGAGCTTAGGGGGCCAAGAGCCTTACAAGTCCAGTGTGGGCTTGGGCCTGGCCAGTGAAGCCAGATCTACTCTATGATCCGGGTCTTAGTTGCGGCATGCATGCGGGATCCAGTTCCCCGACCAGGGATCGAACCCAGGCCCCCTACAATGGGAGCGCAGAGTCTTACCAGCGGGCCACCAGGGAAGTCCCTACTCTGTGTTCTGAGTGGGCTTTTAAACACTCTCCAAGAAATCTGAACATTTCTTCCATTATTCCAGCATTACATGTTCACTTTTGCTGAAGACGGTCCCTGGGTGTTCACCAACAGGGGGCGCAAGACAGCCCATCTCTGGAGTGTCCAGCACATCAAATTCTTGCTAAGGGGCTTCCCCTCTTGAAGGGGGCCTTCCAAGGACAGGGAACAGCTACATGACTCAGAACCTAAAGCCTAGCACTTGCTGCCGCTGCATTCAGAAAATAACGGCAGGCTGCTGGCTGGGCCCATGTCGTCCCCCACCTGCCCCCCACCCCAGAGGTCTTTACAAGACTACAAGGGTGTCTCTGGGTTTGTACAGGATGCATTTACCCAATTCCTCATCAGGTTGAGCTTCCGCACATACAAATACGTTTAAGTCGCTGCAAGAAAACGCTTCTGGCCACCAGAAGCTCACAGTCCGGATGGAGGAATCTCTCTCTCTCACACACAGATGCACCGAGCTGAGCCTGACTTCGGAAGTGGGCAAAGAGAACACAAGGAGGCTGTCTCAAGGAAGGCCATGACTTCCTTAGGCTGTAATGGTGGGCTAACAGCATAAATTAAGGTTCTAAACCCAAGATGCCTTGGGGGGTGGAGCGCGCAGCAGAGTAGAGCAGGATGAGTCCGGGAGCTGGAGCGGAATGGCTGGCAGGGCCGGACAAATGGTGTTTGACCTCTGCTGTCAGGACAACGGGAAGAAGCCGTGGCAGCTGTGGCACGGCCAAAGCAGCAGGTCGCAAGAGGCAAAGGCCTGAGCCGCCCCCGAGGGGGGACTGCAGTCCAGGACTGGTGGCCACTTAAGGCACAGGGGGCCCCTGAGCGCTGGAAACGTGACCAGTGTGACTGGGGGACTGAATCTTAAAGTTTATTTGATGTTAATGTACATCTTAAACAGCCGCATACAGCTGGTGGCTACCTAGTGGACAGCGCAGTGCTAGGTGGTGTCCCCGAAGACCTGAAGGAAACACAAGGGCTGGATAAACGCTGCAACGGCCAGCGCCTACCTTGCTGAGCAGAGCATGGTCCTGCCCCTGGGGGTGGGGGACGATGGTGAGCTGGGCCACTGACCCTCAGCAGCATGGCTGGGGCCCAGGAATCACAGCGCTGGGGCCATGCCTCAGGCGGCTGGTCTCGCCCAGCCGTGTTCACAGGGTTGTTACCTTCATCCTTAGGGGGCCTGGATGGGCTGTGACTCACGTTGGCACCCTAAAGACTCCAAATTAGCTCACAGTGAGGACTGTCCCCCACACCCTCCATTGTGATGGCCCAGCACAGCGGCCAGGGGAGCTAGACCAACCACACTGCCCGTTCTGGGTGGACCAGCTGTCCCACAAAAGTCACGGAACACTTCCAGTCTGCTTTCTGGGAGACCAGAGGCTTTGCCCAGTAACATCTGGGTGGGAGAACCTGCTCACTGAAGCCTCCTCCAACCAAAGCGGAAACTCGGGGTCCAGTACCTGAGCTCCAGGTAAGAAGAGTCAGAAACAAAAAAATCCCATCTGGACATGGTCTCAAATTAAGAGCTCTTCCTCCTCCAGCTCAATTGAAAATTAAACTTCCACTTAGGAAAACTCAAGAAATCAGGGACCCACGCAGGGTTAACTGCCCAACCTCTCTCCTCCTCCTCTGACCAAACCCACAGCCATCCAGTCTCACCAGGCTTCAGATGATATGGGAAAATCAGCATCTCCTACAAAGGACTTCCCATTGCTTCCCTTGGGGGTAGGGATGTGGTTCTTAAAAACGTGAAAGACTATGTCACATCTATCCTGCCCCTTATCCCTGGCTCCTGGCAACCTTCTTGCTTTACAAGTGAATTCTGACAGGTTTCTGAGGACAGTGATAGAGCAGGGGCCAGGAAACTGTTCCCAGGCACATGGAGTTCCCACCCATGACCACAGAACACAAGACTGCCCAAAAGGTATGCAGGTGTGCTCTGACAACACGCTCACCTGAAAGCTAATAAGGACGGCATGTGCCTTCAGAAGGAATCAGAAAAGATGCTGCTATGAGGCAAAAGACCCTTCCCACCACCATCTCGGGTGGGAAAAGCAAAGAGGTAAGACAATGGCTTTCCAAATGGCAGACAGTGCAATATGACCAATCCCATAAAGGCACATAACGTAATTTCTACTCAACAAACATTCATCGGTACCAACAGAGTACAAAGCTCGGTGCGACACAGACAGGAATCAACAAACGCACTGCCCTCTTTCAAGACTTTCAATTCCTTTGGGGGCAAAACCCCCAATGACCTCTGCTCCAGTGGGCCTGGTACTGCCACCCTCTGCCACAGCCCAAAAGTCAGGCAAACGTCCTGGCTGGGCCAGGAGGCGGGGGTAGGAATCAGGCCGCCAGACACCCCAAATTAGGATGTTCTAGTGTCCTGGGGTGAGAGATGAAAGGACGTTAGCCTTAATGGCAGTGCCATGGGAGCCAAGGGGGCTGGGGTGCCCCCTTCAGCATGCAGACTTTCATTCTCACCACGACTTGGTACCCAGGTCCAGATCCCCTCTCATTTCAACTACTCCTGAAGTAAAGGCCGGCCTTTTGCTGGTGTGGCAGAAGGGACCTGGGGGCCTGGTTGTCTCTGCCGTCTTTCCACCAACCCTCAGCCTTCAGCTGCACAGCTCCGACCCCTGCCTTCAAAGGGGCTTGTCCTTGGGCACAGATCAGCATGCTTCTGGTTGGCTGCCCACCCTCGCACACTTTCTCACCAAGACGAGGGAGTAAAACAAGAAAGGAGGGGGCACCAATCCAGGAAGCAACACAAGAGAAGGGGAGAAGGAAGTCCCAGGATGCAGGGGAAGCAGAGCCAGGGGACCGGGGATGCTTCCCAGGAGCGACTCGGAACTGCTGAGTTTGCAGTAAGTTTAAGCACGAGAGGAGCTTCCCGAGAGGAGCTTCCGGGCAATCGACCCGCAGTGGCCAAGGCCCAGGGGTGAGTCAGAGAACTGGTGAGACATACAAAGAAAACCAAGCTAAGGAAACAAAGGAAATTAACTAGGAGAAGAGAAGGGAGGGGGGAGACAAGAAAGGAAATAGGATTGCAGCCATAGCAATATTTAGATCACAACACTGTCATGTGACCAAATGTTGGGTTACCTCTATACTGAGAGGATGAGGGGGGAAAAAGTGTAGGAATGGGCCAAGTCCTTATCTTGCAGAGCAGAAAAACAAAACAGATAATATTTTTAAAAAGGAAGGAAGGAAAAAAAGGAGTAGTATACTATTTAGAAATACAGTCGGCCCTCCCTGTCTGTGGATGCAGAACCCGAGGACAGAGGCTGTAAGGGATTTGAGCATCCGCAGATTTAGGTTATCTGCGGGGGTCCTGGAACAAACGCCCCAGGAGACCAAGAGTCAACTGTGTAGAGGTAAGTGGCAGGGAGGCCGGCTGCCTCTAGAAGAGAACAGGACAGGGTGGGGAAGCACTCCAAGCAAAGGGCTGTTCTTTCAAAGCTTACCAGAGTCAAAAGTCAAATCTGTCTACAAGCAACGCTTTGACAGAAAATTAATACGTTCTTAAGTATTACCTACAATGGATGCTCTACTACCATACAACTTTATGTTTCTTGTTAACCATTGTAACAAATATGTATTAGTGCCAATTCATCTTTTTTTTTTTTTTTTTTTTTTTACGGTACGCGGGCCTCTCACTGCTCTGGCCTCTCCGTTGCGGAGCACAGGCTCCGGATGCGCAGGCTCAGCGGCCACGGCTCACGGGCCCAGCCGCTCTGCAGCATGTGGGATCTCCCCGGACCAGGGCACGAACCCATGTCCCCTGCATCAGCAGGCGGACTCTCAACCACTGAGCCACCAGGGAGGCCCCCAATTCATCTATGCACAAACTTATACTGCTTTATTTTCCCATAATAACTGATACCAACCTTCCTTCAGAAAACCCCCAACTGCCCCGCTGACATACAGTAACACTCAGAAAGAGAACATGCTTACTGACAGCTAGACCCTTTCAGAGACAAGGCATATGATCCCCCCACCCCGGTGAGGTCACACCAACCCCCCAGGGCTAGCCATTTAATAAAGATTTTAATACCCGCAGCGAGCCAGGTTCCACTGGGGTTGGGGGCAGGGAGGTGGGGGAGCCCTCCAGAAGCAAAGGTGGAAGGAGGGGTAGGGAGTCACATTTCAGATGAGATAATACCGCAAGGAAGCCGGAACCTGCAGCCTCTCTCAACAGATTCAGACAGCTGAGCCCTAGGCATCCCCTGCACGTAATGAATTAACCAGACTCCTGTGCATCCAGAATGGTACTAGTTGGGAGAGCTGAGAAAGCCAATCACTTTCTGTGTTGCGTAGATTAAACGAGGAACCCAGGCTGACGAAGGCTGGATCAAGTGTGCCTGGGAGAGGGGGAGCTTTAGACAGAATGGTCAAGGAAGGTCTCTCTGCAGAGGTGGCAGGAGAGTGAACAGCAAGGAGCGGCTCTGCCAAGATCCTGAGAGGACAGGGAAAGGAGAGGGGGAGAAGGTTCCAGCGGGGAGAAGACGTGCCAGCAACCTAAGGCAGGAACAAGCCTGGCTGACTCAAGAGACAGCAAGAAGGGGAGGCAAAGACGAGGCTGGAGGGCCGCTGCCAGAGAAACTGCTCCCCAGCATCGCTGCGCAGAAGCCATGCTGAAGGTTATGAACCTGGAAGACCAGGTTCACCCAACTCCCTCCAGAGAGGGGGACCGACTTGCCCGAAAAGCCAGGGGACTGTAGTTTCTGAATGAACAGAAGTCGACTGCAGCGTCCGCTCCAGGACAGAGTGCCTCTGTGGCTGGTAGCATGGCGGGCACGTACTGTGAGCCAACAGAGGTTGGCTCTGAGTTCTCAGCAAATGCATCTGCCAGGAAGCCCTGGGGTCGTTAGCCCTGGAGGACCGCAGCTAAGCCCTCACCCACAGTGCCTCCACACCCTCAAGTGCATCTGTCCCAATAAGGTGGCCCAGCCACCCTCCGGGGGTGGGGGTGGGGTTGCGGATGGAGGACAGAGACAGACAGACACACACACAGAAGTCCCTGCCACTTCTTTGAATCGGACTTTGCGAAAACAACCTTGTTCTCCAGCCAACGTAAACCATAGGCAACAGAGGACCTTATATGGCTCTAAGCTTTCTTAATCAGAAACAAGAGAGATGGGCTGGAGCTGGCAGCTCCAAGTTAGAGGAAAGAAGGGACAAGAAAGGGGGGAGAATGGAGGGCAGCGAGAAACAAAACTTGTTTGTCAAACCCCTTTTTCATATCTCTTCAGCCTCAGTGGCTTCCCAGTAAGAATTCCTGCTGAAGGGCATGGGTTTGCCTTCTCTCGTGGTTTTATTTTGGCTTAAGTCAGAGGATGCCAGTTATGAGGCTGCCGCGGATTCATAGTTTTACAGAGTTTTTAGTGGCCTGTCCTCAGGCTGGGTGACTTCCCACGAAGACAGAACTAATGTGATTTCCTGAGAAATCGGCTGCTGGGTCGTCCTTCCCTAGGACAGCAATCCTGACCTAGGAGTGCCGGCTCACTGGGCTGCCTCGGTCACATGCCTGCCTGGCCCGGGAGGCAGGGGTGGGTCCTTGCCACAGGTCCAGATAGAAAAAGCAGCCCAGGGACCTCTTAAGTGACCGCACACACATATACATCCCCCATGACAGTCTCTAGGGTGGCTTTATTCTCCTTCCTCCCCTGATTAGGAGAGGCAGCAGCTCTGGCACCAGGACCTGCCCCGTACACTGAAGCCACATGCACTTGGCCCTCCTAAAGGATACCACCTGCTAAAAATAGCATGATAGCACATGCTTGGCTGGGCGGGCCTCACCAAAGTCAAAGGACAAAGCAAGGAGGTTAGTCTCAGCATGGCCTCTCCTCACTAGAGACAGAGCTCAGGCCCATCCCAGTGCAGCTCAGGGCAAGCCACTCCTCTCTCTCAGGAGGGGCAGGAAGGGGGAGGGGCAGGAGATCTGTCTTCCCAGCCAAGGCTGGAGGGAAGGGGGGGGCAGGGCAGCGTGCTGAGAGCTGAGGGCTGGGCTTGAAGGGATCCTGCTGCCTGCTCCAACAGGGAGCAAGCCAAGCTACTCTCAGGCGATGGCCTGTTGAGGCCAGGGGATGGTCTCGAAACCCTGTGTGAGGTCTGACAGGCCACACTATTACTAGCCAGGGAATGAGTGACTTCAAGGCTGCCTTTTCAACCAGGTGATCAAACTAAGCCAGAGTCTCAAGAGCAGTTCTCCAGGCCCTAAGGCATGGTTATGCAGCTCCAAGGCACTGGACGGTTGCGTAATTCTGATAAAATACTTGCCTTAAAGATCCTTAACTTCTGTTTCCTGTAAAATGATAACATCCAAAGAAATGGGATACAAATACCTCCCTCCTAGGGCTGAATGAGGCTGTAATGACCTAACAGTCTGACTCAGTTTGTGGGATTTTATTCTTTTAAAAACCCAGTTTCACTTTCTGGATGAGGATGGAGGGGTAATGGGGCAGTTAACAAGAAACAGCCTCTAAGCAGGGAGCTAGAGATACTGAACCCTGATCTAAGCCCCAAGACAGCCCAGTCCTGTGCCCTGGGATCAGCTTACCTTCCTTAGGGCCTCTGTTTCCACATACACAAACTAGAAATTCTTTTTTTTTTTAATTAATTAATTTATCTTTGGCTGCATTGGGTCTTCATTGCGCACGGGCTTTCTCTAGTTGCTACTCTTCATTGTGGTGCGTGGGCTTCTCACTGCGGTGGCTTCTCTGGTTGCGGAGCACGGGCTCTAGGCGCGAGGGCTTTAGTAGTTGTGCCTCGTGGGGTCAGTAGTTGTGGCTCGTGGGCTCTAGAGTGCAGGCTCAGTAGTTGTGGCGCACGGGCTTAGCTGCTTCTCAGCATGTGGGATCTTCCCAGACCAGGGCTCGAACCCGGTCCCCTGCATTGACAGGCAGATTCGTAACCACTGTGCCATCAGGAAAGTCCACAAACTAGGAATTCTTAACCTCATAGGATTGAGAGAGAATAAAAAGGGAATAACGTGCAAAAACCCTGCCAAATTATCAGGTATACGGTAGGTACTCAGTAAGTGTCTGTTATGCATCTTCTGCTGTTGGGGTCCAAAGAAAGAGTTCACATTATATGCCAAAGGCCAGTCTAGTAGGGTTCAAACTAAGCACACCCAGGACTAGATGAGGGGCATCTGGAAATAGAGCGCACTCCCCAGAGCCGGCTCCACACCAACACTTCGGGATCCCCACTGGGGACCAACTCTCCCCGAGGCCTTCAGTAAAGCCAGGCCTCCTAACACTGAGATGGACCGGAGGAGCAGAATGAAAATGACGCTTGTCCGCAAGGTGTCTGCAACCTGGTTCAGCAGAGGGCCCACACTGAGACCTGCAGGAAGTCATCAGGTGAGTGAAGGACCAAATAGCAAGTCTCCTGACGTAACGACCAAGCCAGTGAGCACTGGCCTTGGAGAAGTAGCGAGGACCTTTACACTGATAAACAGGCTCTCAAGCGAAAACGGCTTTCCAAAGGCTTAGCGTCTGGCCCCTTCACTTCACACTCCCATCCCCAGAGCCCTCACTACACTCCTTTCTCAAACTGTTTCATAATTGATCACTGCCCTCCAAGCTGGCAGGCCGGAACTTGCTCTGAACATGCCATGGAGAGGACTGATAAATAACTTGTCACCAAAGCTGTTGGGTGTGTGGAATATGGAAGACTAAGCCCAAACACATGATGCTTTACAAGGCGAGACAATGAAGCTTTTAGAGTTGGGCAAAGAACTAAGTCCAGTGCTGTCCGACAGAGCTTTATGTGATGATGAAAATGTTCCAGAACCTGCACTGTCCAGTACTGCAGCCACTGGCCACATGAAGCTACTGAGCACTTGAAATGTGACTACTGTCACCAAGGAACTAATTTTTTAATTTTACTTAATGCTTTAAAAAAGTTATATTTAACTAGCTACACATAACTAGTAGCTACCCTATAGGACAAGGCAGCTCTAGACCCTCAACCCTAAAGACAGACTGAGGAGAATAAAGATATTGTAAAAAATAAAAATATTTAGTACAGTAGCACCTTAGAGTTAAATGAACTTCCAATGCACCTAAAACAGTGGGTTGTCATTTTTTTCTTAGACTTCGGCTTGTACTACCCAGGCACCCCCAGCCCAAACACACCCTGCCTCCCATACACAACCTGCGGCAACTCTACCTCCCAGCAGCCTAAGGGGCTGACTAACTCCAGGGGTTAAGATTGTGCTCTTAGGGGCACAGTCTGAATGCCTTTGGTGTTGACCAATCTTCTTTCACCAGCTAAAGAAACTAAGACCCTGAGGGCCAACAGACCTGCCTGGAACCCCAGCCAGGTTTCAACCCTGAAAGCGGCACCCAGATCTCAACCTCCACTCCACCCACAACCCCCAATCCAGGGCTCTTGCTAGCTAAGTCCAGGGTGAAACAAGCCTCATCAGCCCTCAGCACTGCATACCTTTACTTCCAGAACTCTTCTGAGGCCCTGCTTTGTTCCTAAGTACACGGGCCTCAGTGAGGACCGGCTAAGTGAAGGCAGCCAGGCTGTACGACCAGATGGGGACAGAATGTTTACTGTCAACTGTTGCAAACTTATCAAACCGAGCTGCAGAGACACTCAAGATGGCAAGAACTGGACAGAACAAAGACCACTTAGTAGAACCATTTAGGAAGAGGAAAAGGACACCTCGAAAGTTCCTTATAACTGAAAGCCAGTCCTCAGAATGCTGAATGATAACACACATTCCTTTACTGCAACAATCTGCTTAGAAAGCAACAGAAAGATTAGGTGAAAAGCCCATGGACTTGATGACTCCTTGTCCTTCTCACAAAAGCCCTCTAGTTCAAGTCCAAACCCACACTTGTCGGTTTCTCTATCCCTCTATTTGTATTTTTTATTTGCCACTGAAACAATCCCGAATGAACTCTAGCTTCACCCTCAACTGCACTCAGAGGTGTCAGGATTAAAGGATTAGGGAGGCGTTTGCTTGTAACTCACCTCCCAGAGTAACTATCAAGGAAGAGGTGTCCCCTAAATTTTAGTTTCCATGTCCCCACCAGCTATTTCTCCAGCTACTCTGTCCTACCCGAAACACTGTCACTGTTTTACACGGCCCAAGTTTAAAACTAGGTACGAGGGCCAGCAGGTTTGCTCGGTGGAAATGCCACACACAAAGGGTACTTGATGTCAAACGATCAAAGGTGAAACCTGTGTGAGACATTACACCAGAAAGGGATGTGGAAGAAACAACCTGCCCTAGAAATGAAGGTTTAGGATTAAAATACATCCCACAAAGATCAGCAACTCAAATAGCATGAAATGATTTCAGTGGGATAAGAGGCCCGTAAGGACCCACCACCACCTGCCCAGAGCAGAGGGAAACTCCCTAGCGGGGTAAGCTGAAGGTACTAAGTCACACCCAAAACTTCCCCACAAGAGCACAGCGGTCCAGACTGCAGAGAAGCCCATTCATTCTAGACTCACAGGGAAGATGAGGAAGGAGGAGCCTGGGGAGAATGGGCTGGAAGGCACCAGCTCACCAGGCACATGGGGTGCTGTAGGCTTGAGCCAGGAGGCTGGCTGGCAAAGTGTGGGGAAGCCAATTTGTTTTCCCCCTCCTTCCAACCAAGTTTCCAGGTCAGAGGTTGGGGAGTAGGGTACTTTTATTAGAATTCAAGTCACTTCACAGATTCAAGGGAAACTTAAAGTCAGTCTCAGAGACTCTTTAAGAAAGAGGGAAAAAAAGAAATCAATGCTTGAGCAGCCATCGTGTACCAGGCACAGTGCCATGCCCCACGAATATTATCGCAATTTGTCTTTAGGATGGGAGAACACCGAAAAGCCTAAAACTAGCCTTCACCCACAAACGATGGTTATGACCTGGCCTGGGTTCAAAGCCCAAGAATAACTGGGGTTACCAGGTAGAGCAAAACAAATGACTTTAAAATACTGATGCTGAGCAACCTTATACTGGAGACACATCCCCGTGGCACCTGAGCAGCCACTTCCAACAGACACCTTCACTGCCGCCCTGCAGTGGCCAAGTCTGAGTGTACTTCCTAGAAACAGCTGGGAGGAGGAAATGATAGTCACACAAAGGGCTCCAGCTAGACACTCACAGGCTGGGAGGGGATCAGTTACCTGCAACTTCTGGGCCATCACCTGACAAAACATATGACAATAGAGCCTATTTAATCCAGGTAGGCACAAAGGCTTCAAAGATTTGCATACTTGTAGGACGCAGAGAACCTACTCTAGCCTAGGGCCATTCTTCATCTGAGAATATACCCAGGAATTACTACCCAGAACCCACAAAACTAGTTTTGAGGTTCAAGAGGAAAGGTTCAACACAAGTCAGAAAAGCTCCCCCAAAATTACTTCACTTGCTTCCAGTGCTGAGAAAATCTTAAATAATCAGCAGGTGAACCACCTGAACTTCAAGAAAAGAGGAACTGATAAATGGTCAAATCATGCTGCCCTCTCTGCATTTCAAAGATGCTCTGTACCTTTAAGAGCAAAGAGGGTGGGTGGTGCTTACTAAGAGCCCAAACTTCTAAATAGAATTAAAAAAAAAAAAAAAAAACTAATCCGGGAAGGACTTAGTTACAATAACAGGGTAGCAAAGTAAGGTCACTAGCTGCCAGAATTAATAGCTTCTTGTGAATGGTGCTTCTTGATCAATAATTTCGACAAACGGGGTGGGGGGCTTGGATAGCAAACCAACAGATATGACTGTACCAAGTGTCCAGCAACCCAGATTTCCCTGCAGGAAATAAATTTAAACACCAAGCAGCCTGAACTTCATAGGGGAAAGATGGCTAGTTTAACCTAATTGTCCTGCCCACACACCCCACCCGACCTGAGAGGCCTCCTCTCACACCTGGAGTTAAGTGCACCGGGTTTGTGTTAGTAGAGGCCGGGGGGCAAGAAGGCGCCAGCCAACCTCTGCATCTCCGCGGAGAAGGGAGACCGCGAAACGCCCAGGGCTTCCAAGCAGTCCCAGGTCTATTCGGCACCACCCAACACACCAACAGCTCCTATCCGTCTCTTGTGCCTTCCTTGGAGGGGAAATGGGAGGAACCGCACCCAAGGGCACAAAATAGTAAAACTGGTGAAAGCCTGCCCAAATACACTTTGATCCAGAACCCCGAAACCAGCGTGGTCCCTCCGGCCCGAGGACCAGAGGTGGGTGCAGGCGGAGCCCGACACGTGACCCACAAACCCGCGGGCATTAAGTCAGCGGGCACACGGGACAGGACAGCCTCCGCCTCTCCGACACCCTTTAAGGGGCTGCAAAAGCTAATCCTCTTGAGAGACACCAAGCCTTTCACATCGGGAAACGGTTTCCCTCCGCCCGCAACAAGGTTCCAATCACGACCTATCTCCTAGCTCATCCTCCCGGCTCTGCAAACCGAGCCCCTTCCCCTGGTTCGCCGCACTGAACTCCCAGGGGCAGAGAGACCAGCTCTAGTCTGCCACCGCCGGCCTCGATGGGGAGCACCCCCGGGCGATATAAAGGGGCCCAGAAGTTGGGTGAGGTTCCTGAAGTGACCAATTCAACTCAGTGGGGAAGGAGTGCCCGCAGGCCTTGGGACACTTCCTCGCCCTTGTGAACACCTGGCCCTGCCCACAGCCCGCCCGCCGGCGCCTCTCCCGGCTCAGACTGGGTACACACGACCTTTGAAAAGTAAACGCGTGTGGGGTTGGGCGACCTTGGGTGGAACGCACTCAGGTCCGTCTCTCGGGAGAGTGTGTGCGCTCGGGGAAAGTTAAGCCGCAGAGGGGCATCCCGGGCGTCGCGCCCTCGCTTCCCGCCCCCGAGGATGGTGACGCGCGTAGGGGACACCGCGCGGCTGCGGAGCGCGGCCCCAGCCAAGCACAAGCGATTTGTCAGCAAGAACCCGGCGGCGAAGGACGAGGGGGCGCGCAGGCGACGAAAGAGAAAGGGCCTGCTTGACAGCAGGCGACGGGCCGGAACCCCTCTGCACGCCCTCAGCGTCGGGAGCCTCGCACCCCGTGAGTCCTGGAGCACGCGACGCACCCTGCACCTGCACCCTAGGATCACCATCACCCCAACGGCGCCGCCCTCGGGGCCCCGGCAGGTGGTCCCCAGTTCAGCCGCTCCCTGCGGCCCCAACTTACCAGCTCCTCGGCGACCGTCAGGATGCAGAGTCCTCGCGCCGCCGCCGCCCCCTGGCCCCTCGGCCCCCGCCTCTGCCCCGCCTCAGCCCCTCTGCCAGGCCGGTCCCGCAGCGTTGCACTCCGGCCGCTCCCCCACGTGCTCACCCAGACCCGTGGAACACAGAGACATTAAATACTGAGGACGCGCAGAGACGTGCCCGCGGCGCGACGCAAGGCCCCGCCCCCCGCCCTCGTGCCCCCGCGCCTTCCCGGCTCACCTGCGCGTGCGCGCCGCCGGCCGCTCCCGCCAGCGCCTCTGCCAGCTGCGCCAGAGGGGGCGCGGTCTAGAGTGTTCCGCCAACATCCCGCCCCCGCCGCCCGCAGCCGGGCCTTGCTCAGGCTCTCGCGAGATGAGCTGTAATCTCGGTTGGGCTCGGGAGAGAGGCCTGGCTGGAGTCTTCGGAACGCCCCTCGCTCCTCCCCCACCTACGAACCTCGAAGCTCTGGGCCCCTCAAGACCTGCGCGAATTCGCCCGCCTCGGGTGTGGGAGATTTCGAGGGGCCAGTTAGACCGTCTGCCTGCCTCTGTATAGAGAGGCCCCTGGAAAAGGCAAAGGGGCAAGTGATGCGCAGGGCTCCTCTTGCCTCCCTTGCCTATATATACTATATAGATAGAATATAGATCTATATTATATAGGTATATTCACTGTAATTCATCACATTGTACGCATGATTTAGTGATATTAATAACTGCACGATAATAACTGCGTGATGGGAGTACGTGGCACCACTCAGATGCGGCATTCTTGCGCATTTTCACAACTTGGTGATGTCAAAGTGAAACAAACTTTCCTCCAAAGGGGGTTGGGTTTTGGAATAATTCCTGCCAAGAGATAGTCATCATGATCTATCAGTGACTCCCTGAGGAAACTTGAGAAAATAAATTGCCCCCAAACAGGTGGACAGGGTGGGGGTTCCAGCTGGCCAGAGACATAGGGACTTTAAGTGAAAAGAGATCATGCTAAGAACTATTACTTGGGAACATGGTTAATCCTAACTAGTTATCAAATGCAAATTTAAATGATGATGAGATACCTATTAAGTTTAAGTTCATATATGTATATGAATCCCAATTGCATGGTGTGATTAGGGACATGAAGGAAACAATCAGGAAAGAAGTAACAAGAGACCTATTTTAGGTTCTGTGGTTCAAAAAGGCCTAAGGTGAGACTTCAACTGAAACCTGCTTGATGAGAAGGAGCTGGCCTTGCAAATTGTACTTGAGAATAAGGGTTGGGGAGTATTCCAGCAGAGGCAGCAACACTGCCTGTGTGGCAGGAAACAGCGTTTGGTGAACTAGATTGGTGTGGATGGACTACAGTGAGGTGGGGAGAGTGCTAGAAAAGAAGGTTGGAGACAATAAAGGGAGGAGGGGTTTTTTGGGGGGGCAGGGGGTGTGAGGGAACTGGACCACTTTATAAACCATAGTAAAGCTTAGATTTTCTTCTTCTCTGTTTAGCTCCCAGGCATACTTCTACCCCAGGGCCTTTGCACTTGCTATTCTCTCCAACTGGAATATTCTGCAGAGCTCAACTCCCTCATTTCTTTCAAGTCCTTTGCTCAAAGATCACCTACTCAGTCTCAGTGAAACCTTCCTTGGAGTCCCTGTTTAATAACTGTAAAGACACACACACACACACACACACACACACAAAATTCCCTGTCCTTCACGCCTTCTTTATTTGTCTTCACAGCATTTACCACTATCTACATACTACATATTTCTTTTATTTCGTGAGTGGAGGCGTTGTTGAGGGTATGGCACACCGAGGGCACTCAGTAAAAATATGTTTAGTGAATGAATGGGAAGCCATTAAAGAGGGTTAAGTAGAGAGTGACACAGTATAATTTCTGTTTGGAAATGGGAGCTGTAGCTGCTGTGGAAAGAATGGACTAGAGGAACACTAGCATAGAAGCAGTGAGACCAGTTGGGAGGCTGGTACAGTGGCCCCGGTGAGAAATCATGTTGGCTGAGCCGAGAGTCATGGCAGTGAACATGAAGAGACTGCTTTGGACTCAAGACAGATTTTAGAAGTAGTAGCAACAAGACTCACTCATGTTGTTGGGGGTAAAGAAGAAGGAGCAGTGCTTCCTCTGGCCTGAGTTACTGTGTGAAATGGGGTACAGTTTATTGAGATGGGGGAAGATGAGGGCAGAGAATCATTCGTTTCATTTTGGACCCATTAAGTTTGTAATGTTTTCGTAACATCCAAGTGCAAATAGTAATTAAGCTGGATATGCAAGCCTGCAGCTCAGAGGACTTGGGCTCAGAGGAGTGGATGGGAAATACAAGTATGTATTGAAAACCATGTAAAAAGTGGATATTTTAAAGACAGACAATGCCCTGGTGGTGGTGGAGGTAGGAAATATCCACAAGGAAGAAACTGAAAAATGATGCCGGGGGGTGAGACCTGGAAAGGTGGCAGGAAAAAATGGAGGGATGGAGGCAGAGGGGAGGAAGAGGAAGAAAGAGGGAGATGGAGCTATGAGTATGGTTATGAGAAGGAGGGACAGAAAGCAGGGGCAAAGAAGACGGAGATGTCAGTCATATCTATGCCTGGGGATGAGGGCAAAGCCTGCCAGGATAAAAGGAATGAGGGGAGAAAAGAGGAGAGGGAGAACGGGAACACTAGGGAAGATACAAGACTCAAGTCCAAGGGGGAAAGGTGAGAACACAGATTAACTGTAATCACAACTAGAAATCAGCCCAGCAGCTGTGGCTGAGGAGGTGACCACAAGGTCAGGGCAGTTCAGAGGTCAAAGAGTGATTCTAGTATGAGATTAGAGGATAGAGGAATGAGAAGGGAGGTGAGGATGGAATGTGAGTCTAAGAACGTGGCCATGAGGAAAATAGGATTCTATTATTAAACTCCAACATGAGCTCATAATGGGCAAAAGCCTGCTTAAGGCAGGGATTTTAAGCTAGGCTGCCCAAGCTTCTGGATGTCCATGAGCTCCCCAAAATTGCACACATAGTTTTATAAGTATGGTATTTTCTGTGGAAATAGGTTATTTTTAATATATTGCTTTTGTCTCATTAGATTAATATAACACCCCGAACAAAGTGAAACAAACCTCTCTAACTCTCCATCCCACTCCCTGTTCCCTTAAACTGCAGAAGCATTTGCTTCTGCCCCAGGACATGTGTGTCTGCAGGGAAGAATAAATGGTCTCCTTCTAGGGAAGTCAATGGACAGAGTTGGGAAGTAACAACACTAATGGCTAATGCTTAATGAGCACTTAACGCGCAGCACCGTTCACAGCACCTTATCCTAACCTCCACAAACCTCAGTCACACAGCAGCAGAGACAAAGTTTTTAACCCAAGAAATCTGGCTCGGAACCCATGGGTTAACCAGTTCACTATACTAGAGGCGGATCTAGGGATCCAGAGAGCGGTATTATACAGGAACGTGTCTGCTATAAGTTGAATTGTGCGCCCCCCCCCCCCCCGCAAAAAGATAATGATGAAGTCCTAACCCCCAGCACCTCTGAATGTGACTTTATTTGGAAATATGGCTGTTGCAAATGTAATTAGTTGAGCTGAGGTCATAACTGGAGTAGATTGGACCCCTGATGCAATATGACTGGTGTCCTTATAAGAAGATGGCCATGCGAAGACAGGGAAACAGAGAGAACATCATGTGATTACAGCAGATTGGATTTATGCATCTATAAGCCAAGGAATGCCAAAGATCACCCACAAACCACCAGAAGCAAGTAAGGGCCAAGGAAGGATTCCCCTGCAGGCTTCAGAGGGAACAGAGCCGGCTAACATCTTGATTTTGGACTTAATCCCTCCTATACTGTGAGACAATACATTTCTATTGTTTTAAGCCATCCAGTTGGTGGTACTTTGTCACAGCAGCCCTAAGAAACTGATACAGTGCCCTTCTTTCTTGAACCCATGGGTGCCAGGTGGTACAAGAGAATGTGAAGTCATTCAGCAGTTGATAAAAGGTGGCTGTCCCCTTCCTCCCATCTGGGCCCAAGGTGCCATGTCTTCACAAGGCAGAGGCCTCATCCAAGTGGCTATGATGAAAGGGCCTCAGATAGGCACTACCCAGGCTCTGACACCATCACCACTACATAGTTCTTGGGAATTTTCCAGCTACATAGTTAAGATCTTAATTCTGGTTCTGTTCAGTGGGCGTCTGGCAGGGGTATGGTTGGCCATTTCCCAGAGCCCCCTCCACTCTTCCCAGCTTCTTCCAGTTTTGAAGTGGAGCCTGAAAAACTCTGCAAGCTCCAGATAGGGTGAAATTCTACCCCAAACCAAGTTAGGTCCTTCAACTATAGCCAAGCTCGTGCATATAGAGAAGCAATTAAATCTTCTATAGATAGACTGTTACCTACCTCATTTTGTTCCACGAGAGGCATCTCTTTGGGGCCAACTGTTGGGATCTGTAAGGCCACACATGCTGGGTGCTGTATGAATGTTTGAATTGCTTGGACTCTATGAGAAAAATTGCAGTGAGCCCTCTTTGGTAAGGTTAATAATCTTTACGAAATACTTTTGTTTGCATACCTTGCTGTGCACCACTGCAGCTGGGAGGGTCTGAAACAGCAAGATCCGGAAGTCTCAAGTAACTGCAGACAGACCGGAACTTCCCTGGGGATGAGACATTTAGTCAAGGTGACCCACCTCTAGGAGGGATGGGGCAGAGCACATAGCACTATGGGGGCTCAGACCTCTCTCAAATTTTCCATTGCCCCCAGCCTCCGCATACCCTCTGCTATTTCTCTGGAACCATTTCCTTGCTCTATCCATTCTAAAACCTGGCAAGTTTCTTAGTCATCTCTGTCTTCTGTTTGATCAGGCATTCAGGTTTCCCATAGACTAGCACATTCTACCCAGGAGTATCACTAGTCCACCCAGTGGCATTGTGCAGATTAGGTAACAAGGGTCCCTTCCCCCAGACAGGCAGCTCTGTGCCAGGCACCATGGTGAGCACAGTGTGAAAGCATAGCCTGGATTTCAGTCCCTACTTGCCCTTGGGCCGGATGCCCTTGTGCAGAACCTGACCTGCACAACCCTCCTTGACGTTCCTGTAGTTGGGAGGCAGCCTTCACAGAGCGAGTGCTGTCTACCATGACACAGTCATCCAACCAGACGCCTGCGGGTTTTGGGCACCATACTGAAGTGGCTTCATTCATCTAATTGCTGCGAAAGCCTAAAGCATTGCCTTGCTCAGCACAGGTACACTTGTGACCTCAGGGAACTTTGCCTAGACTCTGTTTCGTCCTCTGTAAAATGAGGATAATAATAAGACCTACTTCATGGGATCGTTGTGACAATTAAATGAGATATTCAGCATAAAATACTTTGCACAGTGCTGAGCCCAAGAATAAAAGCAATGATTGCATTTCAAGTTCTTTCATCAATAAATCAAGAGCAAGTCGAGGTTCATTCAACAAGTATGTATTAACAGCTATTTTGTGCCAGGCATTGTGTAGGGTGTTGTGGTTACCAAGGTGAATACTCCCAATGTGGTAGGGAAGGCAGACGTGGATGTATACAAAGGCTGTGTACAGTGGGATCAGGGCTGTGACAGAGGTCAGTACAGAGGTGGGAGGAGAGGTGGTAAATGTCAACGAGTTTCATTCTGCTTGTGTTAGGGTTAAGGAAGCTTGACTATATCATTGGTACTCCTTCTGCATTTGACATTCACCAAAATAAAATGTATTGCTTTAGTTCTATTGTTACATATCAATTCACCCCCAAACTGAAATGGCTTAAAACAACCATTGAGGGCTTCCCTGGTGGCGCAGTGGTTGAGAATCCGCCTGCCAATACAGGGGACACAGGTTCGAGCCCTGGTCCGGGAAGATCACACATGCCGCGGAGCAACTAAGCCCGTGCGCCACAACTACTGAGCCTGTGCTCTAGAGCCCGTGAGCCACAACTACTGAAGCCCGCGTGCCTAGAGCCCGTGCTCCACAATGAAAAAAGCCACCACAATGAGAAGCCCGTGCACTGCAATAAAGAGTAGCCCCCACTCGCCACAACTAGAGAAAGCCCACGCGCAGCAACGAAGACCCAACACAACCAAAAATAAATAAATTAAAAAAAAAAACAACGATTGATTGTCAGCTCATCGGGAGGGTTTGTTTCTGCTCCAGATGTTGTTGGCATGGTGACTCAGCTGAGATTGGAGGATCCAAGATGGCGTCACTCATGTCTGGTGCCTGAGGTGAGATGGCTGGAACAGCTGGGCTGGCCAGGCATTTACCTCTCCCTCCTCGCGGTCTCTCCAGCAAGGAAGTGGAACACGTCTATATAGTGGCTTGAGGTCCCAAGAGGATGAAGGCTGAATCTGCCAGGTGTCTTAAGACCTAGGTCCAGACCTAGGCAGCATCACTTGTGCTGCATTCTATTGGTCAAAATAAGTCACCAAACCAGCCCAGGTTCAAGGGAAGCACCAATAGACTCCACCTCTGGGTGGGAGAAGAGGCAGAGAACTGGAGACATGTTTAACCCACCACATCTGTTATATCATATTCCATTTTACAGCCTATTTATTTATTTAATAAATTTATTTATTTTTGACTGCACTGGTCTTCGTTGCTGTGCACTGGCTTTCTCTGGTTGCGGTGAGCGGGGGCTACTCTTTGCGGTGCGCGGGCTTCTCATTGCAGTGGCTTCTCTTGTTGCGGAGCATGGGCTCTAGGTGTGTGGGCTTCAGTAGTTGTGGCACGCAGGCTCAGTAGTTGTGGCTCGCGGGCTCTAGAGCGCAGGCTCAGTAGTTTTGGCACACGGGCTTAGTTGGTCTGCGGCATGTGGGATCTTCCCGGACCAGGGCTTGAACCCACGTCCCCTGCATTGGCAGACGGATTCTTAACCACTGTGCCAGCAGGGAAGTCCCATTACAGCCGATTTATGACTTAGGAGGTATCTATCAATAATTGGTGAGATTCCGTGGCTGCTTCAGAAATCAGTGGCGTAAAATGCAGTGTGGTATAGCAGTGATAAAACACAGGGTTCAAACCCTCATTTCAGTACTAACTTGCTGTATGACCCTCGGGCAAGTTATCATACCTCTCTTCCCACCCTTTCCTAATCTGTAAAATGAGGGGCAGTAAGATCTAATTTGCCAGGGTTATTTTGAGTATTAGAGAGAATGCATGGAAAGTGCCGGCGCCTGGTAGATGAGATAGCTGAGCAGTTCTGTAATACTGTTGTTATTAGATTGCCTTTCTTCTTCTTTTTTTTTTTAATTTAATTTTTTGCAGTTATCTTCGGGTCTTTGACCATTTCCTGGGCAAAGAGAAACATTTTATTTTTAACATTTTTTATTTATTTATTTATTTTTGACTGTGTTGGGTCTGTTGCTGCATGTGGGCTTTCTCTAGTTGCGGCGATTGGGGGCTACTCTTAGTTGCGGTGCGCGGGCTTCTCATCGCGGTGGCTTCTCTTGTCGTGGAGCACAGGCTCTAGGTGCGTGGGCTTCAGTACTTGTGGCACTCGTGCTCAGTAATTGTGGCTCACAGGCTCTAGAGCGCAGGCTCAGTAGTTGTGGCGCACGGGCTTAGTTGCTCTGCGGCATGTGGGATCTTCCCGGACCAGGGCACGAACCCGTGTCCCCTGCATTGGCAGGCAGATTCTTAACCACTGTGCCACCAGGGAAGCCCTGTCTTTCTTCTTAAGTAAGGTAATAGGACTGGTAATAGAGTGATTTCTTCTACCTGTCAGGGGAACACCTAACAGACCTCTAGTATTGCTTGCCCCTCCCTGAAAACCTCGGCAATTATGCTGTGGAGTTGAGGCATGGCTTTGTCAATTTGTTCAACCTTTTGGAAAGCAATTTAGTAATCATTAACAAGAGTCGTAAAAAACGTTCATATCCTTTGACCCAATAACCAGATTTCAAAAAAATTATTCCAAGGGAACTGATTCAAAAGAAAAGCAAAATCCATATACATCAAGTTCTTCATTGCCATTTTCTGTAGAATGGCTAAAAATAGAGAAACAGCTTAAATGTCTAGTAATAAAGAAACGGTTAGTTAAATTATGATACAAATAAAAACTTGTTGGCATATTACATGATTCCTAAGGTGACAATTATTATCACTACATGAAAGCATGGAAACATTTTTTAACAAAATGCTAAGTGACAAATTCAGAATTAAAGAGACAAACAAGGAAAAAAAATTGTTAGTGTTTGGGAAGTGGTTTTGAAATTGATTTATTTTCTTTAAAAATATTCCTTATTTTTTAATATCAAAATCAGAAGAAAAATTTAGGCAGGGCCATGTGGGAAAGTGGTTTATTAAAAAAGAAATGCCACATCATAAAAGCCAGAGAATAAATTGCAGAGCTTTTAAAAATACAAATGCCCAAGCTCCTCCCTGGAGATTCTAATTCAGAAGGTCCCAGATAGGGCCCAGTTATTTGTATTTTTTCAGAGCTCCACAAATGATTTTGATGTACACGAGGGTGAAACCCATCATTATCCTTTCAAATGATCTAATAAACACTCTGTTTGATCAGAAATAGCAATACAAGGAAAACTTACATAACTAGAACTCTTTTTCCCTAATAAAATTGGTTTCTACTTGTGGGCCTTCTCCATTTCCAGTTATTTAGTTGTACTCTGATAAACTGTGGCCTTTGTACATAATCCAGAACACAGAAAGGACAGCTTTCGATAAACATGTGTGGTTCTGTACAATGTAAGGAAACAACATGACATAAGAGCTGATGACCTGGGGTTTAGCAGGAAGAGTAATAGCACCAGAAAAAATATCTCATCTCCGTATCAGTCAAAAGTTATTGACAGAATTTCAAGGATCATCTCCCACTGTGACCAGCTGTGGCCCTTTCTTGAGGAATAGAGGTAGTGGGTAGGCTCATGAAAATTAATATGCATATTTTTCTTTCTTTTTATATTGCTAACATTAACCCATAGACAGTTATTGTTAAAAACGGAAGAGTAGGAACAGATAAAGCCATATAGAGCCTTGTTCTACCCAACTTAGCTTCCACAGAATATAGTGAAAGAGACAGCACACTCTTTGAGAAAATCCTGGAGTTAACCAATTTTCACAATAACTGTTTCCTGAGACCATCATTTCCCAAAGTGAGCTCTTTGTAGAAAGCAGTTCCTCAGAAGGCTGAAAGGTATTGCCTGAAAAGGGGTTCCGTGATGAAATAAATTTGGAATGAAGGATTTAACTGAGGTAGAGAGGTTTCTTTGCAGGACTTGTCAGGGCCTTTGTGAATCTCTCAGAAAGAATTGTAGTATGGAATACAAAACCTCCTCTTGGTCGATGAGACATGCTTTGCAAAACACTTCCATAGACCACATGATTTCCAGTAAGAGCTAAATAAATGTTAGTTGTTAAGTCAAAGAAAATTAATACAGGGTATTATGATCCTAAGTTTACATTACTAAATTTGCATATTTCACCTAAGGAAAATTAACTTTTGTGTAAAAATTAGGAGATAAAATTTCTAGAAAATTCAAGAGCCTCTCCAGACAAATCCTCAGAACTGATGGATTTCCAGTAAAAAGAAAGTTGCAAAAAAAAAAAAAAAGCAAATAATTGGAAAATTTGATTTTAAAATACCATTCATAATAGGACAAAAATCTATAAGCTATAGAGGAATAAGTCTTATAAAATATGGTCAGACTTCTATGAAGAACGATTTAAAGCTTTTACTGAAAGACTTAAAAGTATTCCTAAACAAATGGAGAGATGATACCATGTCTGTGGCTGCGGAGACTCAATGTAGTAAAGATGTAATAGTCTCCATCTTTCACTTCCTTTGCTTCCTAATGAAGACCTTTACTTCTCATCCTTTCATTTTCTTGTTTTTTGTAATGTCCAAAAACAAAGAAGGTAGTAGCTCTTTCATTGCCAGAATGTCTTCTGCCTATCTTAACAAGCCTCTAGTGAGATGCATTTTAGAGCTCCATCTAAAGATGCCCAGTGTACCCTGGTAGTTGTTTTTAAGGTTTCCAGTGTAATATTCGTGTAATATCAGATCCTGTGAGGGGCCTAGGCAAGTTGTGTCTTCCAACCATTGGATATCTCTTTGCATGGCTTAGTTAGAAAGGGCTTTTCTTGTGTTCGAAATTGCCAATTTAATTTACTAAGCAGGGTGCGATAGAGATAAATGAAGGTAGCTTCCTGGCTCACAATAATACTCCTAGTGGCCACATTTGTGCTACAGTTCCCCTGATAATAAACTCAACCTCAAGTCACAGAGGTGGGCAAGCAATCCCACCTGGGTTAATTAAAATGCCTCATTTCTCAGGCCTGTAATTGGACCAGTGGTGGATACATGACCTGAGCTGGGCTGATCAGTCTTTCCTGATAGGCGGAAGGATAAAGCTAAGAGGAAAAGAGCAGAAGAGATAAGAGACTCATAGTTTTTGAAATCCTGGCTCCAGTCACTCCTCTTCTTTCATGGGTTGAGGATATAAGCCAAAAACGGTCCCTCTTTTGCTTAAATTAGTTCAGTATGGCTTTCCGTCTCTTGCAACAAAAGAATCTTCACGATAAGTAAGCAGGTGGAAGCTTCCGTGCATCGATTTCCCAGGAGTCTCCACAGGCTACTAGTAATGCAATCAGAGGTTATTCAGGGAAGCAGAAATGCTCCAAGTCATAGAGTAGGAATTTATTATAGGAAGGAGACTTACACAATGGTGGGAGAATCTGGTGAAGAGAAGGACCAGGAGGAAAGTTGGGGATCAGAGAAGAGATCACTGTTTGGTCAATCTGAGAAGCTAAGCACATCCAGCACCAAAATGAGCCAAGTCTCATGGGAGGTCAGTGGGAAGCTGTGCCTTTGGGGAGCGACTGCCTTTGCGGATCACTGTCAAGCATCTGGTGTCGGGGGCCACTCTTAGTCATCAGGGTTAGCAGTTGGTAAGAAGAGGGAGATCAGGGGCTTCCCTGGTGGCGCAGTGGTTGAGAGTCCGCCTGCCGAGGCAGGGGACGCGGGTTTGTGCCCCGGTCCGGGAAGATCCCACATGCCGCGAGGCGGCTGGGCCCGTGAGCCATGGCCGCTGCGCCTGCGCGTCCGGAGCCTGTGCTCCGCAACGGGAGAGATCACAACAGTGAGAGGCCCGCGTACCGAAAAAAAAAAAGAAGAGGCAGATCAGGAGCAGAGGAGAACAAGGACGAGCTGGAACCCACAGGCACCTCTGCATCTATCTGTAACCGCTTCTGACCACAACAACCTGCCGAGGGTGATGGCTACTGCTTCCCCTCCACCTTCCAAATCTCATACCAAACCCTACCTGGAACCATACAGAGAAGGGGATCCTGGGAAACGTACATCCCAACTTAGTCAAACAGACACAGTACAAATTATCCTAACTTTATCCAGGAGGCACACATTGAGAACGTCCTGTAAAGGTTCTCCGTTGAGAAGGACAACCAGACGCTACTGCACTTGACTTGACCGTGGGCTCTGCAATAGTCTGACCCTCCAGATACTTCTCATCGGGCAGTTTTTCTCACCCCCTTCCAGGTTCTCAGCTCTGCAGCTCTCTTCCCTTATACCCGAGAGCCCTTGATCCTCCTCCCAAACCTGTAGACTCAGCCTTGTCACAATTTCTAGGACCAATTCTAACTTTAGAAAAGGAAGATTAATGTTTAGTCTGATGATCAGGGACACGACATAAAGGTACGCTTGCTCTGAGATCATCTTTGACTTCTTGCTCTGTCCTAGGTTCCTTTGGCTGGGGCCAACAAGGCCCTTTTTTTTTTTTTTTAGCTTAAACAACAGAAATTTATTTTTTTCCCAGTTCTGGAGGCTGGAAGCCCCAGATCACGGTGCCAGCACGGTTGGGTTCTGGTGAGGACTCTCTTCCTAGCTTGCAAATAGCATGTGTCCTCACATGGCAGAAAGAGATAGTAGCATCAAGGCCCTTTTTCTTATCACCCTAGTCCTCCCAGGACTAAGTCCTTACCTTGCTTTGGCTCTGCCCAAGCCCCACCCAAGTCCTGCCTCTGAACTCCAGCTGGGAGAAATGGCTGCTACCTGCAAACATGCTTTCCCGAAACCGGCGCCTACAGGCTTGATTTCCAATTGCAGCAAACCCATGACATGCTTGAGCAATACTCTTCCAAGCCATTTCAAACCCCAACATTGTACAAGTGACTCCGTTGCAGAGCGCAGGCGCAGCGGCCATGGCTCACGGGCCCAGCCGCTCCGCGGCATGTGGGATCCTCCCGGACCAGGGCATGAACCCGTGTCCCCTGCATCGGCAGGCGGACTCTCAACCACTGTGCCACCAGGGAAGCCCTGTATAAGTGACTCTTGTTCTCCAGAATCAAAGGGTCACCTGCTTGTCGTGTCTCATCACCTACTCACCTCCCTTTCAACGTTCACTAAAATTTAACTCTCTTTTGATGACCAGTTTCTGTGCCATACTCAAACAGCTTCTTTAATTTCTTTTTTTTTGTATAGAACACAAGTGGACCTGTTCATCCCTTCCAGCCCAGCACAGCTGAGTTTGACATTCAGTTATATTTCATTTTTCTGACTAAATTTCTCTTCAGTTTAATACCAGCATCAACAGCTAACTTCTTCTTTCAAAGAAAAAAAAAACATTGTGGTTATTGTTATTTTTTAATTACCTAAGGAAAATTTCTGTATGCCCAACAATGAGCAAAGAACCACAGCGTCATGGTGAGATGGAAGACCAGTCATTCGCTCAGTTAGTTCACACATGCTCAGGTATTTAAGATGCTTGTCCTGGCAAAATGACAAATGGCTGCATGTCATGGATCTTCGGGGTCCCTCAAAAGTATTTTAAGTGGTGACTGTGACATCCAAGAATTCCAAGGGTGTTAATTTATTAGCTGCTCTGTTGTTACCCTGTATCCGCCTCTTGTCATATCAGATGACCCTGATGTCTCCTATTTTACAAAACAACTGCTTATCATTGATTGCCCTGTTCCCCAGATTCCACGCTCTGCCTGCAACACTGGAGAGCCTCCTAGCACCCCAACCTGTGGGCTGCATTCCCAGGGCATATCCTGGGTAGGTGTGTCAAGTGCCAGGTCCCCACCCCTTCCAGTGCACCTTGTTTCTTCAATGCTCTGGACCAGATTGGCTAGGATGGCTGCCATTACCAATAACACATTGAACACTGGATATACTGACTCATGGAAATAGTTTTAAATACCTCAGCTGGTTCCAGGGAAACATATCAAGAGAAAATACAGGAATCCGTAAGATACCTTAGATCATTAAATCACCTCTTATGAGCCATCTAAACTCTAGCAAGTTGAGCGAGATTATCATTTACCCTTTATAGCCATCAACTTAGGCTCTAGCTCAAGTGTATGATCCAACGGCACTTTTATGCACTTACAGCTCATTGGGCTCTTGTGTAATCATTGCAGCTATATTTAAGTCTGTTTTATAGAAGTTGAAGCAGCACACTTTTATTGTTCTAGGTGATAATAGATTTTATAATCTTTTCTCCTAGGATGTATTTTTGACCATGTCTCTGACTTATTTAATGCTGAGTCCTTGGTTAGGAGCCCACTGTCCCATTTTAATAGTATTCCTATGAAGAAATGAAATACATCTTCATTTTTTCATTCAATGAATATGTTAATGTTTAAATGACCCATTCTGCTACTGAGGACATCATGAGCAGTCTGCCTCTGATTTGTGCACTGAGTGTGTGTGTGTGTGTGTGTGTGTAGCCAATAGTGAGGGATGGGGTGGTGTGGAATGGATATGATCCTTGGAGAAGAAGCTCTATTCTAGGACTGATAAGTGTGACAAGTTTCCCAAATGGCAATAAAAGTAGAGAGCCTGCTGGTTGGGATGACCCTGAGCCAGGCTCCCCCAAAGATTCAACATCTTCAGCTTCCCCTAGGTTTCCTCCCTTAGAATTTCAGCTCATTCTTGTTCTTTCTCTGGACAAAATGGAGCCATTCCTTTTTATCTTGACCCTACTTAGTCTAGAGGCCCTAGCGTCTTTTCCCTGAAGCCTCAGCCTCTCCTAAGTACCTCCCAGGGATGTCCACATCTTAATCCCCAGAACATGGGAATATGCTACCTTGCAGGGCAAAGGGGACTTGGCAGATGTCATTAAGTGAAGGATCTTGAGATGGGAAGATTATCCTGGATTATTTGTGTGGGCGCAACATAATCACAACGGTCCTTATAAGAGGGATGCAGGAGGGTTAGAGCCAGAGAAGGAGATGTGACTATGGAAGCAGAAGTTGGAGTGATGTGGGGCTATGAGCCAAGGAATGTGGACAGCCTCTAGAAGCTGAAAGAGGCGAGGTAACAGTGTCTCCAGAAAGAAGGCAACCTGACCAATATCTTAGCCCAGTAATACCCATTTTGGACTTCTGATCTCCAGAACTATAAGAAAATAAATTTGTGTTGTCTTATGCCACTCAATTTGGGGTGACTTGTTACAGCAGCAATAAGAAACTAATACAGTGCCCCAGCCAACATTGACTAGAAGGTAGAGACAGAGGGCTTATCTAGAGCCGTGCTGTCCAATATGGTAGCCATAGCCACACGTAGCTACTGAGCAGTTGAAATGTGGGAGGTCTGAATTAAGATGTGCTGCCAGTGTAAAATACACACCAGATTTTAGGAACTTCATGAACATTTTGGATACATTGGGTTAAATAAAATATACCATTAGGATTCCTTTCACCTGATTATTTTTACTTGTTTAAATGTAGCCACTAGAAAATTTATTTATTTATTTATTTATTTATTTATTTTTGCGGTACACGGGCCTCTCCCTGTTGTGGCCTCCCGCTATTGTGGCCTCTCGCGTTGCGGAGCACAGGCTCTGGACGCGCAGGCTCAGCGGCCATGGCTCACGGGCCCAGCCGCTCCGCGGCATGTGGGATCTTCCCAGACCGGGGCACGAACCCGTGTCCCCTGCATCGGCAGGCGGACTCTCAATCACTGCGCCACCAGGGAAGCCCCTAAATGTAGCCACTAGAAAATTTAAAGTTACCCCTGTGACTTGCATTATACTTCTATTGGTCAGCGCCATTCTAGGGATTTGGATGAATCTTGCTGCTGGGGTTTCTTTTATTACTGTGAAACCTGACTGGGTTGGACCAGGCTTTGCTTCCAGCTCAGATGCCTCTAGTCCCTGTTGAGTACTCCAGGATACTGCCAGAAGGAGGACCAGTCCTGAAGTTCCCTGCCTGTCTTGAGTCCTGGTATTCCACTTTAAAAGTTTTATGGACTGGGGGCCACCTTTAAGAAAAAGAACAGAAAATTAGGTATGGGTCTTGGAGCAGTCTGTGCAAATAAAGGGCCTGGAAGCTTAAGCCTCATTTAGCCTCATGGTGATCTGCCTTGCCCCCTCTCCCAAATCTCACCTAGCGGGTCTCCTTTCTCCTGGTTGCTGATCTGCCAGGTTTTCCAGTCTCCATAGATTCTCACTATTCCAAAGACAACATCCAAAGTGGCCACCACAGCCCTTAATCCAGGCAAAAGGGGCCCAAGCCTTGAGCTTTACACAACAGATAAGTGTATTAAGGAATGGAAGAGTGCCCATCATTTGGGGTTTGGCAGTCAGTGCTACCACAGCACAATCCGTAAACCCTAAACATTTGTTCTCATGACTCACACTGCTCAGCTCCCAAGAAATGGCTTCCTTACATTTCTAACCCTATGCCCTTGAAATACAAAGGGACTGAGACCAAATGCCAGGAAGATTTGTCAGTGGTGCTACCGCTAACATAGAGCTAGACATTGCCTCCGAGAGCGCAAGGAGGAGGAAGAATTTAAGAAAAAAAGACAAATCAATTAACTTGTCAAATCCTTCCTCTCAGCTAGCTTGAATGCAACAGATTCCTGCATAACAAGGTTGTCATTTCCCGGTGGTGCATGGTTCTGGTATTTGCAAGAGTTGCAAGTAAAAGCTAAGGGATATTTTGTAACACTAAATAATTCATATCACTCTTAAATTTGTATATATGCAAGTTTAGATGCAACATTCAGGAAACATTATATGAATTGGCAACTAGGTGGACAAATACAGTGGCAACTAGATGCACATTGAATGCTAAAATGATTAATTTTCATTAACATTTGAATAAGATGTAAAATTTTCCAAGATTTAGATATACATTTCAGCTTTATTTAAATAATTTTGAAAATGAGTACAAGATCATCATAGAGATAGAAAATACAAAAGTGAAGCTCAGTGAAGAAAAAAGATGAAGGAAAAGGAAGTACTGATAGAAAGCAGTCTGCTTACATAGAGAACAGACTTGTGGTTGCCAAGGGGAAGAGAGGGTGGGAGAGGAACTAATCGGGAGTTTGAGGTTAGCAGATGCAAACTATTATATATAGAATGGATAAACAACACGTCCTACTGTATAGCACAGGGAGCTATATTCAATATCCTGTGATAAACCATAATGGAAAAGAATATAAAAAAGAATATATATATAGATATATATACACATACATATATGTATGTGTAACTGAATCACTTTGCTGTACAGCAGAAATTAACACAACATTGTAAGTCGACTACACTTCAATAAGAAAAAAAAGCAGTGCTTAAATTTCTAAAAACTAGAAACAATGAAAGTGAGCAGGTTTCTGCTGAGCATGACCCACATAAAGAGACAGACAGGATTTTACAAATTTTTTACCTAATAAAGATTTCATTACTAATCAAATAACAATGAACAAAATAATTTCCAACTCATCTTTTGGAAAGATTAGATGAAATCCCTGCAACTTCATATTCTCCATTAAATAAAGGCTTAATTATTGATTAAAATGATAACAGCAACAAAAAGAATTATTCATAACAAAATTATGACTCAGGGAGCCAAATGCAATTCTGGCCTGTCCGATAGCATATGAAGAAAATTGCATTTATAAAAGCTGAAATTGAACGTGAAAACGAAAAACCTCTGGCGCTTTACTGTGCTTATTGGACAGTGATCCTGAAAAATGGCTGTCACATCTTTCCGACAGTGTAAATATATTTCTAGCAAGATGCAATCCAATTCAAATGAATGAGTACAATTTTCCACTGTATGTATATGGCAGAATTAAATTTAGTATTTAATTTTACAGCAAAATTATTTTAGATGGAGAAAGAAATTGTAGAAATAGCTGTTATATGTTTTTATATCCTAGGTCCAAAAGCAGTATTTTGTTACCACTGTGACAAAATTTTAAAGCAAGCCTCATGATCAGTTTTAGCCAATTAAGGTGTTTGTTTCTGGAATCACTTAGGTTCTTGACTAAAATGAAACACCACTTGCACACAAAAAATATTACATATGTAACTACTACAATTAATTTTTAAAAGATTGAATAAACAGCAAAACAAAAATAGTATTCGACAGAGACAAATGATGTTCTTATATTATGTATGATGCTCTTATAAAATAGTATGTGTCCAGATGGCAAATAGGCACATGAAAAGAAGCTCAACATCGCTAATTATTAAAAAAATGCAAATCAAAGCTACAATGAGGTATCACCTCACACCAGTCAGAATGGCCATCATCAAAAATACACATACAGGGCTTCCCTGGTGGCGCAGTGGTTGAGAGTCCGCCTGCCGAGGCAGGGGACACGGGTTCGTGCCCCGGTCTGGGAAGATCCCACATGCCGCGGAGCGGCTGGGCCCGTGAGCCATGGCCGCTGAGCCTGCGCGTCCGGAGCCTGTGCTCCGCAACGGGAGAGGCCACACAGTGAGAGGCCCACGTACCACAAAAAAAAAAAAAAAAAAAAAAATTATAAAGTAAGAGGAAAAATCATATACAACATACTTAGAAGTAAATTTTACTTAGGTACTCAATTTACTTAGATCATATTACAGAATATAATCAAAAGTATTATTTCTTTTTCTTTATTATTATAAAGGTAACATTTCAAAAGTCATGGAAAACAAGTCGTATATATTATATATATTGATGAACTACCAGAAGGAAAAACAAGACAAGGAAATTGAAATTAATATTCACTGCAGTAATAATTACATTCAGTTATCTTTGCTATTTTGTTGGCTTTAAGTCATGTTAAAAACCACAGCTTTATGGGTTTTAAAAAAAAATTTTGTTATGAAAGTATGTTTGTTTTGTTGTGATGAAGCTGTATGTGAGAGTTAGAATTTATTTTATTTAACCATTTATTAGTTTGATTCTAAACTCTTAATTATTTAGACATATGGTACATGAATCTATTTAATATTCTTACTTGGGCCCAGCAAATGTTAGGTGTAGACCCAGCTGCCACCCACCACCTTTCTCAGGTCTGCAGACTCAGAGCCTTTAGGAACCCAACTTGCAGCTACACCAGTTTGCCAAGTCCTGGTCACACCAATTCCCAGCTTCTTCCACAACCCACATAGCTAGTTGTTGATGTACCATCAGGTCTCAGGCACAAGGGCACATATGTAACTACCATAAAAGTCTCCAAAGTGTAAAACATACTAAATCAACCACGTGTGAGGAGCAGCCTCACAGATGAACACTTTTACCTGCTGACGAAATGATCCTACTTCTTTCTCCCACACTCTAGGCTCCCAGACAACTAGTGTTTGGAGTACCAGACCCATGGGAAGTGAAGAGAGACTTAAATTTATCCTAATCTTCCTCATCCAGAGCCTAATTACGTCATGGCCATTCGTCTGTGTGAACTCAAACGGCTGTGTAGAGTCGGGGAAGTCACGTATTAATTATTCAAATTACTGATCTCCTGTATGAATTAGACCCTTACCTTCGCCCAAAGTCCCCAGCCTGGTTTCCTCTCTCATCATCCACTCTCTTGTGGGATACAAGCTCTTTCGAACTGTCAGAGCAGTACATTTGCTGGTTCAAAAAACAAAAACTGGGCTTCCCTGGTGGCGCAGTGGTTGAGAGTCCGCCTGCCGAGGCAGGGGACACGGGTTCGTGCCCCGGTCCGGGAAGATCCCACATGCCGCGGAGCGGCTGGGCCCGTGAGCCATGGCCGCTGAGTCTGCGCGTCCGGAGCCTGTGCGCCGCAACGGGAGAGGCCACAACAGTGAGAAGCCCACGTACCGAAAAAACAAAACAAAACAAAAACTAAGTACCTGTAGATGAACACCCTGGGTTCAGTCACCAATGGTTTGGAGGATCTCCTCATGTTTTCTATCACTGCTCCTTTCTATTATCACAGATCCTTAAGAGTAGCTGCAAAGAGAAGAATTTAGTGGCAAGCTGTGCCCACATCCAGATAAGCGACAAACTGCTCCAGGCTCTTTGATGTCCAGGATAGCCTTGAGTCTGTGTGGTAGGATTTCCCTGGGAGCGGTGCTTGTATTCATCAAAGACAGACTGAGAGAGTGAAAAAACAAACAAAAAACAAAACAAAACAACAAAAAAAATAGGACAACTGAAGCCTGCCAAGATAGGCTGGTACCTTATCCATCCCATGGCATCTGGTCATGAAGCTTTGCTAGATCTTCCAGAAAAATCATTCACTGTTTCTCTTTCTTTTATAATGACATGGCTTTTTTGTTTCTTTTTATCATTCCATAATAGTTGCTATGTATTGTACAAACTAGAGGAATTACAGATTGGCAGAATAATATACAGCCAACTGCATATGTGCAAAGTAAAATATAATTTTAAAAATCACCTGTAGTTCTAC
This sequence comes from Tursiops truncatus, assembly GCF_011762595.2. Lineage (NCBI taxonomy): Eukaryota > Metazoa > Chordata > Mammalia > Artiodactyla > Delphinidae > Tursiops > Tursiops truncatus. Next base: position 27,187,980 of record NC_047053.1, on the reverse strand, counting down.
CCACACTATCATTGGTAAGTTCTGGTGTATATCCTTCCAGTTGTGTGTGTGTGTGTGTGTGTGTGTGTGTGTGTGTATTTTAATAAAAATGAGATCATGTTGTAAATGCTCTTCTGACAATCTGACTTTTTAATCTATAATATTATGAATGGTTTTCATGGCTTCGAATTTTCTGCTATATTATCATGATTATTATTATTGAAAATGAATTCTCAGTATATGATAGCTACTTCTATGTGCCACGTACTATACTAAGCACTTCACCTATACCATTTAATCATTTCTGTGACCCTGGGAGGTAAGTATTACTATCCCTATTTCACAGATTAGGAAATTAAGTCTCAGAGAGATTGAATAAGTTAAAATATGCAAAAGAGTTAGTAAATGCCATAGCAGATTGGAGCCCAGTTCTCTCTGCTGACAGAGCTCAGGTTTTTAACCAATATGATAATAATTCTGATTAGCAGAACTGAGTGTTCTAATAACCTTTTAGTTAGAAACATGGATAGATCAACAGGTAGTAGGGAGATCAACAATCAAAAGATATACATAAACATATGTAAATATAGTCGAGCATGTCATCATATACATGGACGTGCATGGGTATTTGTAGACACATACACACGTGCGCATGCACACACACACACGCAGAAAAACAATATAATCCAGGATCAAAAGAAGGAAAACCAGAAGAGAGAGTAAGGTCAGAGGCAATGACATAGAAAATGTTCTCATTCTTTGCCTGGATAAGTTGTGGATGTCTTGGAGAAGTAGAAACTACCCTTTAGTTTTCCTTTAACGCTTTTTTTCTCCTATTGGAGTAAAATTGCTTTACAATGTTCTGTTCGTTTCTGCTGTACAATGAAGTGAATCAGCTGTATGTACACCTATAACCCCTCCCTCATGGACCTCCCTCCCACCCCCCCATCCCACCTATCTAGGTCGTCACAGAGCACCAAGCTGAGTTCCCTGTGCTATACAGCAGGTTCCCACTAACTATCTATTTTACACATGGTAGTGTATTTATGTCAAACCTAATCTCCCAATTTGTTGCACCCTTCCCCACCGTGTTCCCCACCATGTTCTCAACATCTATGTCTCTATTCCTGCCCACAAATAGGTTCATCTGTACTATTTTTCTAGATTCCACATGTATGCGTTAATATTTGATATTTGTTTTTCTCTTTCTGACTTACTTCACTCTGTATGACAGACTCTAGGTCCATCTACGTCTCTACAAATGACCCAATTTCATTCCTTTTTATGGCTGAGTAATATTCCATTGTATATATGTACCACATCTTCTTTATCCATTCATCTATTTCTGGACATTTAGGTTGTTTCCATGTCCTGGCTATTGTAAATAGTGATGCAATGAACATTGGAGTACATGAGTTCTTTTGAATTATGGTTTTCTTAGGGTATATGCCCGGGAGTGGGATTGCTGGGTCGTATGGTAGTTCTATTTTTAGTTTTTTAAGGAACATCCATACTGTTCTCCATAGTGCTGTATCAATTTACATTCCCACCAACAGTGCAAGAGGGTTCCCTTTTCTCCACACCCTCTCCAGCATTTATTGTTTGTAGATTTTTTTTTTTTTTTTTTTTTGTGGTACGCGGGCCTCTCACTGTTGTGGCCTCTCCCTTTGTGGAGCACAGGCTCCGGATGCGCAGGCTCAGCGGCCACGGCTCACGGGCCCAGCCACTCCGTGGCATGTGGGATCTTCCTGGACTGGGGCACGAACCTGTGTCCCCTGCATCGGTAGGCAGACTCTCAACCACTGCGCCACCAGCGAAGCCCTGTTTGTAGATTTTTTGATGATGGCCATTCTGACTGATGTGAGGTGATACCTCATTGTAGCTTTGATTTGCTTTTCTCTAATAATTAGTGTTGTTGAGCATCTTTACTTGTGTCTCTTGGCCATCTGTATGTCTTCTTTGGTGAAATATCTATTTAGGTCTTCTGCCCATTTTTGTGTTTGTTTTTCTGATATTGAGCTCCATGAGCTGTTTGTATATTTTGGAGATTAATCCTTTGTCCGTTGCTTCATTTGTAAATATTTTCTCCCATTCTGAGGGTTGTCTTTTCATCTTCTTTATGGTTTCCTTTGCTTTGCAAAAACTTTTAAGTTTAATTAGGTCACATTTGTTTATTTTTGTTTGTATTTCCATTACTCTGGAAGGTGGGTCAGAAAAGATCTTGCTGGGGTTTATGTCAAAGTGTGTTTTTCCTGTTTTCCTCTAAGAGTTTGATAGTGTCCAGTCTTATATTTAGGTCTTTAATTTATTTGGAGTTTATTTTTGTGTATGGTGTTAGGTAGTGTTCTAGTTTCATTCTTTTACATGTAGCTGTCCAGTTTTCCCAGCACCACTTATTGAAGAGACTGTCTTTTCTCCATTGTATATTCTTGCCTACTTTGTCATAAATTAGGTGACCATACGTGCATGGGTTTATCTCTGGGCTTTCTGTCCTGTACCATTGATCTATATTTCTGTTTTTGTGCCAGTACCATACTGTCTTGATTACTGTAGCTCTGTAGTATAGTTTGAATTGAGGGAGCCTGATTCCTCCAGCTCCATTTTTCTTTCTCCAGATTGCTTTGGCTATTTGGGGTCTTTTGTGTTTCCATATGAATTGTAAAATTTTTGTTCTAATTCTGTGAAAAATGCCATTGGTAGTTTGATAGGGGTTGCACTGAATCTGTAGATTGCTTTGGGTAGTATAGTCATTTTCACAATATTGATTCTTCCAATCCAAGAACATGGTATATTTCTTTACCTGTTTATGTCATCTTTGATTTCTTTCATCAGTGCTTTATAGTTTTCTGAGTACAAGTCTTTCGCCTCCTTAGGCAGGGTTATTCCTAGGTATTTTATTCTTTTTGTTGCAATGGTAAATGGAAGTGTTTCCTTAATTTCTCTTTCTGATTTTTCACTGTTGGTGCATAGGAATGCCAGAGATTTCTGTGCATTAACTTTGTATCCTGCAACCTTACCAAATTCATTGATTAGTTCTAGTAGTTTTCTGGTGGCATCTTTAGGATTTTCTATGTACAGTATCATGTCATTGGTAAACAGTGACAGTTTTACTTCTTTTCCAATTTGTATTCGTTTTATTGCTTTTTCTTCTCTGGTTGCTGTGGCTGGGACTTCCAAAAGCTATGTTGAATAAGAGTGGTGAGAGTGGACATCCTTGTCTTGTTCCTGATCTTAGTGGAAATGCTTTCAGTTTTTCACCATTGAGTACTATGCTTGCTGTGGTTTTGTCATACATGGTCTTTATTACGCTGAGGTAGGTTCCCTCTATGCCTATTTTCTGGAGAGCTTTTATCATAAATCGGTATTGAATTTTGCCAAAAGCTTTTTCTGCATCTATTAAGATGATCATATGGTTTTTATTCCTTAATTTGTTATTGTGGTGTATCACATTGACTGATTTGCATATATTGAAGAATCCTTGCATCCCTGGGATAAATGCCACTCGATCATGGTGTATGACTCTTTTAATGTGCTGTTGGATTCTGTTTGCTAGTATTTTGTTCAGGATTTTTGCATCTATGTTCATCAGTGATATTGGTCTGTAATTTTCTTTTTTTGTGTTATCTTTTTCTGGTTTTGGTATGAGAGTGATGGTGGCCTCATAGAACGAATTTGGGAGTGTTCCTCCCTCTGTAATTTTTTGGAAGAGTTTGAGAAGGATAGGTGTTAGCTCTTCTCTAAATGTTTGATAGAATTCTCCTGTGAAGCCATCTGGTCCTGGACTTTTGTTTGTTGGAAGAATATTAATTACAGTTTCAATTACAGTGCTTGTGATAGGTCTGTTTATATTTTCTAATTCTTCCTGGTTCAGTCTTGGAAAATTGTACCTTTCCAAGAATTTGTCCATTTCTTTGTGGGTCTTCTTTTTATTGGCATATAGTTTTTTGTAGTAGTCTCTTACAATCCTTTGTATTTCTGCGGTGTCAGTTATGATTTCTACTTCTTCATTTCTAATTTCATTGAATTGCATCCTCTCCCATTTTTTCTTGATGAGTCTGGCTAAAGGTTTATCGATTTTGTTTATCTTCTCAAAGAACCAACTTTTAGTTTTATTGATCTTTGCTATTGTTTTCTTTGTTTCTATTTCATTTATTTTTGTTCTGATCCTTATGATTTCTTTCCTTCTACTGACTCCGGGTTTTCTTTGTTCTTCTTTCTCTAGTTGCTTTAGGTATAAGGATAGATTGTTTATTTGAGATTTTTCCTTTCTTGAGGTGAGATTGAATTGCTGTAAACTTCCCTCTTAGAACTGTTTTTGCTGCATCTCATAGGTTTTGGGTCATTGTGTTTTTGTTGTCATTTGTTTCTATGTATTTTTTAAATTTCTTTTTTGATTTCCTCAGTGATCTCTTGGTTATTTAGTAGCACACTGTTTGGTCTCCATGTATTTGTGCTTTTTACAGTTTTTTTCCTGTAATTGATTTCCAATCTCATAGTGTTGTGGTCAGAAAAGATGCTTGATATGATTGCAATTTTCTTAAATTTTCCAAGGCTTGATTTGTGACCCAAGATGTGATCTATCCTGGAGAATGTTCCGTGTGCACTTGAGAAGAGAGTGTATTCTGCCACTTTTGGGTGGAATGTCCTATAAATATCAACTAAATCTATCTGGTCTACTGTGTCATTTAAAGCTTGTGTTTCCTTATTTATTTTCTGTTTGGATGATCTGTCCATTGGTGTAAGTGGGGTGTTAAATTCCCCTACTATTATTGTGTTACTGTCAATTTCCCCTTTCATTGTTGTTAGCATTGCCTTATGTATTGAGGTACTCCTATGCTGGGTGCATAAATATTTATTATTGTTATATCTTCTTCTTGGATTGATCCCTTGATCATTATGTATTGTCCTTCCTTATCTCTTGTAACACTCTTTATTTTAAAGTTTATTTTATCTGATACGAGTATTGCTACTCCATTTTTCTTTTGATTTCTATTTGCATGGAATATCTTTTTCCATCCCTTCACTTTCAGTCTGTATGTGTCCCTAGGTCTGAAGTGGGTCTCTTGTAGACAGCATATATATGGGTCTTGTTTTTGTATTCATTCAGTCAGCCCGTGTCTTTTGTTTGGAGCATTTAATCCATTTACATTCAAGGTCATTATCAGTATGTATGTGCCTATTACCATTTTCTTGTTTTGGGTTTGTTTTTGTGGGTCTTTTTCTTCTCTTGTGTTTCCCACCTAGAGAAGTTTCTTTAGCATTTGTTGTAAAGCCTGTTTGGTGGTGCTGAATTGTCTTAGCTTTTGCTTGTCTGTAAAGCTTTTGATTTTTCCGTTGAATGTGAATGAGATCCTTGCTGGGTAATCTTGGTTGTAAGTTTTTTTCTTTCATCACTTTAACTATATCCTACCACTCCCTTCTGGCCTGCAGAGTTTCTGCTGAAAAATCAGCTGATAACCTTACGGGGTTTCCTTTGTATGTTATTTTTGCTTTTCCCTTTGCTTTTCATATTTTTTCTTTGAATTTAGTTTTTGTTAGTTTGATTAATATGTGTCTTGGTGTGTTTCTTCTAGGGTTTATCCTGTATGGGATTCTCTGTGCTTCCTGGACTTGGGTGCCTATTTCCTTTCCCATGTTAGGGAAGTTTTCCACTATAGTCTCTTCAAATATTTTCTCAGACCCTTTCTTTCTCTCTTCTTCTGGGACCCCTATAATTCGAATGCTGGCATGTTTAGTGTTGGCCCAGAGGTCCCTGAGACTGTCCTCAATTCTTTTCATTCTTTTTCTTTATTCTGCTCCTTGGCAGTGATTTCCACCATTCCTTCTTCCAGCTCACTTATTCGTTCTTCTGCCTCAGTTATTCTGTTATTGATTCCTTCTAGTGTGTTTTTCATTTCAGTTATTGTGTTGTTTATCTCTGCTTGTTTGTTCATTAGTCCTTCTAGATCTTTGTTAAACGTTTCTTGTATTTTCTCAATCTGTTCCTCCATTCTATTTCTGAGATTCTGGATCATCTTTACTATCATTACTCTGAATTCTTTTTCAGATAGGTTGACTTTTTCCTCTTTATTTATTTGGTCTTTTAGGTTTTTACCTTGCTCCTTCATCTGTGACATATTTTTTTGTCATCTCATTTTTTTTTTTTTTTTTTTTTGCGGTACGCGGGCCTCTCACTGTTGTGGCCTCTCCCGTTGCGGAGCACAGGCTCCGGATGCGCAGGCCCAGCAGCCATGGCTCATGGGCCCAGCCGCTCCACGGCATGTGGGATCTTCCCGGACCGGGGCACGAACCCGTGTCCCCTGCATCGGCAGGCGGACTTTCAACCACTGCGCCACCAGGGAAGCCCTCTTTTTTTTTTTTTTTTGATGGGTGGAATTGCGTTCCTGTCTTACTGGTTGTTTGGCCTGAGGCTTCCCACACTGGAATTTGTAGGCTGTTGGGTAGAGCTGGGTCTTGGTGCCAAGATGAGGCCCTCCTGGAGACCACACTCTGATGAGTATTCCCTGGGGTCTGAGGCTCTCTGTTAGTCCAGTGGTTTGGACTTGGAGCTCCCACCGCATGAGCTCTGGCCCGACCGCTGGCTTGTGAACCAAAGTCCCACAAGCCGTGTGGGGCAGCAAAAAACAGAAAAGAATAAAAGGAGCAGAACTGTAACAAAGAGTAAAAAATAAAATAAGGTTAGAAAATTAACAGATATGTTAGAAAGAGTAAAAAAGTAAAAATATAGATGAAACAGCAACCAGAAGGTAAAACAGAACCACTGTAGTAAAAAAGAGGAGACGAAAAAAAAAAGAAGCTGGAAAAGGCCTTGGCTGGGGGGTGGGGCTTAGGCTTCACTCAGCAGGAGGGGCCCAGGAGTGCCTCTGGCCTTGGAGGGCAGAGGACCAGGTCCAGGACCCCAGCAGGCTCACTGGGCCCGAATGGGTGGGGGAAATACTAGGCACGTTCTTCCTGATCCCCTGATCCCAGAGGGCCCCTCCCCATTGGCATCTCTTTTTCTTCTCCTCCCCTCCCTCCTATGCCCCTAGTAGCCATATGGACAGAGGGGGCCCCAGAAGGCAGGGAGGGGACCAGACCTGGAAGCCCATCAGGCTTCCTGGGGCCAATGAGGGGGGAGATACCCTCCATGCCACCCCAGATCCTCCAGTCCTGGAGGGTCTGCCCCCCACCGTCAGCCTCTCTCCTCTTCCCCCCTCCTCTCTCCCTCCTATGCCCCTAGGATCCACAAGACTGGAGGGGGCCCCAGAGAATGGAGGACCAGAAAATCATTCCAGGGAGTTTTGTAGGAAATAATGGGAAGAGACTCTTCCTTTCAGAGTTTGTGGATAATAAGAAACTGCTGGTTGCTATTTTTATCATGACTAGGGAGACACTAGTTGAGAATGAAGCCCAAACAAAAGGGAGCTGGATCACTGAAGACGACTCTGAGTATCTAGATCCAGCTGTGTCTGAAGCCAATCGACCCCTAGACTCAGGTAAGTCAGCAAATTCCCCTTACTGCTCTCGCCAATTCAAATATGATTTGCCATCTGTAACTGAAAGAGACTTGTAGCCTTCACAGGGCTCTTCACAAATACTCTGCTTCTTTCTTTCCAGACACGTGGTAAGACTGTACTTCCACATCCTCTTTAAGTTAGGGGTGGTTATGGGACCTGCTTTGACCAATTACGTGTGAACAGATATTTTAAGAGCCAGTACCAGATACGCCACTTTTTTCTCTGTGCCGTAGCAACCAGCAATACTCCAGATAGCGTCTCTCCCATCAGCCTGGCTCCCAGCTGACCTGCAATGGACATGTAGCGTGAGCTAAAAATAAACCTTTATTGTTTTCAAGCTACTGAGATTTTGGAGTTGTTACTACAGCATAACCTATGCCATCCTCACCAACACTAATATAGACTAGTTTAGAAAGGAAAGGGATTATTGCTTTGTTAATCTGTGTATCATTTAAAAATCGTCAGCATGCACAATGATGTAAATATACACAACGCCACTGAACTGTACTCTTAAAAACGGTTAAAACGGCACAGCCCCTTTAAGGGGGTTACAGTATCATCACCACTTTACTGCAGGCTGTGAGCCCGAGTACCAGAGCTGTGACATCAGTCACCTTCATGAATGATGCTCTTCATTTACACTTTAAAGTTGCTCACTCTCACCTAGCTCAGCACCAGACTGATGTAGCCCTTCCACTTCTGTCCATCTTCAATCCCACTACAGCACAGAGAGCAATGCAGGGGCATATATATGAGGTTTCTGATTGGACTGTAACCATGAGCAATACCAAATTTCAAAATTCCACTCTCCAGTTCGGATATTGTATGATGCCCTATGACAGCTCTGAGGATAAAATTAAAAGGCCAGGTTACTTTCTTCTGGAAATAAAAAGGTTAAAATTGTCAATTTTATGCTATCTATATTTTATCATAATAAAAAATATCACCAGCAGGCAATCAGGTATTTATTAGGGCCCTATGGGAGAGTTCCATGTAAATGGCTCTGATGGCCAAAAAAATTCTTTCTTGCATTCATTCAGCAGACCTTTATTGAGCACCTACTATGTGCCTATCACCATGCTAGGCACTGGGGCTACAGAGACCACACTTTTGCTCTTGAAAAGCTTTCATCCAGCAAGAGGGCACTCATCACAGCTGGTCATCAACTCATCACAGCTGTTCGTCATCCTCGACTCCCTGTCCACCCCCTCACCACCACTTTCAGGTTCTTGTATTATCACTAGACCCATCTATGGGCCTCATCAAGCAGTGTTGACTCAAAGCCATTGTAGCCATTTAAAGAACACTCCCTCTTTCTAATCTCTTTGCCCTCCTCCTCACTAGGAGTGTTTACGAGGATAGGCTGGAAGGTCCAGCAGGCAGAGTCAAATCCCAGCTCTACCACGTAATAGTTTTGTGACCTGGGCAAGTTACTTAATCTCTTAAAATGGAGATGCAAATAGTAACTGCTTTGTGATGGTTGTGAAGATTATATGCGGTATTTCACATAAACACGTAGCCCAATGCCTGTACAGAGTAAGTGCTGAATAAATATTAGTTATCATCAGTAGTTGTTCTGAACTTCTGGTTTGCCCTGTGATGCTTACATATCCAGCCCACTAGTGGAAGTTGCAGTCGAGGATCCTGTATCCCGGGCTTCTCCGTGTTCTCCATGCCCTGATACTTGGAGTTGGGCTCCCATTTCTTGCTTCTCTGCAGGGGACCATTGCTGGTCCACAGCCACTTGGGAGCACCCTTGAGTTAGGCACGACCTGTTCTCCCTCCAGACAGGTGGCTCCATTCCCAGCCAGCAGAATCCAGTCAGAACCCTTCACGTTCTCATTTAGTCAGAACTGGGTGTGTCCTCCCGGACACGGACACGAGGCTGGAGGCTGGTTCCCAACAGCTAAAGGAGGCCACCCCTGCTGCGAGAAGGCTTATAAGCAGCTCAGTATCCCAACTTCCCAGCCTTGTCAGAAGGATTTGTAAGTGTGGCTGGATTAATATTTCAAAGTCCCCCTCACTCTTGTCAAATTTCTGGAAGGCCTCCCTGCATACCCTGCTCTTTCACCCTTTGTGAACAGGAGTCACCTTCTGAACCAGAGAACAATGGTGCAAACACCGGACAGTTATAGGCAAGATGCCGCTGGGCTAAACAAAGAGAGACCAAAGGGCACATTTGTAGAGAAAATCTCTGTGTACAATCCTTCTAGATGGTAATTAATAATTTTCTTCCAGGTGTTTGTAGTTATCTCAACCAAATCTAATTCCAATGATTTTTTTTTTAATTCCAAAAAATTTTATTTTTTGAAAAATTCCAAAACATCTTATTTGGATTTTTTCTTCTATTTTCCTTATCTCGTAAAAAATTAGCAGACATTTTTTAGAGCAGTTTTCGGTTTATAGAAAAATTGGGCAGAAAGTACAAAGAGTTCCCATATACCCCCTCTCCCCAAGTATACACTTTCCCGTGTTATTAACATCTGGCATTAGTGTGTTATACCTGTTACAATTAATGAATCAATAATGATGCATTATTATTAACTAAGGGCCCTAGCTGACATAAAGCCTCACTCTTTGTGTCATACAGTTCTATGTGTTTTGACAAATGCAATGTCATGCACAGTATCAGACAATAGATTCACTGCCCTAAAAATCCCGTGTTCCATTACTCATTCATCCCGTTCCCAGCCCCTGACAACACTGATCTTTTTACTGCCTCTGTAGTTTTGCCTTTTCCAGAACATCATATATTTAGAATCATACAGTATGTAATCTTCTCAGATTGGCTTCTTTCACTTAGAAATATATGCATTTATAGTTCTTCCATGGCTTTTCCTGGCTTGGTGGCTTGCTTGTTTGCTTCCTCTCTTCCTTCCTTCCTCTCTTTTTTTTTGTGGTGAGAACATTTAAGATCTATTCTCTCAGCAACTTTCAAGTAAATGAAACAGTATTATTAGCCATAATCACCACGTTGTACCTCAGATCCCCAAACTTGTTAATCTTATAACTGGAAGTTTGTACTCTTTGACCAATATTTCCCCCACCCCTGCCCCCAAGTGGCTCATTTCTTTTTATCATTGAATAATATTACATTGTATGGATGTACCATGATGCGTTTATCCATTCACCTATTGACGCACATCTTGCTTGGTTCCAAGTTTTGGCAGTTATGAATAAAGCTGCTATAAACATTTGTATACAGGTTTGTGTGTAGACATAAGTTTCCAACGCATTTGGGTTAATACCAAGAAATCTGATTGCTGGATCATATGGGAAGACTATGTTTAGTTTTTAAGAAACTGCCAGACTGTCTTCCAAAGTGGCTGTATTATTTTGCATTCCCACTCTTTCGGATGCTCATGTTTTGTTTTCATTAACGTGCAGTGAGAATTTGCAGTCAGAGGAGATCTAAGTATAGCATTTTTCCAGACAATAATTATCTTTCAGTCATTTGCAGTTATTTGAATCAAATCTAATTTTTTTTTAGCAGCTGTCTCTTATTGAGAAATCCCAAAACATCTAATTCGGAGTTTTCTTCTTCTTTTTTCCTTATTATCTTTTTTTTTGGGGGGGTACGCGGGCCTCTCACTGCTGTGGCCTCTCCCGTTGCGGAGCACAGGCTCCCGACGCGCAGGCTCAGCGGCCATGGCTCACGGGCCCAGCCACTCCGCGGCATGTGGGATCTTCCCGGACCGGGGCACGAACCCGCGTCCCCTGCATCGGCAGGCGGACTCTCAACCACTACGCCACCAGGGAAGCCCTCAACTAGTACTTTTATTGAGGTGTGCCTTTATTGAGGTTATACCTTTATTAACGTAAAATTTATATACAATAAATTGCATCCATTTTAGTGTACAATTTGATGAGATTTAACAGATGTATATATACATCCTTGAAACCGCTGCCATAATCAAAACACAAAACATTTCTATCATCCCCCAAATTTTCTTGTGCCCATTTGCAGTCCATCCCTCCCTCTGCTGCCGTTCTCAGGCAACCATGAGCTGCCTTTTTTTTTTTTGACAACATACGTTTCCTCCTCATATTATTTTGAAGCAAATGTCACATATTGCTTAATCTATAAATATTTTACTATACATTTCTAAGAGATAAGAGCTCCTTAAAAATACGTAATGTCAGGACTTCCCTGGTGGTCCAGTGGTTAAGACTCTGTGCTTCCACTGCAGCAGGGCACGGGTTTGATCCCTGGTCAGGGAATTAAGATCCTTCATGCCACACTGTGTGGCCAAAAAAAAAGTAAAAAACAAAATGAAAAAACCCCAAATGTCGTTATCATACTTCATAATCAACAATAATTCCTTAATATTATCAACTATCCAGTGCAAAGCAGGTGTGCATCCTGCACACTAGGTAGAAACCCCCAAGGGCTGGCAAAAGGGAGAGAAACGTGAGCAGATCGAGCAAGTGCAGGCACTGCTGGCTGCAGAGCCCAGGAGCATTTCGCCTGCATCCAGCTGTCCTTTCCTTTGCTGGATGCTGGGTACTCTCTCCCCTAGGGTTGCCAAATAAATACACAAATAAAAATAGGATGCTCAGTTGAATAGTTGGATTTGAATTTCAGATAAGCAATGAATAATTTTTTTAGTATAAGTATGTCCCATGCAATACTTGCGGCATGCTTATACTAAAAAGTTATTCATTGTTTATCTGATATTCAGATTTAACAGGCGTCCAGTACTTTACCTGGCAAGGCTACCTCCTCTGAAATTGATGGTGGAAGGACGCTGTCATGAGCCCAGGGCATCTAGAGGGCTGGTAATTCACAGAGCAAATCTCCAACTGACTAAGGTGGGACTGGTTAGAAGGAGCTCCAAATCCCCCAAAGAGATAGGACATCTCCCAGCTCCCGACCCCCAGGCCTCTGTCCCTACTGATGGACAGAGACTGGCTTCCAAATCCCTCTCAAGTATTTCCAGCTGGTCTGGCTTCACAGCCTCACACAGCACCCACCCTAAAAGACCCCTCTGCGTTTTGGACAGATTCTAAAAGGGAATAAATTAAAGCCTAATTAGTCTGAGGTGCCCAGGGAGCGAGCTTTCCCTGGCACTTCTCTACAAAGTTGCTCTTTGCTTTGTACTGATCTAAGTGGCCATTGTTATAATGGGAATCGTCTCCAGCAGCCCTTTGTGGAATAGGAAAACCCCACTTGCTCAGACTTGCTGTATCAAATTGCAAGATGATCTCACCAAGCGCTTGTCCTCCTCAGAATTTATTTTGGGTGTAACACATGTTAAGAACATAGGGGTGAGCCAGGCTGTGAATCTATCTGTGCCAAAGGCAAAAAGACCTTATGCCCCTCATGTCTATAAAAGAGAGCTCTTTACCTGCCATCACAGGTGCCTGCACCTGGCAAGTAACATCCCACTCAATGCAATTGGTTCTTTATTGTCATTTTATTTATTGTGAGATATCTGATATATACAGAGGAGTAAATAAAAACACATGTACAGTTTAATGCATCATTAGAAACTGGACACCCATATAACAACCAACCAGGTCTAAAAGGGCACTCAGCCTTGTGAGGCCCCCATCCCAAATCATATTCCCCTCCTCCTCCAGAGACGGTCACTATCCTAACCTGTGCAAATCATTTCCATGCTTTTCTCTTTCGGGTTATGACTATTTGTGCACCGCTAAGCAAGCCCGTTTTTTTTTAAATTAATTAATTAATTTATTTTTATTTTTTGGCTGTGTTGGGTCTTCATTTCTGTGCGAGGGCTTTCTCTAGTTGCGGCAAGCGGGGGCTACTCTTCATCGCGGTGCGCGGGCCTCTCACTATCGCGGCCTCTCTTGTTGTGGAGCACAGGCTTCAGACGCGCAGGCTCAGTAGTTGTGGCTCACGGGCCCAGTTGCTCCGCAGCATGTGGGATCCTCCCAGACCAGGGCCCGAACCCGTGTCCCCCACATTAGCAGGCAGATTCTCAACCACTGCGCCGCCAGGGAAGCCGCAAGCCCCTGTATTTGAACTTCATACAAATGGAAGGACATTGCATATATTCTCTGTGACTTGTTCCTTCCTCCCAATTGTTCTTAGACTAGCAATGTTTTCTGGAGTAGGCTGTCTTCATAAAAATTACTGGCCTTGAAGTCACACTAACCAGTTTTGCCCTCCTGGCTCAGCCACTTACCCACTAACTGTGTGACCTCTCTTTTCCTCCTTTGTCAAATTGTATCCCTGGACATGAGCACCTCAAGAGCAGAAAGTGCACTTCATGTATCATTCTGTTCTCAGCAGCTCACAGGGCTTGATACCTGATGAATCTTGTGTGAATGAAGGCGTCGTGGTGAGGTGATGTATTCAGGGCCAAATCCCACACCTGATTCATAGCAAATGGTCAACACATGGTGGCTAAAATTATTATTGTCATCAGTGTTGTTTACTTGAATATGCACCTGCCTATGGGAGGAAGCCTCTGTAATGGCTGCCAATGGTCCCTGCCTCCTGATAGAATGTGGCAGGAGAGATAAGATGTCACTTCCAAGATTCCATTATAAAGGGCCATGACTTCCACCTTGGGTCCTCTTTCTCACTGTCCCTGGGGGAAGTCAGCTGCCACGTAATGAGGTAGTCCGGAGGAGAGGTCCCTGGGATGAGGGACGAAGGCCTGTCAACCACCACACAAGTGAGCTTTGAGGCATATTCCCTCTCCAGTGGAGCCTTCAGATGAGACCGTGACCCCAGTACAGCTTGACTACAACCTCTTGAGAGACCTTCAGCCAGAGGCTCCCAGCCAAACTGGGCCTGGATTCCTGACCCACAGAAACTATGAGATAATGAATATTTGCTGTTTTAAGCTACTACATTGGGGGGCAATTTGTTACACAGCAATGGATGACTAATACACTGCCTTTTCTTGGATGAAGGAGCACTGCTAATTTTTAGAGCATGTGGCAAACAAGGAAATGCAGTGTTCAGATCCCCATTTAAGGATGGACTCCTGCCCAGATGCAAGGAGTACAGTTAACTGACAGCCTTTGGGGTCCAGCCCAGCTTTCAAGCTGAGATCACATTTTTCTTAAGTGCCTTCCCCAGCCAACAGGTAAGCTGAAGTAGTGGTACAAGGGCTTGGCCATCTCCATCTAGGTCTTTGCTTACAGAGCTCCATGTTGGGCTCCAGAGACTTTGACAGGTCTGCACTGGAGTCTTGCCTTTCCATGGGTGTCACTTCCCAATAAACCTTTCTCGTTCCCAATCCCATCTCAGCCTATGCTTCCCAGAAAACCCATTCTGCAAACCAAAGACAACATCTGCTTCATAGAAGCCCAAGCTTTCTAGTCAGCCCAGACCTGGGTCCAATACAGACTCTGCCCCAAGCTAGTTCTGTGACTCTGTGGAAGTTACTTAACCTTTCTGAGCCTTTTTTCTCACATGTAAATTGGATGGTAAATACGTGGGGCTCAAACAGGACTTTTATTTACAGTGTATAACAGAATGAGCGACACATAGTAAGTGCTAGATAAAGGACAACTATTGGGCTTCCCTGGCGGCGCAGTGGTTGAGAGTCTGCCTGCTGATGCGGGGGACATGGGTTCGTGCCCCGGTCTGGGAAGATGCCACAGAGTGGCTGGGCCCGTGAGCCATGGCCACGGAGCCTGCGCGTCCGGAGCCTGTGCTCCGCAATGGGAGAGGCCACAACAGTGAGAGGCCCGCGTACCACAAAAAAAAAAAAAAAAAAAAAGGACAACTATTGTCTATCCGTAGACTATATACCAACTAGTAGCCACTTTATATTTTCCATAAAGTTTTATTGGAAATTATTCCAGTAATTTGTCCAAAATATGTTGTCTAGTATATCTATAATAGACCTTTGATTTTCATGAGGGTGTCAACAAAAAATTAATCATTCAATCTAAGAAAAAAATGGAAAATTTTATTCAAGCCAAATTTGAGGATTATAACCTGGGAAGAGCATCTCAGAAAGCTCTGAGAACTGTTCCACCTCCTTAGAAGTCAAGGCACAGTTACATAAGGTTTTTTTTGTTTTGTTTTTGTTACATAAGTTTTTTGAGACACAGGACTGTACCTCAAATGACATATTATTGACAGTTCACATAATCCAGATATAAGCCTCATCGCGGTGGGTCATGTGACCCCTAACAAGATCAAGAAGGAATGCTGTCTTTTAAGGAGTTGTCTTGTTGATGCTGGGAGAATGTTGCTCTTTATGGCTAAGCAGGTATTTCTACCGATGGGGGAGGTCTGGTCAATGTAAAATGCAGATACACAGTGCACAGTGGGGGAGAGAGGAGGCCAAAGGGCAGAGATTTTTGTTTAAATTTTTCTTGTCTTGCCATAAAAATAAGACTTTTATTTCACAAGGGTTATACCTGTTATCTTTGTGAAACCTCCAACTGCCCCTCTAGCACGTATTGTCAGCCATAAAATGAAATCAAGTACAACTCAAACACATACATGACCCTTTTAAGTCCTTAACAGTTCTATAAATAAGGAACTAAACCTTTTTAAAGCTGTTAACTTGTGCCAAAGCAACTGGGTGAATTGTTTCTCTTGTTTGCATTGAACTTTACCACATCAGAGGTCTGAGCCACCTCTGAACGCTGCCCTTTTAATAAACCCAGTCATCTGAAGTTTAAGTCCAAACCTGTTCCTCCCACAGTCTGTCTCACTTTGATGGATAATTCCAAGCCGGGAGATGGGAAGCCATCTGTGTCACTGCCCTCTCTCACTCCCCACCTCCAGTCCAACAGCATGTTTTGTCTTCAAAACGCCCTAAATCCACGCACCTCTTTCCATCTCCATGGGCACCATCCCAGCCTCCTTTCTTTCAAGAGCCTCCTAACAGTCTTCCTCTTGCATTTAGAATAAAGACCAAAAAACCCTTTATCAAGGCCTAGGGGCTCTGCATGAACTGGCCCCTCCCCTCCAAATCTCACCTCTGTTCTCCAAACACTCCTTCCCATGTGTCAAGCTTGCTCTTGTCTCAGGACCATCCTGCAGACACTTCCGGTGTCTGGAACCGTCCTCTGTCCACTCTGTGCATTGCAGCCTCCTTTTCCTCCTAAAAATCTGAGCCTAGGGAACTGCTTTCTCAAGCTGGTTCCATCACTCTCAACCACAGCACCCAGGTCATTTCTTTCAAAGCGTGCATCTCACTCTGTCATGACATATTTATTCATTTACTGAAGGTTTCCCTCGATTTATTACAGTTTCTCTGAGTGCAGGGTCTTATCCCTTTTGTTCTTCCAGTGCCACGCCCAGTGCTGTCCACAATACAGCCTTGATAAACATCTGTTGGAGGGATTTTCTAGCTAAAAATATCACTTTTATCTTTAACAATTATTTTTCCCCTATTGCAAAAGCCATACTTTTCGTTGTAGAAAAGATTAGAAAGTACAGATTAAAAAAACAAAACAAAACATGTTATCTCACATTTAGAGATAGCTGCATTAGCCTTCAGGTGTATTCTTCCAGGGCAATTTCAATGCATCTCTACCCACGTATATAGGGATATATATGCTCCCAAGTCCTTCAACTTTCTGGGGCTACTCTTTCAACAGCCAAACAAAATGTCTTGGTCCCCGGGCAACACACAAAGGGAAATCAAGCCTTCTAGAGGGACTATAATGGGGCTTGGTATCCTAGGAGGAATAAACATTACAGTTTGTGGCAATCAGTGACAAAAGCCTTTGGGGAGGTCCCTGGAAGGGGAAGAGGAAGCAGCTAACATGCAGAACTGCCCAAAGCTAGAGGAAAAGGCTCTGGCTCATAATAAATGTGTTTGACTTAGTTTATTCCATCTTAGCCAGTTTAGTTTTCCCAGCAATCTCAAAATAGCCTTTGTCATACTTCAGCCAACCTGCCCAGCAAGATGCTAAGATGAGGCCAACTGGGTTTCCAGACAAAACAGAGGGAACAGTTCTCACTGAGTTTGACTCCAGTCAAACTTAACCAAACGTGGGAAAAGCCTGATGTCCTAGGAGCCCCCAGAGCTATTTAGAATATATGTGTAGTAAAGCATAGTAGGGCAGGGGAGCTCCTAGACAGTGTCATGATCAAAACAGATGGACAGGCCTTGGTCAGCTACTTTTCATGTTAGTTTACCCGCCCAACAAGCCTGCACCTCAGGTGAGGTGGTTTTTTACCCCTTTCACAGGGAGGTTAAGTAATTTGCCCAGAGTGATTCAGCCAGAAGGGGCAGAGCTGAGGTTGGAACCCAGTCTGTTTGGCCTCAGAACCTGAACTCTTTCTGCGGATCAGAAAGATGGGTATAAGGGTATCATAATCATCACTGAGCTGCAGGGCTCTTCGTGGCATGATCCTGTGTTGTTGTCAGAAATAATGATAACAACTAACATTTAGTGCATTTGGCTAAAATTCTTCTGTGCGTATCTCAATTACTTCCCCTAACAACTCTATAAAGAAGGCATGGTTATTGTCTTGCCTCTGCAGATAAGAAAGGTGCAGAGAATCGGAATAACTTGCCCAAGGTCACACTACTAGTAAACGGCCGAGCTAGGATTCAAACCCAGAGAGTCTGGCTCCAAAACCCACACATTTATGCCCCATGCTACGTTCCTCCTACCAGATATAGGGGCCAGAAGCTCGTAGACATGAATTCCCACAGTCCCAAAGCTCCATGCAGGGCTGGGAAAGGGGGGTGTGGGAAGATGCGACTGTACAGATAATTAAGGCATGAGCTTTGGAGTCAGGCAGTTCCAAGTTCACATCTCCCCTCACCCTGGGGGCTTCGAGCCTCCCTTCTCCACCCGAAAACAACTCTGGATGTCATTTCCTTTCTGCTGTTTTCCAGGATTGAGATGTGCACACACAGAGGAACCAAAGTGCCGTAACCCAGCCGGGGCTTTCCTATCTCCTGTGTCCAGCCGCTCCCTCTTTTCACTCAGCGTCAACAGACCACAGAATGAGCAGCTCCCCAGCGTCCCCCAAAAGGATGCACTCGGGACTTCCCTGGCCGTCCGGTGGTTAAGACTCAGCGCTGCCAATGCAGGGGGTGCGGGTTCGAGCCCTGGTCGGGGAACCAAGATCCCACAAGCCACACAGCAGGGCCAAAATAGCCCCACAAAAAGCAAAACAAAACAGACAAACAAACAACGACAAAAAAACCAAAAGGATGCACTGACCACCACAGGGAACAACAGAAACGTTACTGAAGATTTCAAAGCAGAGCTGAGGAAGGGGATCTCCAGAGCACAGCTCACAGAAGACAACAATTCCATTTTTATTCCTCCATGCTTCTTTCCAGCCTGCCACCCGTTCGTTCTTCTGTCACCGCTCCCTCCAGCCTCCCTCCCCCCTCCCCCACACATCCTCTGCCTGGGGTGGCAGGTGGTGGCTGAGGGAGGACTTCCCTCTTTTCTTTTCCAAGTCTCTCCTTCTCACTCTCCCCTTCTCACCCAAATTCCTCTTGGAGCCGCCCTCGGGTTAGCAAACCAGTTTTCCTCATCCAGCACATCCTTTGGGTGCCTCCCTCCAGCCCAAGTTGTTAAAGGCTTTTCTCTCCCTGCTTGGAATCCTGATTAATACATTAGCTCCCTCTACCAACCCTCCTTCGAAAAAGGAAGCTCTTTTGAGAAAGGAAGGCGATGGAAATGTTGGGGCAGAGCTGCTGTGCCTGTCTTGCCGGGAGGGGGGAGGCGGGGTTCATATGCCTTGGCCTGTGCTGACCTCTGTTTGGAAAGGTCACTGGTTTCAAAGGTCTTGGCACGTCTGTCCTGAGCCCCTGTTTTTCCATCTCTGGGTTTCTAGCTTGTCCTAACAGCAAAAGGGATTTGTCTCTGGTGAAGGCTGCCAAAGGTAGTGGCAGGAATCTCTCAGAGAGCAATTACCTGGAAGAGCCCTCCCTGGAGAACAGGCTCTTTCGCTTCCGAAATGGAAAATTTGCACATCATGCCAGTTATTCCAGAGGGCACTTGGACCTTTACCAGCTGAAACACTAACAAGTCTTAAAGGGAAAGTGAGCAAGGAACAAGGGCAACCTTCCAGGCGCTAGGGAAGCAGGCAGGTGGCTTTTGAAGAAAAAGCCCAAGGTAATAACGAGCTGTGCCGCTGGTGGAACACACTGGAATGTAATGCTAACACCCATCAGCGATTAAAGTCATACGCCCCAGTCTTTTTTTCTTTTTCTCCGAGAGAGTATAGATTTCATTGCCAAGTTCTACAACCCTCTCCTTTACCCTAGAGGTGAAATGTCTATTTTTAAAAAGACTTATGGGGCTTCCCTGGTGGCGCAGTGGTTGAGAGTCCGCCTGCCGATGCAGGGGACGCGGGTTCGTGCCCCGGTCTGGGAAGATCCCACATGCCGCGGAGTGGCTGGGCCCGTGAGCCATGGCCGCTGAGCCTGCGCGTCTGGAGCCTGTGCTCCGCAGCAGGAGAGGCCACAACAGTGAGAGGCCTGCGTACTGCAAAAAAAAAAAAAGACTTATGACATCAGAAACCTCCTAAAGTCCATACGTAAATTTGACTTGCTGAAGGTTAATTATTTATCTCAATAATAGAATGGCTGAGGATGTTTGCAGGTTTCTTTCTAATCCCATTGGCTTTGAGATGCACTATACGATTTATTTTGGAAACAGATTTGCTACCTCTGTTAGGCTTTGCCTAAGACAAAACTCAACTTTGCTTTCCCCAGGCGAACACTGATTGGAGTAGTTCAGAGGTGTGCAGACTGGCGGGAAGAAGCTGGCTCGGGCTGACATCTTGCCGTGTGTAACCACAGACTGGATGGCCCCTCTACAGCTCGTCTGCAAGCACCCAAAGCTTCAATCCAGGATGAGTTAGAGGGAAAGAAGGCATCTTACAGGAACTGGTCAGACCTATCACACGTGGTTTTGCAGAGAAGACAGTGAGTGGGGAGATCTGGTCGAGAGAGTTCTTTACACCAGAAGGCAGCAAATTAAGCTACGTCATTGGTGATGCTATTTCCTTCTGAAGAGGGTCACCTACAGGCTGCTCTTTGCTTTTGAATCTGATCCTGATTTTGACTGCCGACAAATTCCTAATGCCAGGAAAAAGCAAGGGCCAGGATTGCTTCTAAACATCCCAGCAAAACATTTTACTCCCTTCGCTGCCCCCAGAAATGAGCACTTTTTTTTGACAAACAATAACAAAAATCCCTGATTCCCCATTCCCAACGTATCTGAGCCCCAAAGTTATCTGTGCTTTCACCAAAATACATTCTAACGTGACTTTCTTTTGACTTGGCATTTTGTTTCTCTTTTTTAGATTGACATTTTTGTTTTAAGATATTTTCTTAGTGGTTTCTTTTTCCCAGCTCAGAGGAAAACAGAGCTAGACTTGGGCTTTAGCAAATTAAAACAGGTTCTCCTTCTCAGAGCAGAGTTAAATGTGTTCCCAGAGAGATGCCAGTGCCACTTTATTTTTGGTTTCAGTTTTCTCAGGAGGACTTTTTCATAGTTCTTGTAATAGGGATGGGAATCTCTGGAAAAAAGATAAACTGGGATATATTTACCCTACCCCTACTCTCTTTTTTTTTCTTTTACACTTGAGGTAACTAAATTGGAAGTTGGACATCATGAATCCTATAGTTTTACTTGGGATTTCCTGCTGTTGACACTAAAGTTTTCTTTTTTGTTGGAATCAGCAATACTTAAGCCAAACCTAATGACGTGTTCTCGAAGTACATTTGAAATGCTTTTTCCAGGGCAGTAACTCTTTCCTTCTCTGGGCTGATGAAAAAGAGTGTAGCAATGCTATTCCTAGCTTCTAAAGCCATATTCAGTTAGAATAAGGTTTGGCTGTATGTGGTAGAAAACCCAAACCACCAGTGGCTTAAGATGGAACTTTCTCTCTCCCATGCAAAGGGGAGGGAAGTGGAGGGAGTGGAATGGTGGGTGCATTCCTCAAAGTTCTCAGTGACCCTGGCCTCTTCCAGCTTGTCTCCCACCGTGACTAGGCTTTTGTCCTTATGCTCATTATCCCAAATGATGGCATGCATATTACCAGCCAGTAAAGTAAAAAAAGAAGAGGAAAAAAAAAAAAGGCAAAAAGCACCCATTGGGGAAGGTTTCCATCCACTGGCAAGAGAACACTTCTGCTTATATCTCACTGACCGGAACTTAATCACATGACCACACTTAGCTACAAGGGAGGCTGGGAAATGTAGTCTTTTTTCTGGATGGCTGTGTGCCCACTTAAAAATTATATTTGTAGGGGAATTCCCTGGTGGTTGGGCAACTAAAATCCCACACACAAACTGTCAGCACGGCCAGAAAAAAAAAAGCAAACCCCAAATTATATTTCTATGACATACACTCTAGGTCTTATGTTCTTAAAATTAATGTTTCTATCAATTTTACCTTAAGAAGTTTGAATCACCTTTTGAGATAACAATATAAGATGGTGTAAAATCAGTATTAGAAATACCCCATTCTATAATATTCATACTCTTTTACCAGTAATTTTGCTACAATTTAACTCAAAATTCAGAAAAAGTTTTAAACAAAAAAAATACTCATCACATAGTTATATATAATCAGACACAATAAAAGGGATCAGAATGCCAAAATATGGGAGATTGATCAAATAAACCATGCTATACATCCTTAATGAAATATGCATCTACTAAAAATTATGTTTACAGGGACTTCCCTGGCAGTCTGGTGGTTAGGACTCAGTGCTTTCACTGCTGGGGTCCAGGGGTCCAGGTTTGATCCCTGGTCAGGGAACTAAGATCCCGCAAGCCACGCGGCACAGCCAGAAAAAAAAAAAATTATGTTTACAAAGAGTCCATCGTAACTTAGAAAACTGCTTACCCTGTTAAATAAAAATATAGGGATATAAACTTGTAGTACAGTTACAATTAACCTATATACAGAAAGAAAAACAAAAAACAAGTAAACAAAACAAAAAAATCAAACATTAAAATCCAAACCCCAATGGCTTTTTGGTTAATAAGAATTTTAATGACTATTTTTCCTACATTTCTTAATTTTCCAAGTTTTCTTACTATTATACTTATTTATTATATTAGAAATAAAAAATAAATCCTATTCTCTTGTTTCTTTAGGTACCTACATTCAACCCACCTCATAGGGCTCAGTTTAATCCTTTTTCCTATACAAAAGCTTTTCCTGATTACCCTCTCTCTCTTTTGTATTACTGTTATTACCACTTAAAATGGAAAGTCAGCTTTTTTGACTTACCACCATCAAGAGGAATCCTCTGCTGGAGGAGTCTTGGGGTCTAAAGCGGGCTAGATCTCCCCTCTCCCTGCTCCTTGGCAGATACAATGCCGTCCTATGATCCGGGCACACTAATCAGATGACATGAAGCATGGGATATGCTTTAAAATAGTCCACTTCAGGGGATGGAGGGTAGACTAGGTGAAATAAGTTTGTTCACGAGTTGATTAACTGTTGAAAAGAGTGAGAGAAGCATAGTGGTTCATTATACCATTGTCTCTACTTTTGTATTTGTTTGAAATTTTCCATAATGTAATTAAAAAGAAAAAAGATACTTAGAATTTACTCCAGTTTCTGAAACTGGCTAACTATGCAACTTCAACAGTTCATTTAATTAGGGCATTCACAACTGGGAACAAAGTCATTAGTAAATTTTAAGGCAGGAGGCAAATGTTATCACCAGCATCATTTAGGGCTGTTTCCATTCTAAGGGAAGGAAAATCTAATTCAAAATGGTTTAAGCAATTTATTGGATCCCATTCATGAAAAGTTAGAAAATACGACCCTCTTCAGCTTGTTAACCTAAAACAATAAACAGTCAGTTATTTTATCAGCAAAATGGGTTTATTTGGGAGCAGCAAAAAATTGCAATTTGGGACATGCAATTACGGAAAACCACATGCAAGTCCCGGTAAAGCAAAGGAGAGGAAACTCTTTTATAGTGGAGAAGGGGAAGTTGGGAGGGACTATTACAAACAAAATGTCCATTAGAGGAAAACTGGAAGTTTCCCAGTATAGTGGCTTTTCATTGGCTGAGCTCTTGCCAAGCAAAGAGAATCTTTTTTCTTCTTTCTGGAGGTGATAAAATATTGTCACTTCCTGCTGGAGACGCAAGGTACATCTCTTCCGGTTGGGATCTGAATTGTATGTGCATGAGATCTCCCCTTTCTGGCCTCCTGACTATTTTAGTAGGGTTTCCCCTTATTAATTTTCACAAGGCATTGTTCGAGCCAGGGTTCAAACATGCCATCGCACTGGGACTCTCTACATCTCTCTGTCTCTTGGCTCTGCCGTCTGCCAAGTTAGCTTCATCCTTGGACTTCACAAGGTGCTTCCTCAGGTTCGCATCTGATCTGGTTCAAGTCTAGCAAAAACAAGAGAGTAGCAGTCGCTGTTGCTGCCCCCTCCCCCATGCATACACACACACACACACACACACACACACACACACAATTACATTCATCTTTGTATCCCACCATCACCCAACACAGTCCTCGCACATGAAAGGGGTTCAACAAATGCTTCTAAATGTTTTTTTGAATGGAAAACTTTTTGCCAGTGTACAACTACAGGGCCAACCAGGCAGACTTGGAAAAGGAATTTTGCAACACCATAGAGAGAAATTTCATTAGACCTGTCTGATGACTAATGTCTGATAATCCCATGGGGGATAATACCATGTGCCAGGCTTCCCAAGAGATAAGCCTTTAGGAAAAAGAAAAACTTCCTCTTTCTGTGGAATGATTAACAATAACAGCAGCTAGTGCTGACTGAGGGCTTACTCTATGCCCTTCACATTTCATCATCACAATAACCCTATTATTATCCTCATTTTACAAATGAGGAAGTTGAGGCACAAAACAATTAAGTCAATTACTGTAGGTCCTCTGGCTAGTAGTAACCTGAGCCAGGATTGAATTCTGGTAACAGAGCTCGTTCTTTGAATCCCTCTCCTTCTTGGTCTTGCCGACACTTCCAAGCGCTCTTTCTCAAACGCTCTCCCTTACAAGTCAGCCTCCAGTACCTGGCCGTTAAGTGTTACAAGTTCTCACAGGATTCTTCCTAGGCCCTCCTCTCCTCTCACTGTCTAGATCCTATCCCTGTGCAATTGCATGAAGGCCCTTGGGTTCAGTTGCCGTCAGTATCAGGACTGCATTTGCCTACATACAGTTGGCCCCTTCTGTACCCATGGATGTGGAACCCACGGATACAGAGGGCCAACTATGCCATTTTGTATAAGGGACTTGACCTTCCTTAGATTTTGGCATCCTTTTGGGGAGGGTTCTGGAACTGTTAGGGGAACCACTGACCAAAACCACCCACCGTGGCCAGATATGATCGTAACCACTTGCACGAGTTATCTTACAACAGGAGGTCCTGGTAAGGAACGTGGAACTAATAAGCTACCACCAACCGGAAGAATTTGGTAAAGGTCAAAAGGAGAGAGGACACTCCAGTCTATATGTCCTCCCAACCTCTCAGAATCCTTCTTGCTGGAATCCATCTTGGCGGAGCAATGCACGGGCCACCAGGAAGGACCCTGAGTCAGAACGATTGATCAGAGACAACCTGGAAACTAACCCCATTACCCTAAAACCTGAGACTGTGAGCCACGTGGCAGAGCAGATCTCCTGGGTTCTCTTACCCTACGGTTCTCCGCCCAGGCACCCCTTCCCAATAACGTCCCTTGCTTTGCCAGCATGTGTCTCCTCGGACAATTCATTTCTGAGTGTTAGACGAGAGCCCTGGGAGGGATCCCCTTTCCTGCAACAGAACTAATCCCCCATGGATACTGAGGGACGACTGTACAGCTAAAAAAGTGACTATTCTAGCTTAACCAAACGGGGTCTTGCTTTTCTAGTAATATTAAAAATACTATATATCTATATATGTATATGTATAGCTATACATGTATACGTATAGCTGATTCACTTTGTTATACAGCAGAAACTAACACACCATTGGAAAGCAATTATACTCCAATAAAGATGTTAAAAAAAAAATACATGATCTGGGCTCTGCCATGTCATCAGCATCCTAGGGACCCTTGACTGTTCCTCTCCACCATCCTCACATGTAGCTTTCATTCTCATGCTCTTTTTGCCTTAAATAACAAGATAGATGCTCTGCCCCCAGGTTCAAGTTCATATTCCAGGCAGGTAGATGGGGGAATGACAAAAATTTATGGAAGCCTAATCTATCACTTTGTATAAAGTCTCCTGGAACTCTTACCTGACTACTTCTGTTTACCGCTTTGGTCAGAGCTGACAATTTCCAGCAGCCAGGAAGTCAGGGAAGGTATATTTAACTGGGCACATGGTATCCTGAACAAATTTAAGACTCTGATAGAATGGAGGAAATTTAAATATATACAATGAAATACTATTCAGCCATGAGAAAGAAGGAAGGAAATTCATCATTTGCATCCAACAACATGGATGGAACTTGGCATAATGCTAAGAGATAAGTCAGACAGAGAAAGACAAATACTATATGATATCACTTGTATGTGGAATCTAAAAAGCTGAACTAAAAACAGAGAATAGAATGGTTGTTACCAGGGGCTGGGTGTGTGGGGTCGGGTGGGTGGGGGAACTGGGAGATGTTTAAGGGTGCAAACTTGGTACTAGTAAATAAAAAAGTTCTGGAGATCTAATGCATAGCATAGTACTTATAGTCAACAATGCTCTATTATAAACTTCAAAATTGCTAAGAGACTAGATTTTAATTGTTCTCATCACAAAAAAGAGATGATAATTAGGGGACGTAATAGAGGTGTTAGCAAACACTATTGTAGTAATCATATTGCAATACAGAAATGTGTCAAACCAACACACTGTACACCTTAAACTTACACGATGTCATATGTCAATTATATCTCAATTGGGAAAAAAAAGGAAGAGAAATGATATTGGGAAGGCAATCAACACACCATTTATATACCATTGACCTCAAATTTATAATTCTATCTCAGACCCCTGCACAAATTGAAGTTGAGTTGAGTTTATGCTGGACTCTCTTTCCTGTTGCAAAAGTATTACCGAATAAAGTCTAGCCTCACCACTTTAGCTAGTGTTCAGCTTTGCTTATCTTTTTTTTTTTTTTTTTTTGCGGTACGCGGGCCTCTCACTGTTGTGGCCTCTCCCGTTGCGGAGTACAGGCTCCGGACGCGCAGGCTCAGCGGCCATGGCTCACGGGCCCAGCCGCTCCGCGGCATGTGGGATCTTCCCGAACCGGGGCACGAACAGGTGTCCCCTGCATCGGCAGGCGGACTCTCAACGACTGCGCCACCAGGGAAGCCCCAACTGAGTAAAATTTAAAGACCTCGTTGGCTTTGTTCAGAGGTTCATAAATTGGGGAGCATCAATCTAGCAATAGATAGATAGGAACCTCAAAGAACTATACAAGGCAAGAAATGTTATAGGCACAAGGGAGCAGGAACAAGGAAGTTATACTGGGCGTTTGCTGATTTGTTAAGGCAGGGTTTCTTTCCTTACACGGAGCAAAGGGAAGTCTTAGAAGAGCTGGGCCAGGTAATTTGTGCTGAGCAGGCAAGAGCTGATGGGTTGGCTTAGGTCTTCCTTTCCCAGGAGAGCCCAACATAAAAACTTAGAGACGTTTTGGTTTGATGACATGTGGTTTAGCGTGAGTGACTCCATCTTGGCCCTAATCTGGTTACTTTAACAGTCTTCATCTTGGTTTACTGCCTAGCTATTGCCCTAACTTACTCCAGGTCAGGTTTCTCATTGTGATCTTTGTCTGACAGCTTTTTAAATTTACAAAAAGTTCTTCAAACTGAAGTAAATAGAGTGGACTTGTTTGGGGCCCACCAGGGGGTCCCTTTTGTCCACCCAACCTTCAAGCGTGCTGTGTTAAGACTTTTGTTTCAATCCCATCAATGTCCAGTTTTATTTATTTCATTTCTAAGGATTTCCATCCTGCTGGGACGCATCCCTTGATCCGCCCCTCCCCCCACCTTTCCACATTCTCTTGTTCATTAACCTAGAGTTTTTATTAGCATCTGTAAAGCCCATGAGGAGAAACTGAGACAGCAAATTCGATAAGGCTTCTGGGATTATTGCTGATTTTGCAGCAGTAAAGTTACACAGGGTGCCCAGTGAAAAAGGGCACCCCTTAACCACAGAATTTATCATGACCTGGGTTACAGGTGTGAAAATTGATAAACAGAAACCTCATTTAAAATGGAGTCAGGGTCTTCCCTGGTGGCGCAAGTAGTTGAGAGTCCACCTGCCGATGCAGGGGACACGGGTTCATGCCCTGGTCCGGGAAGATCCCATATGCCGTGGAGCGGCTGGGCCCGTGAGCCATGACCACTGATCCTGTGCATCTGGAGCCTGTGCTCCGCAACGGGAGAGGCCACAACAGTGAGAGGCCCGCGTACCACATAAAAAAAAAAAAAAAAAAAAATGGAGTCAGGATGAGACTTCCCTGGTGGTCCAGTGGTTAAGACTCCACATTTCCACTGCAGGGGCCACAGGTTCGAATCCTGGTCGGGGAACTAAGATCACACATGCTGTGCGGTGTGGCCAAAATAAACTAATTAATTAAATAAAATGGAGTCAGGAGGCCAGAACAGGGAGCTCTTATGCACTACCACTTGTAGTCAATTGCAGACCCAATAGGAAGAGACATACCTTTGCATCTCCAACAGGAAGAAGATTACTACTTTACTACCGAGCAGGAGAAGGAAGAATTTCTCCTCGCCCAGCAACAGCCCAGCCAATGAGAGGCTGTCACCACTCAGCCAATGAAAAGCCACTACACTTGGAACTCCCAGTTTCCTCCAATGGACTCTTTATTTACAACAGCCCCTCCCAATACCTCCTTTTCCTTTATAAAAGAACATTCTTTTCCTTTGTTCTCCAGACTTGCTGGTGCTTCGTCAAAGATTTTATGTCCTGAATTGTAGTTCTCTGCTGTTCCCAAATAAACCCATTTTGCTGCAGGTGAATACCCTGGTCACCATAAAGCCAGTCCCACACAGCTTGCATACAGAGCATATCAGCTGCTTCATGTGCGGTGTTCACTTGGCCTTTATAGGGAGAGTCAGACTGTCTCCCTTCTCAGGGTAAAAAGACCTTACATTCACTTTTAGTCATTCACCAGACTGGTGTTTCCTTGGGAATAGCCTATTACGTTTCTGAATCTTGCACAGCCACCTGTGATTGCTCCATCGTGAGCTGTGAGTCCTACATCAACCCAAACATGCTCTTCCACTGTGCAGCTTTCAAAACCAAAGACAGTGCTCCTAAATTACTCTCATAATCTATTCTAGTAAAGGTTCTTCGGGAAGCTGATGATACCAATCCACAGAATAAGATTCTTCGCGCTGTACCCTCTAGTTTCAATTGTTTCTTGATTTTGCCCTCCCCCAATGTGGACCACCTCCTTGGTGACCAGAGGTATTGGAGTTACTCTCTGTTGTCCCCACATAATCCATACTTTTGGGGTGGCTTTGAGGCTTGAGGCTGAAGCTCAGACTGATAGAAACGTGAGCATGGTTCAGTATCAAGGTCTGACCCAGCACTCTCTTTTAATATCATTTTAGTCTTTACAGATAACAATAACTTAGGGACTGTGTGTTTTGCTTTTTTCTTATTCGTTTGCAGTTTTTTTTTTAATTTTTATTTATTTATTTTTGGCTGCATTGGGTCTTCATTGCTGTGCGTGGGCTTTCTCTAGTTGCAGCAAGCGGGGCTACTCTTTGTTGTGGTGCATGGTCTTCTCATTGCGGTGGCTTCTCTTGTTGTGGAGCATGGGCTCTAGGCATGCAGGCTTCAATAGCTGTAGCACGCAGGCTCAGTAGTCGTGGAGCACGGGCTTGGTTGCTCTGCGGCCTGTGGGATCTTCCTGGACCAGGGCTCGAACCCCTGTCCCCTGCATTGGCAGGCAGATTCTTAACCACTGCACCACCAGGGAAGCCCTCGTTTGCATTTCTTATGTATCCAGTGTACCAACTCCCTGGGAGCTATTAATTTTTACTGTTAGTAATTTATCCCACCACAGCTGCTGCTCCTTACTGTGGATGGCCACATGACTACCCAGGGATTAAAGGTTCCTTATACTCCACTCACTTTTCCTCTTCCCAAATCACATGTTTCAGTGAGCAAGGCCGTTTTAGCAAATCCCACATTTTTTCTGACACTGAAAGAGCTGTTTTAACACACAATACTTGTGATACCAAACATGGGTTTTTTTTTTCACATCAACAACCAATTCTCTGATTCTCTGACACCAACTAGGTGTCTTACAATTCAACTCAATTCTAACACTAACCACCCACAGTTAGCATCAGGCCCACAGGTTTAAGGGCTCAGTCTCATACATCAGACACTGGTCACAAATGGGGTGGTTAGGGTACCCACACTTCTATCTAAATTGGCTAGAGTTTGGGGGTTCCTACAAATCCATCTCCAAGTTTCAATAATTCACTAGAACAACTCACTCAGGAAAATTTACTTACTATTACTGGTTTATTATAAAGGATACAACTTAGGAACAGTCAAATGGAAGAGATACGTAGGGCACAGTATGGGGTGAGGGGTACACAGCTTCCATGTCCTCTCTAGACACATCACCCTCCCAGCACCTTGATGTGTTCACCAATCCAGAAGGTCCAATAACTGGAAAGTTTTATATGAAATACTATTAAATGAAAGAAAGGGTAGGATATAAAATATAAATACATGATGACTAAAAACACATAAAAATTAAATTTCCACATGGTGCCTGAGCTTGATTGCTCTCTTCTTGATCCCAGATGGTAAGGCTGAAGTTACGAAAGAAGGTGTGAAACTACCATGAGTCCAGGAAAAGTATTTGGGAGGTAGCTATTCTTTACAACTGTACTCAGACAGTGATCATCAGGAATAGAGAAAATTAAGCCAAGTGACAAATGGGTCACTGAAGAAATCAAAGAGGAAATAAAAAAGTACCTAGAGGCAAGTGAAAATGAAAACACAACAATCCAAAAATCTATGGGACATAGCAAAAGCAGTTCTGAGGGGAAAGTTTATAGTGATAGAAGCTAACCTCAGGAAACAAGAAAAATCTCAAATAAACAACCTAAATTTACCCCTAAAGGAACTAGAAAAAGAAGAACAAACAAAACCCAAAGTTAGTAGAAGGAATGAAATCATAAAGATCAGAGCAGAAATAAATGACATAGAGACAAAAAAAAAAATCAATGAAACTAAGAGCTGGTTCTTTGAGAAGAAAAGCGAAACTGATAAACCTTTAGCCAGATTCATCAAGAAAAAAAGAGAGAGGGCCCAACTTAATAAAATCAGAAATGAAAAAGTCAACACCAAAACCACAGAAATACAAAGGATCATAATAAATTACCATGACACAATTAAACACCAATAAAATGGACAACTTAGAAGAAATGGACAAATTCCTAGAAATGTACAAACTCTCAAGACTGAATCAGGAAGAAATAGAAAATACGAACAGACCAATTACCAGTAAAGAAACTGAATCAGTAATTTTAAAACTTCCAGCAAACAAAAGCCCAGGATCAGATGGCTTCATAGGTAAATTCTATCAGATGTTTAGAGAAGAGTTAACATCTATCCTTCTCAAACTATTCCCAAAAATTGCAGAGGAAGAAATGCTTCTGAACTCATTCAACGAGGCCAGCATCACCCTGAGACCAAAACCAAAGATATCACAAAAAAAGAAAATTATAGGCCAATATCACTGATGAATGAACATAGATGCAAAATTCCTCAACAAAATATTAGCAAACCTATGCAACAATACATTAAAAGGCTCATACACCACGATCCAGGGGATTTACCCCAGGGATGCAAGGACGGATCAATATCCACAAATCAATCAAGGTGACACATTAACAAACTGAAGAACAAAAATCATATCATCACCTCAATAAATGCAAAAAAAAAAGCTTTTGACAAATGTCAGCATCCATTTATGATTAAAAACTCTCCAGAAAGTGGGTATAGAGGGAACCTACCTCAACATAATAAAGGCCACATATGACAAGCACACAGCTGAACATAATTTTCCATGATGAAAAGCAGAAAGCACTTCCTCTAAGGTCAGGAACAAGACAAGGATGCCCACTCTCGCCACTTTTATTCAACATAGTATTAGAAGTCCCAGCCACAGCAAGCAGATAAGAAAAAGAAATAAAAGGAATCCGAATTGTAAAGGAATAAGTAAAAGTGTCAGTGTTTGCAAATGACATGATACTATACATAGAAAATCCTAAAAATGCCACCAAAAAACTAATAGAACTCATCAGAATTTGGTAAAGTTGCAAGATATAAAATTAATATACAGAAATACGTTGTGTTTCTATACACTAACAATAAACTATTGGAAGAGAAGTTAACAAAATAATCCCATTAAAATTGTATCAAAAATAATAAAATACCTTGAAATAAATCTAACTAAGGAGGTAAAAGACCTGTAGGTGGAAACTGTAAGGCACTGATGAAAGAAATTAAAGATGACACAGATGGACAGATATACGGTGCTCATGGATTGGAAGAATTAATATTGTTAAAATGACCATAATACCCAAAGCAATCTACAGATACAATGCAATCCCTATCAAAATACCAATGGCACTTTTCACAGAACTAGAACAAATAATTCTATAATTTGTATGGAAACACAAAAGAACTTGAATAGCCAAAACACTCTTGAGAAAAAAGAACCAAGCTGGAGGTATCATGCTCCCTGACTTCAAACTATACTACAAAGCTACAGTAATCAAAACAGTATTGGGCTTCCCTGGTGGCGCACTGGTTGAGAGTCCGCCTGCCAATGCAGGGGATACGGGTTCATGCCCCAGTCCGGGAAGATCCCACATGCTGCGGAGCGGCTGGGACTGTGAGCCATGGCTGCTGAGCCTGTGCGTCCGGAGCCTGTGCTCCACAATGGGAGAGGTCACAACAGTGAGAGGCCCACGTACCACAAAAAAAAAACAAAACAAAACAGTATGGTACTGGGGCTTCCCTGGTGGCACAGTGGTTGAGAGTCTGCCTGCCAATGCAGGGCACATGGTTTCGAGCCCTGGTCCAGGGGAATCCCACATGCCGTGGAGCAAGTGGGCCTGTGTGCCACAACTGCTGAACCTGCACTCTGGAGCCCGCGAGCCACAACTACTGAGCCCACGTGCCACAACTGCTGAGGCCCGTGCGCCTAGAGCCTGTGCTCCGTGACGGGACAGGCCACCGCAATGAGAAGCTCGCACACCATGGCAAGGGTTGGTGTGTGTACACTCGCCGCAACTAGAGAGGGCCCACGCACAGCAACGAAGACCCAATGCAGCCAAAAATAAATTAAAAAAAAAAAACAGTATGGTACTGGCACAAAAATAGACACACAGATCAATGGAGCAGAATAGAGAGCCCAGAAATGAACCCACACTTGTGTGGGCAATTAATCTATGACAAAGGAGGTAAGAATACAACATGGGGAAAAGACAGCCTAATAAATAGTGTTCAGAAAACTCGACAGCTACATGCAAAAGACTCAAGCTAGAGTATGTTCTCACACCATGCACAAAAATAAATTCAAAACGGATCAAAGACTTGAAACCGTAAAATTCCTAGAAGAAAACATAACCACTACGCTTTTACATCAGTCTTAGTAACATTTTTTTGGATATATCTCCTCAGGCAAGGGAAACAAAAGCAAAAACAGACAAATTGGGCTGCTTCAAATTAAAAAGTTTTTGCACAGTGAAGGAAACTATCAACAAAATGAACAGGCCACCTACTGAATGGGTGAAGACATTTGCAAACAATTATCTCCTATAAGGGGTTAATATCCAAAATATACAAAGAATGTATACAACTCAACATCAAAAACACCTCTCAATTAAAAAATGAGCAGAACATTTTTTCCAAAGGAGACATACATATGGCCAACCAGTACATGAAAAGATGCTCAACATCACTAATCATCAAGGAAATGTAAATCAAAACCACAGTGAGTAGATAAATAACAAGGACTCACTGTATAGCACAGGGAACTATATTCAATGTCCTGTAATTACCTGTATTGGAAAAGAATCTGAAAAAGAATATATATATATATATATATATATATATATATATATACACACACACACACACACACACATATATATACATATGTATATATATATAATATACATATGAATCAGTAAATAAACTATACTATGATTTATCACCTCATAACTGTCAGAATGGCTATCATTAAAAAGACAACAGGGGCTTCCCTGTCAGCGCAGTGGTTGCGAGTCCGCCGGCCGATGCAGGGGACACGCGTTTGTGCCCCGGTCCGGGAGGATCCCGCATGCCGCAGAGCGGCTGGGCCCGTGAGCCATGGCCGCTGAGCCTGCGCGTCCGGAGCCTGTGCTCCGCGGCGGGAGAGGCCACAGCAGTGAGAGGCCCACGCACCGCAAACAAACAAATAAATAAATTAAAAAGACAACAAATACCATGTGTTGGTGAGGATGTGGAGAAATGGGAACCCTTACGCACTGTTGGTGGCAATGTAAATTGGTGCAGTCACTATGGAAAACGGTATGGAGATTCCTCAAAAAATTAAAAATAGAACT
Source organism: Tursiops truncatus (assembly GCF_011762595.2). NCBI lineage: Eukaryota > Metazoa > Chordata > Mammalia > Artiodactyla > Delphinidae > Tursiops > Tursiops truncatus. The sequence continues at coordinate 27,153,978 of NC_047053.1, read as the reverse complement.
ACCATATGATCCATCAATTCCACTACTGGGTATTTATCTGAAGAAAACAAAAACACTAACTAGAAAAGATATAGGTATCACCTAAGTCGCAAATGAAACTGGAAACGTGAAACTGGAAATGCACTTCTCCATTTCTTAAGTAGGTTCCAGGCTTCCTGTGTGATGCTCATAATTTAGTTTGGTTTGTCGAATATTTACCACGTGCTCTTATATGTCAGGCATTGGGACAGGTACTTGGGATCTGAAGATGAGACACATTCTTTTATTTGTTTATTTATATTTATTTTTAAACATCTTTATTGGAGTATAATTGCTTTACAATGGTGTGTTAGTTTCTACTGTATAACAAAGTGAATCAGCCATACATATACATATATTCCCATATCTCCTCCATCTTGCATCTCCCTCCCACCGTCCCTATCCCACCTCTCTAGGTGGTCACAAAGCACCGAGCTGAACTCCCTGTGTTATGCGGCTGCTTCCCCCCTAGCTATCTATTTTACATTCGGTAGTGTATATATGTCGATGCTACTCTCACTTCACCCCAGCTTCCCCCTCCCACCCCATGTCCTCAAGTCCATTTTTTGTCTACCTTTTTATTCCTGCCCTGCAACTATGTTACTCAGTACCGTTGTTTCTGTTTGTTTTTTAGGTTCCATACATATGTGTTAGCATATGGTATTCGTTTTTCTCTTTCTGACTTACTTCACTCTGTATGACAGACTCTAGGTCCATCCACCTCACTACAAATAACTCAATTTTGTTTCTCTTTATGGCTGAGTAATATTCCATTGTTTATATGTGCCACATCTTCTTTATCCATTCATCTGTTGATGGACATTTACGTTGGTTCCATGTCCTGGCTATTGTAAATAGTGCTGCAATGAACATTGTGGTACATGACTCCTTTTGAATTATGGTTTTCTCAGGGTATATGCCCAGTAGTGGGATTGCTGGGTCATATGGTAGTTCTATTTTTAGTTTTTTAAGGAGCCTCCATACTGTTTTCCATAGTGGGTGTATCAATTTACTATGGATTGTAAATTGATACCTTTTTGTAAATTGATACCAATTTACCTTTTCACCACACCCTTTCCAGCATTTATTGTTTCCAGATTTTTTGATAATGGCCATTCTGACTGCTGTGAGGTGATACCTCATTGGAGTTTTTTTTTTTTTAATAAATTTATTTATTTATTTTTGGCTACATTGGCTCTTCGTTGCTGCACACGGGCTTTCTCTAGTTGGAGTGAGCGGGGGCTATTCTTGATTATGGTGTGTGGGCTTCTCACTGTGGTGCCTTCTCTTGTTGCGGAGCATGGGCTCTAGGCACGTGGGCTGCAGTAGTTGTGGCATTTGGGCTCAGTTGTTGTGGCTTCTGGGCTTAGCTGCTCCACAGCATGTGGGATCTTCCCGGACCAGGGCACAAACCTGTGTCCCCTGCATTGGCAGGCGGATTCTTAACCACTGTGCCACCAGGGAAGCCCCCTCATTGGAGTTTTGATTTGCATTTCTCTAATGATTAGTGATGCTGAGCATCTTTTCATGTGCCTCTTGGCCATCTGTATGTCTTCCTTGGTGAAATGTCTATTTAGGTCTTTCACTCATTTTTTAACTGGATTGTTTGTTTTTTTGATATTGAGCTCCACGAGCTGTTTGTATATTTTGGAGATTAATCCTTTGTTGTTTCATTTGCAAATATTTTCTCCAATTCTGAGGGTTGTCTTTTTGTCTTGTTTATAGTTTCCTTTGCTGTGCAAAAGCTTTTAAGTTTAATTAAATCCCATTTGTTTATTTTTGTTTTTATTTCTGTTACTCTAGGAGGTGGTTCAAAAAAGATCTTGCTGTGGCTTATGTCAAGGAGTATTTTCCCTATGTTTTCCTCTAAGAGTTTTATAGGGTCTGGTCTTATTTAAGTCTTTAATCCATTTGGAGTTTATTTTTGTGTATGGTGTTAGATAGTGTTCTAATTTCATTCTTTTATATGTAGCTGTCCAGTTTTCCCAGCACCACTTGTTGAAGAGGCTGTCTTTTCTCCATTGTATGTTCTTGCCTCCTTTGTCGTAAATTAGGTGCCTGTATGTGTGTGAGTTTATCTCTGGGCATTCTATCTTGTACCATTGATCTATATTTCTGTTTTTGTGCCATTACCATACTGTCTTAATTACTGTAGCTTTGTGGTATAGCTTGAAGCCTGATTCCTCCAACTCAGTTTTTCTTTCTCCAGATTGCTTTGGCTATTTGGGGTCTATTGTGTTTCCATACAAATTGTAAAGTTTTTTGTTCTAATTCTGTGAAGAATGGCATTGGTAGTTTGATAGGGATTGCACTGAATGTGCAGATTGCTTTGGTTAGTATAGTCCTTTTCACAATATTGATTCTTCCAATCTATGAACATGGTATATTTTTCCATCTGTTTATGTCATCTTTGATTTCTTTCATCAGTGTTTTATAGTTTTGAGTACAAGTCTTTTGCATCCTTAGGCAGGGTTATTTCTAGGTATTTTATTCTTTATCTTGCAGTGGTAAATAGAAGTGTTTCCTTAATTTCTCTTTCTGATTTTTCACTGTTGGTGCATAGGAATGCCAGAGATTTCTGTGCATTAATTTTGTATCCTGCAACCTTACCGAATTCATTGAATAGTTCTAGTAGTTTTCTGGTGAAATCTTTAGGATTTTCTGTGTACAGTATCATGTCATTGGCAAACAGTGACAGTTTTACTTCTTCTTTTCCAATTTGTATTCATTTTATTGCTTTTTATTCTCTGACTGCTGTGGCGAGGACTTCCAAAACTATGTTGAATAATAGTGGCGAGAGTGGACATCCTTGTCTTGTTCCTGATCTTAGTGGAAATGCTTTCAGTTTTTCACCATTGAGTATGATGCCTGCTGTGGGTGTGTCATGTATGGCTTTTATTATGTTGAGGTAAGTCCCCTCTATGCCCATATTCTGGAGAGTTTTCATCATAAACCAGTGTTGAATTTTGCCAAAAGCTTTTTCTGCATCTACTGAGATGATCATATGGTTTTTATTCCTTAATTTGTTAATGTAGTGTATCACACTGATTGATTTGCGTATACTGAAGAATCCTTGCATCCCTGGGATAAATGCCACTTGATCATGGTGTATGATCCTCTTAATGTGTTGTTGGATTCTGTTTGCTAGTATTTTGTTCAGGATTTTTACATCTATGTTCATCAGTGATATTGGTCTGTAATTTTCTTTTTTGTGTGTGATTATCTTTGTTTGGTTTTGGTGTCAGGGTGATGGTGGCTTTGTAGAATGAATCTGGGAGTGTTTCTCCCTCTGCAATTTTTTGGAGGAGTTTGAGAAGGATCAGTGTTAGCTCTTCTCTAAATGTTTGATAGAATTCTCCTGTGAAGCCATCTGGTCCTGGACTTTTGTTTGTTCGAAGATTTTAAATTATGGTTTCAATTTCACTGCTTGTGATAGGTCTGTTTATATTTTCTAATTCTTCCTGGTTCAGTCTTGGAAAATTGTACCTTTCCAAGAATTTGTCCATTTCTTCGTGGTTGTCCATTTTATTGGCATATAGTTGTTTGTAGTAGTCTCTTATCATCCATTTTATTTCTGCAGTGTCAGCTGTGACTTCTCCTTTTTCATTTCTAATTTTATTGATTTGTGTCCTCTCCCTTTTTTTCTTGATGAGTCTGGCTAAGGATTCATCAATTTTGTTTATATTCCCAAAGAACCAGCTTTTAGTTTTATTGATCTTTGCTATTGTTTTCTTCATTTCTATTTCATTTATTTCTGCTCTGATCTTTATGGTTTCTTTACTTCCACTGACTTTGGGTTTTCTGTGTTCTTCACTCTCTGGTTGTTTAAAGTGTAGGGTTAGATTCTTTTATTTGAGATTTTTCTTGTTTCTTGAGGTGAGGCTGTATTGCTATAAACTTCCCTCTTAGAACCGTTTTTGCTGCACCCCATAGATTTTGGCTTATCATGTTCTCATTGTCATTTGTTTCTATGTATTTTTTAATTTCTTCTTTGATTTCTTCCATGATCTCTCGGTTATTTAGTAGTGCACTGTTTAGCCACCATGTATTTGTGTTTTTTACAGTTTTTTTTCCCTGTAATTGATTTCCAGTCTCATAGCATTGTGGTCAGAAAAGATGTTTGATACTATTACAATTTTCTTAAATTTTCCAAGGCTTGCTTTGTGACCCAAGATATGATCTATCCTGGAGAATGTTCTCTGTGCACTTGAGAAGAAAGTGTACTCAGCCACTTTTGGGTGGAATGTTCTAAATATCAATTAGATCTATCTGGTCTATTGTGTCATTTAAAGCTTGTGTTTCCTTATTTATTTTCTGTTTGGATGATCTGTCCATTGGTGTAAGTGGGGTGTTAAAGTCCCCTACTATTATTGCGTTACTGTTGATTTCTCTTTCCATGGTTTTTAGCAATTGCCGTATGTGTTGAGGTGCTCCTATGTTGGGTGCATAAACCTTTATAATTATTATATCTTCTTCTTGGATTGATCCTTTGATCATTATGTAGTGTCTCTCCTTACCTCTTGTAACAGTCTTTATTTTAAAGTCTATTTTATCTGATACAAGTATTACTACTCCATCTTTCTTTTGATTTCCATTTGCATGGAATATATTTTTCTATCCCTTCACTTTCAGTCTGTATGTGTCCCTAGGACTGAAGTGAGTCTCCTGTAGGTAGCATATATGGGTCTTGTTTTTGTATCAATTCAGCCAGTCTGTGTCTTTTGGTTGGGGCATTTAATCCATTTACATTCAAGGTTATTATCAATATGTATGTTCCTATTACCATTTTCTTAAATTGTTTTGGGTTTGTTTTTGTAGGTCGTTTTCTTCTCTTATGTTTCCCACTTAGAGAACTTTCTTTAGCATTTGTTGTAAAGCTAGTTTGGTGGTGCTGAATTCTCTTAGCTTTTGCTTGTCTGAAAAGCTTTTGACTTCTCCATCGAATCTGAATGAGATCCTTGCTGGGTAGAGTAATCTTGGTTGTAGGTGTTTTTCTTTTATCATTTTAAGTATATCCTGCCACTCCTTTCTGGCCTGCAGAGTTTCTGCTGAAAAATCAGCTAATAACCTTATGGGGATTCCTTTGTATGTTATTTTTTGCTTTTCCCTTGCTGCTTTTAATATTTTTTCTTTGAATTTAATTTTTGTTACTTTGATTAATATGTGTCTTGGTGTGTTTCTCCTAGGGTTTATCCTGTATGGGATTCTCTGTGCTTCCTGGACTTGGTTGCCTCTTTCCTTTCCCGTGTTAGAGAAGTTTTCCACTACAGTCTCTTCAACTATTTTCTCAGACCCTTTCTTTCTCTTTTCTTCTTCTGGGACCCCTATAATTCGAATGTTGGTGTGTTTAGTGCTGTCCCAGAGGTCTCTGAGGTTGCCTTCAATTTTTTATTTAATAAAATTATTTTATTTATTTATTTTTGGCTGCATTGGGTCTTCATTGCTGTGCGTGGGCTTTCTCTAGTTGTGGTAAGCAGGGGCTATTCTTCGTTGCAGTGTGTGGGCTTCTCATTGTGGTGGCTTCTCTTTTTGCAGGGCATGGGCTCTAGAGCACAGGCTCAGTAGTTGTGGCTCAGAGGCTTAGTTGCTCCTCAGCATGTGGGATCTTCCTAGACCAGGGCTCCAACTCATGTCCCCTGCATTGGCTGGTGGATTCTTAACCACTGTGCCACCAGGGAAGCCCCCTGTCTTCAATTCTTTTCCTTCTTTTTTCTTTATTCTGCTCCTTGGCAGTTATTTCCAACATTTTGTCTTCCAGCTCGCTTATTCGTTTTTCTGCCTCAGTTATTCTGTTATTGATTCCTTCTCATGTATTCTTCATTTCAGTTATTGTGTTGTTCATCTCTGTTTGTTTGTTCTTTACTTCTTCTAGATCTTTGTTAAGCATTTCTTGTATTTTCTCAATCCATGTCTCCATTCTATTTCTTAGATTCTGGATCATGTTCACTATCATTACTCTGAATTCTTTTTCAGGTAGGTTGCCTACTTCCTCTTCATTTATTTGGTCTTGTAGGTTTTTACCTTGCTCCTTCATGTGTGACATTTTTTTGTCATCTTATTTATTTATTTATTTATTTTTTTGACGGGTGGGATTGTGTTCCTGTCTTACTGGTTGTTTGGCCTGAGGCTTCCAACACTGGGGTTTGTAGGATATTAGGTAGAGTTGGGTCTTGGTGCTGAGATGAAGAACTCCGTGAGATCTCACTCCTATGGATATTCCCTGGGGTCTGAGGTTCTCTGTTAGTGCAGGGGTTGGGACTCAGAGCTCCCACCGCAGGAGCTTTGGCCCGACCCTGGGCTCATGAACCAAGATCCTTCAAGCTGCCTGGGGCAGCAAGAAAAAAAAAGTAAAAAATAAAAATAGACTAGTAAACTAACAATATGTTAGGAAGAATATAAAAATAAAAATATAGACGAATCAACAACCGGAAGGTACATCAGTACTACAATAGTAAAAAGGAGGAAGGAAAAGAAAAAAAAAGGGTGGGGAAAGGGCTTGGCTGTGGAGGGCAGGGACTAAACAAGGGAAAGGTTTGGGCGGTGGGTGGGGCCAATGCTCAGGACCCACAGAGTCAGAAAAGGCCCTGGGAGCTGTGGGGTGTGGGGCTTAGGTTCAAGAAACAGAAGGGGCCCAGGCGTACCACCCATCCCTGGTCTCAGAGGGCAGGGGACCTCACCTGGGAGCCCAGCAGGCTTCCTGGGCTCAAATGGGCAGGGAAAACACCCTCCTCTCCTCTCCTGCTCCTCTGGTCTGGAAGGGCCCCTCCCACCTGCCTCTCCTGATCTCCCCGGTCTCCCTCTTATGACCCCCAAGGACTCGTGTGGCCTGGAGGGCGCTTTTGAGGGCAGGGGATCGGCCTGGGAGCTCAGCAGCCTCCCTCTCCCGAGTGGGCGTGGCAATTGCCCTCTGCTCCTCTCCCACTCCTCTCACCTGCCTCTCCTGTTCTCCCCTCGGCTTCCTTCCTATGCCCCCAAGGACCCATATGACCTGGAGGGGGGTTTGGAGGGCACTTTTGAGGGCAGGGGATCAGCCTGGGAGCTCAGCAGGCTCCCCAGGCCCAAGTGAGCATGGCAATCACCCTCCGCTCCTCTCCTGCTCCTCCTGGATGGCTCCTCCCACCTGCCTCTCCTGATCTCCCCAGCCTCCCTCCTATGCGCCCAGGACCTACGTGGCCTGGATGGGGCTTTGGAGTGGGGGTACTGGCCTGGGAGCTCAGCAGTCTCCCCGGCCCGAGTGGGCAAGGCGATCGCCCTCCACTCCTCTCTTGCTCTTCCTGGAGAGTCCCTCCCGCCTGCTTCTCCTGATCTCCCCACCCTCAGTGGTGCCAATCCTGTCTAGCCTCCACTTCTCCTCCCCCACTTAGTCCCCCTACATCCTATCAGTTCACTTTGGCATTCCTCCCATCTCCTTGGGCATCAGAGTCCCCCACCAGCAGCCGGCAGGCGCCCTAGTTGTGGGGAGATGCTAACTCCGCGTCTTCCCACGCCACCATCTTGACACCCTCTATTTTATATATAGTAGTGTGTATATGTTAATCTCAAACTCCTAATTTCTCCCTCCCCCCAACCTTTCCCCTTTGGTAACCATAAGTTTGTTTTCGAAGTCTGTGAGTCTGTTTCTGTTTTGTAAATAAGTTTATTTATGTCATCTTTTTAGATTCCACATATAAGTGATATCATATATTTGTCTTTCTCTGTCTGACTTCACTTAGTATGATAATCTCTAGGTCCACCCATGTTGCTGCAAATGGTGTTATTTCATTCTTTTTTTATGGCCGAGTAACAGTCCATTGTATATACATATCCCATCTTCTTTATCCATTCCTCTGTCGATGGACATTTAGGTTGCTTCCATGTCTCATGTATTGTAAATAGTGCTCCAGTGAACACTGGGGTGCATATATCTTTTCAAATTATGGTTTTCTCCAGATATATGCCCAGGAGTGGGATTGCTGGATCACGTGGTAGTTCTATTTTTAGTTTAGTTTTTTTTTTTTAAACATCTTTATCGGAGTATAATTGCTTTACAATGGTGTGTTAGTTTCCATTGTACAACAAAGTGAATCAGCTATATGTATACATATATCTCCATATCTCCTCCCTCTTGCGTCTCCCTCCCACCCTCCCTAACCCACCCCTCTAGGTGGTCAAAAAGCACTGAGCTGATCTCCCTGTGCTATGCAGCTGCTTCCCACTAGCTATCTATTTTACATTTGGTAGTGTATATATGTCCATGCCACTCTCTCACTTTGTCCCAGCTTACCCTTCCCCCTCCCCATGTCCTCAAGTCTATTCTCTACATCTGTATCTTTATTCTATTTTTAGTTTTTTTAAGGAAGCTCCATACTGTTCTCCATAGTGGCTGTACCAATTTACATTCCCACCAACAGTGTAGGAAGGTTCCCTTTCCTCCACACCCTCTCCAGCATTTATTGTTGCAGAGTTTTTAATGATGGCCATTCTGACCTCTGTGAGGTGATACCTCATTCAGAAGGGCTTTCGTATTGGCACTCTCTGCCTACAACCTGCTCGATTACCTATCCTACAGCATAGCTAGACCTCCATAAAGTGTAACTAACCTTGCAACAGATGGCCCTAAGTCAGGGGCACAGCTCCTCGTGAGAAATACAATTCTTGTTCTTGCTATCATGGAAGACGTTGCTCCCAAGACTTCTGCAACAGTGAACTACATCTGCCAACAAAGTTGGAAAGAGAACAGCACAAATGAAAAGGTCAAGTTTTTGAAACGAGAAAATGTGGCAAATTTTCATGCACAGATACGGCAAAAAGTGGGTATCACTGAATGGTGAAATCCCAGTCAGAGCCAATGAGGAAGACAAGCACCTGGAACAAAGCAAACTCAAGTGCAGCTCAGGGACTGCACAATTTGGAAGAGGTCCATGGTGTTCCTTCCTCATTCCTGCTCTGGAGTGCTACTCAGCCAAACAACTAGCGAACCCTGAAGGCCTGCCCTGTACCAGGGCCCCAGGAAGTAATCACTAGAAGATTGAGGATCACAGAGGACGGGTAGAGGGCTATGAGACTGAGTAAGGGGGCTGCTAACTTCCCAGGGGAATCAGGGAAGGCTTACGAGAGAAGGTCAGGTTTATGCTGAAACCTGAAAGATGAGTAAGAAAGTAGCTACGTGGGGAGGGGCAGGAGGTCTTTCAATAAGAAGGACACAAGAAAAGTCCACTGTTGGGTGCTGAAGAGTGGAGAGGGGAAAGGCTTCTTCCCTGTTTCTGGCTTTAAGTCTTCCTGAAGACTCAGAGCTCTTGCCTCACTTTAATCCTCCGCGATGAGGAAGGCTGAGTTATCTGATGGGTATCTGTTTTGTGGCAGTCTCAGCCTATGGACAGTGATGCTACCTATCTGCTCGGAATGCCTGTGGGCACTCACCTGGGCCCCTGCTACCTGTGGTGAGCCTCCTCTTCCCCTACTGGAGCCAGTGTTGTGGCTGGATTAGCTCTTGTGGTTCTGATCATGATTGCAAGATGCACCTCACAGCAACCCTCAGGGAACTTTGAAAAAGCAAGGTTGATTACTCACAAGCCCTGGAGGGTACAGGCATGCCTGGGGCCTACATACTGAGGTCATGGCCAAAGAGAAAGAGAGTGCATACCTGGGTTCTGCCTTTACTGGGGTGCCTAGAGTTTCATGAGTTCACTCTTTATTAATTTAGAACACAGGATTGGGAATGAAGGAGCCGGAAGGGAAAAAGCAGGATCACTCAAGCGGTCAGTCATCTAGGTCACCCAGGGCTTTCTAAAGGGGGAACTTCATAGGTGCAGTGGCCTGGCTCCTTATGTACTTGTGTAGCTGGCAATGTGCTTATTCAATCGAAAGTTTAATGTCAGGCACCTACATCACAATCAAATAAGCTAATTGTCAGGCACTTCCACTACAATGTCATCCAAAGTTTAGTGCAGGAAATAGAAAGCACTGTAGATATTTTGGGTAGGAAAGGATTTATCAGTATCAGTGCTCACTACTTCACTGAAAGACTGGAAGGAGGGAAGAAATGGCTCGAGGATAGGGTCTCCAGGGGTGAGTCCAAGAACATGGAAGAACTCGTCCACTACTGTAGCTCCTACCACTGGAACACTGATTTAACACAGACCACCATAGTTGTAAGTCAGGGACCAGGAGCCCTCAGGCAAGAAGATGCCACCCCAAAAGATCCTTCATACACAGGAAGAATGGGTCCTGGAACGTTGCTGCTGAAAAAATCTCACGATTCTACAACCTGGCTTGCGAGAAAAACAAAACCAAACCAAAAGGGCCACCATCTAATATCCACCTCATTTACACCACGAACCCTAGCTACAAAGGCATCTGTGAGTATAGTTTGGGCTTTCTGACCTCTGCACTCCAGAAGGTGCCTGTGAGGGTGGACTGGCAAGTAATTCATAGTGTTCATCACACTGGGGCACAGGTGGTGGTCTACATTTCTTGACTGGGTAGAGCCAATCTAGCATGAATGCTGGCTTGGGGGGATTTGGCTTTCTTTTCCCCTCTCTACCAGGATGAGCAGGAGGCAGTGTCTGCCCTACACACTGTCCCTTTCCCTTGGATGGGCTGGTCCAAGGTCAAGACTGGGTATTTGCAATTAGCAAGTGCATTCTGATTCAAACACTAAGCTACATCTTCCAGTTTATTTTGGTTTTCTTATCTGCTGACTTCATTGTGTTGTTTTCAGTTGTTTCAGAACTTGGGTAAGGAAGAGGATACAACTTATAGGGCCCTCTCCAGGAACCCAACTTCTAATAGCACTGCGGTGAAAAGAGAAAGGGGTAGAGAGACACCAATGAGGCTGAAGAGGGCCCTGATTCTATTAGGTCTTTGGGTCTGGTTAAGGATTTTGGACTTGAACCTAAGGCCATGGGGAAGCCCATTCTTCCACCTCAGGAGTGTGAGGTGTGAGGAGAGCCTGAAAGTCTACACATCACCATACTTTCTCCTCTGACCCCTCTCATGACAAGAAGAGTTCTGAGGTGAAGAAAGACAGAGAGAGGTATGAGAAAATGAGTGCTGGCCCACCTGGTAGACAGTCTCTCAATGGCTCTCAGCGATGTCTGCTTCCTGTATTCATGCCCTTGTGTAATTCCCTCCACTTGAACGGGGCAGGACATACTGACTTGCTTCTTAAGAATAGAATAGGCAAACGTGATAAGATAGCACACTGGGATTCGGCTATAAAGGATGGTGACCTGTACCTTGCTCACTTTCTCTCCCTGATTCTTCTCTCTCACTTTGCCACGTCACGCGCTGCCCTGCGGAGAGATTCACATGGCAAATAACTGAGAGAGGCCCTCAGTCCAACCGCCTGTGATGAGCTGAGTCTTGCCAACAATCTCATGAGCGAGCTTGTAAGCAGATCCTTCCCCAGTTGAGCCTTGAGATGACTGCAGCTCTGGCTAACAGCTTGATGGCAGCCCCAGGAGAGACCCCAACTTGACCTACAGAAACGATCAGATACTAATGTTCTAAGTCACTACATTTCGGGGTGATTTATTATGCAGCAATAGGGAACTAATACTAATCCATCAAATAAGGAGTCCCTAGGTCTCTCTGGACTTTGCTTCTTACCAAAGTGGTTGGTCCAAAAAAAACAAAGAAACAAAAACAAACAAAGAAAAAAACCAAAGTGATTGGTCCATCCTGCAGCAGGGGACCACAAGAAAATCTAGGTGCCTCTGCCATGAGTGAATAAGGGCCCCAAGTAAGGTTCCCAATACAGACAGCCCACAACTTACAATGGTCTGACTTACAACTTTTCGACGTTAGATGGTGCAAAAGCAATACGCATTCAGTAGAAACCATACATCAGATTTTGAATCGTGATCTTTCCCCGGGCCGCAACACCTGGTACAACACTCTCTTGTGATGCTGGGCAGCAGCAGCCACAGCTCCCTGTCGGTCACATGATCATGAGACACTGACAACCATTCTTTCACTTTCAGTACAGTATTCAACAAATTACATGAGATATTCAACAGTTCATTATAAAATAGGCTTTGTGTTGGATGGCTGTCCCCAACCGCAGGCTAATGGAAGTGTTCTGAGCACGTTTAAGGTAGGTTAGGCTAAGCTGGGTAAGCTAGGCAGGTTAGGTATACTAAATGCAGTTTTGACTTATTTTCAACTTACGATGGATTTATCAGGATGTAACCCCATCAAAGTCGAGGAAGATCTGTTCTTATTGCTCAAGATCCCAGCATCCACCTCCCTTAGGCACCTGAACAACTAAACAGACCATATGGACCCACAACATCCAATCTTCCAGAGTAAGAACTAAGGGGACAAGCTAAAAATTAACCAAAAGAACAGGATGGGGAACGAGATTATTCTATAACTACCCTCATTCAAAGATAAGTATACATAAACAAGCAAACACAATAAACACGAAAAAACACACACACAACCAACCTCAACTAAAATGGAGGAAATCAACACAAAATACAAAAGATAGATGAAACAGATGAGAAACATTCCTTGGAAGGTTTGTACTAGGAAACTCTAAACACTTTGCTTCCTCTCAAGGAAATTAAAGCAAACACTGAGCTCATGAAATAAGAAATTAAGAAACAGATGAGAAGACAACAGTTCACAAGGTGAAACAGCAGCTGGCCTAACTAGGAAAAATCAATTTCCATCCTCCAAAGGTCATAGAATCTCCAGTCTTCTAGGCCACTCTAATCAGAAACATAGCGAAATTTAACTCTGGAAAACAGAGTTTGGCCAAGGCAAGTTGAAACATTACAAAGACTACAGTCTACCCCTTCTCAACTGGCCACCCACACGTTGCCCGAAACACCATTTAATCTCCAAATAAAGACAAAAACAAAGCTATGTTTCTGCTTAACATGACACACTATCCCTCTTACAACCAAAACCATTTTAACCTCATCCCCAGGAGAGCATCAAGGTCCCTTTTTCGTCTTTGGATAACATTCATTCTTTTCCTAGCTGATTCACACTCCTGTTTTGACATCTTGTAACTTAAAACACTTACATATAAAGTGATTACGAGCACATCTCAGGTTAGATGATAAGAGTTTGAGAGAGGAGATAAAAAATTTTTGGTTAATATTTATTAAAATATAGTCACATCAAAATAAAGAAGAAATACTTTAAACTATTAGAGTCCTCATTCTACAGCTGGTCACAAGGCCACAGCTAGTATTTGTAACTATCATCATCTACTGCTCATTCCATATTTCTTTTGCCCTCAGCAAACACCTCCGTCGTCATAGCTCCTTGCCTGGTGGAATGACTCAAGCCCTTTGTGAAGGATAGGGGACGTTAGCAGTCTAGATTGGGTGGTTGTAGTTTTCCACTGATTTTTGTTTGTTTGTTTTATTTGACGTATAGTTGATTTACAACGTTGTGTTAATTTCTGCTGTACAGAAAGGTGATTCAGTTATATATATATATTCTTTTAATATTCTTTAATATCGTTCATCATAGGATACTGAATATAGTTCTCTGTGCTATACAGTAGTAGGACCTTGTTGTTTATGTGTTTTCCATTGATCTTAATCAGAGGATATGGGAGTACTAAGAGGCACCCCAAAGGGTCTCCTGCAGTACCCCTTCTTACCCCCACCGTGCAGCAGCAACCCAGTTTCCCCTTGATAGTCAGGTCAATCGCCCCAGCCAGTACTCTGCCTATTGATTCAGTGCCCAAAGAGGCCAGATGGCAGCTTCAAGTTCCAATTTAATGCAATCTTTGCTGTGTCTCCTTGTGAAAGCATTTCTCCAAGATCTCTACACCAGCAGATGCTAAAACTGCAGAGATGGGAAGCAAAACTTTGACTATTGGATCATTAGGGTAAATACTGAGAGGATTGACTTTCATATTTATCCCTTGATTCCTGAACTTCTGAATCCAGGGTATGGGAGAAACATGATGCTGATTTAGAGAATTTACCACAAACCGGAGGACACTGCCCCAGCCCTTGCAAGATGTCACCACCTATTCGGCAATATAACTGAATCTTCAAAAAGTCATTCAATTGTCTGTCAAAGCAGTTGCTTTGAGATGATGAAGACGAGGGTTGGACCAGTGAATTCCAAGAGCACGAACCCCCTGCTGTATTTCATTTGCTGTGAATACCGTGATGGTGGATGAGACATCCTGTAAGGCCACAGGTGGTAGTTTTGGCAGAAGCCTTGTGGGCAGGGAAGGCAAATCTATGTCCAGAGCAAGTGTCAGTTCCAGTAAGAGCAACTTGCTGCCTCTTCCAAAATGAAAGTGGTCCAATGTAATCAACCTAACACCAGGTAGCTGGCTGACTCCTTGCGGCAATGGTGCCACATTAGGGGCTCAGCGCTGTCTCCTGCTGGCAGGTTGGGCACTGAGCAGTAGCTGTAGCCAGTTCAGTCTTGGTGAACACACGTTCATGTTGCTGAGGCCATGCATAGCCTCCATCACTATCACCAGGGCCACTCTGTGCACAAGTCCACAGGAGTTGCTGGGGAAGGGGGCTGTCTGATGTCTACCAAATGGGTCATCCCATCCACCCGATTATTAAAACCTTCCCCTGCCCTTCAGTGAGCATTCACATGGAACCCAAATATCTTCACGCTCTGCCAATCAGACAGCTCTATCCTCAGACCTCTCTCCTTCAGACCTTTCGATTTTCCAGTTGTGCTCCTTCCAGTTCAACGACCCAACCAAACCATGACTCAGGGCAGACCCTTTCTTCTGGCCATCTCTTTGCAGGCAACATAAACAGGTGCACTGCTCCCAGTTCCGTCCAGCAGGAGGATTTCCATTCACCACCACCTTCCAGGGCTGTCCCAGAGAGGAACTCCAGTGCCAAAGCGGTCCACGTTCAGGCGATGCATGCATATCGCACAGAACCACCTACAAACCAAGCCTGAGACTCTTCTTCCTCAGTCAACACATCATAGGGAATCCCATGAAGGCATGGGTGCGGGTTGAGAGACAATACAATGTAGCAGGAACAGGGGCCTTAGGCAAGTCTGGGAATTTGCTATAGGATCTTAGGGCAAGAGACTAACCTCCTCAGACAGGGATGGAAGGGCTGCTCCCAATGGCAAAAGCTTTGAGGTCCCAGGTTCACTGGAATCTGCCCATATGACATATCCTAATGTCCAAACTTTCACTCCTTCCCCCCAAATACCCTAACCTCTAACAAAAAGACTCTGTGAGGATGGGAATTCAACTTATGTTGTAATTCAACGCCCAAAGGACTCGTAAGACCCAGTAACTAGTTATACTCATAGTTCAATGTTTTTCCAGCAAATGATACCCGGCAGAAGCAGCAGGAGAACGATACGCATTGGTGGAGTCCAGAGGGGCCCAGCACAAGTCTCTGCATTCTTCCCCATCCACACAGGAGTACAGGAGCCCTCTCTTCCCAACAGCAAACCGAACTGTGGGGAAAGCGTGGAGCACCACCCGAGGAAGCCTGTTTTAGTCTCAGGTCAGAAGGGGCTCGTCACGTAGGCGTATCCTGTTAGTAACTCTTTCCTCACATATTGCAGGACGAGACTTTGGGTTTGGTTTTCAAAATCTCAGCCCCACAACTACAGGAAGTGGTATTTCTTTCAGGGCTATCATAGAAGCTATCAGGTCCCTTTGCAGATCTTGAGCCATGAATTAAAACTCTAAAGTCCCAAACTCATCATTTTAATTTTAAAGAAATGTTACAATTTTTTAACTGAACAAGTATGCTTTTAGGAAATTATTCTAAGAAAATGATAAGGATGTGTGTAAAAATGTAACTAACAGGACAAACCACCAGAGCACCGTTTATAAAAGCGACAAACTAGACACTGCTTATGGGCAACACTGGGCATTTGGTAGGTAAATTATGGTACATCCATAAAATGGAATGCTCAGCAGACATCATACTGATGTGTGAACAAAGCAGACTGTGAAATAACATAGCAATGATTGCGTTTTTTACGTAAAATATATATGTATACATAGCAAAAAAAGATTTGCAAGAATAAACACTTAAGTGGTAACAGTGCGTATCCGTGGGAAGGGAGCATGAGTGTTCATTTTGTTCTTTGTTTGCCTGTATTTCCTGATTTTTCTATAAATCGCATAATTTGCTTTTGCAATAAGAAAATGTTAATCTATTTCAACCCTTTATTTTGATGAAAACAAATCCAGTTTTTAATTTTAATTAATTTATTTATTTGCAGTATGCGGGCCTCTCACTGTTGTGGCCTCTCCCGTTGCGGAGCACAGGCTCCGGACGCGCAGACTCAGCGGCCATGGCTCACGGGCCCAGCCGCTCCGCGGCATGTGGGATCTTCCCGGACCGGGGCATGAACCTGTGTCCCCTGCATCAGCAGGTGGACTCTCAGCCATTGTGCCACCAGGGAAGCCCCAAATCCAGTTTTTTAAAACTTAGTTTTCAGAAGCAGAAATGATTTCCAAGTTGTCACAGAGGCAATGATTTTGTTCTCTGTCGAAGCTGATGGGACCCTTCACAATCACAGCCCAAGCGAGGTTCTCCCCCCGAGTCAGATTCAAAGGGAGAAGAGTGGTTCCTACACCTTCAGGGCGCTTGCTTCAGCTTCCGTGCCCCAAGGCCAAGCAGCTCACCTCCAGCCCAGGCCATCCTATTCTTGCTGAGTCACCAGCCTCATCATCTGCAGAGCCATGTCCCCTTGGTCGGAAGGAACCTGGAAGCAAGCAGTATCTGTGTTAGCACTCCTGGTTCTATGCCTGGAGCTGGGGTCAGGGCCGGCATCCTGAGACCCTGCTCCCAGGAAGGGGGCCAGCTCTGTGACAGCAACCTGGGAGGACAGCTGCACTTAGGTGCCATTCCTTAAAAGAGCATCTCTTCTAGGGCTTCCCTGGTGGCGCAGTGGTTGACAATCTGCCTGCCAATGCAGGGGACACGGCTTCGAGCCCTGGTCTGGGAAGTTGCTCCCACATGCCGTGGAGCAACTGGGCCCGTGAGCCACAATTACTGAGCCTGCGCGTCTGGAGCCTGTGCTCTGCAACAAGAGAGGCCGCGATAGTGAGAGGCCCGCGCACCGCGATGAAGAGTGGCCCCCGCTTGCCACAACTAGAGAAAGCCCTCGCATTGAAACGAAGACCCAACACAGTCATAAATAAAAATAAATAAATAAATCTAAATCATATGGGCTTCTAAGAAGGTCTCTGCTTTAAAAAAAAAAAAAAAAAAAAAAGCGTCCCTTTTGTGAAATGACCCTACGTCTGGGTCCCCACCTGCTGGGCTGCAGGGGTCTAGAGAAGCCAGCATTTAGGAAGGAATCTCCTATTCCATTGGGGCTGATCTGCTGATTTCT
This sequence comes from Tursiops truncatus, assembly GCF_011762595.2. Classification (NCBI taxonomy): domain Eukaryota; kingdom Metazoa; phylum Chordata; class Mammalia; order Artiodactyla; family Delphinidae; genus Tursiops; species Tursiops truncatus. The sequence goes on along the minus strand of NC_047053.1, from coordinate 27,136,656 downwards.
TTCTTTCTTTTTTTTTTTTTGGCCACACTGCATGCAGGATCTTAGTTCCCCAACCAGGGATGGAACCCTCACTCCCTGCAGTGGAAGCGTGGAGTCTTAACCCCTGGACCACCAGGGAAGTCCCTGTTGATTTCTTTATAAGGGCTGTGCTTATGTTACTAGCATCCAGCCTGTTCAAGGAAGACGGAAGATTGTAAACACTTTAAAGGATTCTATGTGTAGGAAGGGTCCCAGAGTGGAAGGGGAACTAACAGCAAATCTGTAAACCAACAAGACCCTTTGTCTGGGGCACCCCTGCTTTTACAGTTATTCAACTTTCTGTTTTCCTGTAAGATTTTTCAAATAATCCTTGTAAAAAATCTCCTTCCACACACCATCAAGAGGGGGAGGGGCAGAGGCCTCAGTTCGTCCTTCACAAGGATGGCGGTAGAGCAGATGGCTCCAAGTTCTGAAATTCTGCGGCTCCACGATTCTCACACTCCTGCCGACTCTCCTGCCAGGCTTGGCCCCCAGGAGGCACGGGCACGGTGGGGTATGCCAACATGACACTTAATCAGCTAAAGAGGAAGCAGTTGGGGGATGATTTAATAACAGTCTCCAACAGCTATTTTAAGGCTGCCCCAACTGATGCCCTGTTCTATGGGTGACAAACCAAGAGGAAACGGGCCTGAACTCCTCACACCAGTGACAGCCCACAGCTGGTTCCTCCTGCCTCCCCCTCCTCTCTGACTCCGCAGAGACCCTTTCTTGGAATAGTGTTCTGCTCTAAGACCTCCTACTGCCTTTTCCCAGTCAACACCGAAGGTACTCAGAGCCATGACAAAATGCCTTCTTAACCCTGTGTCTTGCTGCCTTGTCCACTGTCTCTTCGGATCAAGTTTATTAAAAGGGTGGGCTACTACTTCCTTCTGGTTTCTTAAAGGAAGTTGTCTTCTTCATTCACTCTGTCCTTTCCGTGCTGGCTTCTGAGCCTGCCGATTCACTAAACATGCTTTTGCCACAATTACCACCAACATCGGTGCACCCAAATCACTGCTTATGCTTCAGTCCTTTATCTGAGCTCCTGGCAGCATTCGACACCACTGGCCCCTCTCTGCTTTGGGGATGCCCCTGGTCTCCCTCCTACTTTTCTAGCTGTTCTTTACTCAAGTCTCATTTGTGGGTCCTTCTTTTTCCTCCTGCCTCTTAAATACTGGTGTATCCAGGGCCCTGACCCTGGCCTTTTCCATATTTCACGGCCGAATCTCTATCTCTAAGGACAAACATTTAACTCCAGACCCACAAATACACAGTTTATATAGTCAACTGCCTATGGCTAGCCCTCTCGGCTGGTCTATCGAAAAACAGTTACCAAGTCCTGCTTATTCTCCCTTCCTACATCAAATTCCTCTACATGTCACTCCCGCCTGGATTATTATAAAAGCATCTTAGATCAGCTCTCTGCTCCAGTCTTGTCCCATGCCCTCTATTGCTAGAATGTTATTTCTTAGACAAACCTGGTAATTTTACTCCTTTGCTTAAAACCCCCCAGTGGCACATCATTGCTTTCAGGGTAGGTCTAAGCTCCTTACCAAGGCATGCAAAGTCTCCCTCTCCAGCCTCAGTGATGCGGAGACAACCCTCAGTGATGCGGAGACAACCCTCCGAGGCCGCAGTTGCCTGAAGGCGCCTCTGGACTTGTATGCACTGCTCTCTTTGACCCCACACCTTCTCCTCTTTACCCAGCTAACTCCTGCCCATCCTTAGGGCCTCGTATTTGACCCCCAAGCCTGGGCTGGGCCCTCTTCCCAGGGCCAAGCCCCATCGTGGGATTTCTCACCCCATTTTACTAGAGTCTCCTTGCCTGTCTGCCGTTCTGGTCCATGAGCTCCCAGAAGACAGAGATGGTGTATCATCCATCTGTGTACTCCCAGTACCTGGCACAGAGATGACTAGTTATGAGATACTAAAATGTTTGCTCAGTGAATAAAGGAACCAAAGAGTAAAATACCTGCTAGACAGCCACTTGCCATTAGAGAAAAGGTCATTAGTTTGGGATACTTGTTCTTTTTTGAAAGAATAACAGGCAGCTTTGCTTCAAGTTTTGCACTCGTTTTAAGTACTCACTGTGACAATAATCAGAGAGACTCTGAGCTACATGAGATGTTATGGTCACTTCCCTTCCTGTTTCAAGCATCCTAATGACTGACTGTATTTTTCTTTTTAACATCTTTATTGGAGTATAATTGCTTTACAATGGTGTGTTAGTTTCTGCTTTATAACAAAGTGAATCAGGTATACATATACATATGTTCCCATCTCTTTGCTCTTGCGTCTCCCTCCCTTGCACCTTCCATATCCCACCCCTCTAGGTGGTCACTAACCACCTAGCTGATCTCCCTGTGCTATGTGGCTACTTCCCACTAGCTATCTATTTTACGTTTGGCAGTGTATATATGTCCATGCCACTCTCTCACTTTGTCACAGCTTACCCCTCCTCCTCCCCATATCCTCAAGTCCATGCTCTAGTAGGTCTGTGTCTTTATTCCCATCTTACCCCTAGGTTCTTCATGACCTTTTTTTTTCCTTTTTCTTAGATTCCATATATATGTGTTAGCATATGGTATTTTTCTCTTTCTGACTTACTTCACTCTGTATGACAGACTCTAGGTCCATCCACCTCACTACAAATAACTCAATTTCATTTCTTTTTATGGCTGAGTAATATTCCATTGTGAATATGTGCCACATCTTCTTTATCTGTTCATCCGATGATGGACACTTAGGTTGTTTCCATCTCCGGGCTATTGTAAATAGAGCTGCAATGAACATTTTGGTACATGACTCTTTTTGAATTATGGTTCTCTCAGGGTATATGCCCAGTAGTGGGATTGCTGGGTCATATAGTAGTTCTATTTGTAGTTTTTAAGGAACCTCCATACTGTTCTCCATAGTGGCTGTACCAATTTACATTTCCACCAACAGTGCAAGAGGGTTCCCTTTTCTCCACACCCTCTCCAGCATTTATTGTTTCTAGATTTTTTGATGATGGCCATTCTGACCAGTGTGAGATGATATCTCATTGTAGTTTTGATTTGCATTTCTCTAATGATTAATGATGTTGAGCATTCTTTCATATGTTTGTTGGCAACCTGTATATCTTCTTTGGAGAAATGTCTATTTAGGTCTTCTGCCCATTTTTGGATTGGGTTGTTTGTTTTTTGGTTGAGCTGTGTGAGCTACTTGTAAATTTTGGAGATTAATCCTTTGTCAGTTGCTTCATTTGCAAATATTTTTTCCCATTCTGAGGGTTGTCTTTTGGTCTTGTTTATGGTTTCCTTTGCTGTGCAAAAGCTTTGAATTTTCATTAGGTTCCATTTGTTTATTTTTGTTTTTACTTCCATTTCTCTAGGAGGTGGGTCAAAAAGGATCTTGCTGTGATTTATGTCATGTAGTGTTCTGCCTATGTTTTCCTCTAAGAGTTTGATAGTGTCTGGCCTTACATTTAAGTCTTTAATCCATTTTGAGCTTATTTTTGTGTATGGTGTTAGGGAGTGTTCTAATCTCATACATTTACATGTAGCTGTCCAGTTTTCCCAGCACCACTTATTGAAGAGGCTCTTTCCTCCACTGTATATGCTTGCCTCCTTTATCAAAGATAAGGTGACCATATGTGCATGGGTTTATCTCTGGGCTTTCTGTCCTGTTCCATTGATGTATATTTCTGTTTTTGTGCCAGTACCATACTGTCTTGATTACTGTAGCTTTGTAGTATAGCCTGAAGTCTGGAAGCCTGATTCCTCCGGCTCTGTTTTTTGTTCTCAAGATTGCTCTGGCTATTCGGGGTGTTTTGTGTTTCCATACAACTTGTGAAATTTTTTGTTCTAGTTCTGTGAAAAATACTTGTGGTAGTTTGATAGGGATTGCATTGAACCTGTAGATTGCTTTGGGTAATAGAGTCATTTTCACAATGTTGATTCTTCCAGTCCAAGAACATGGTATATCTCTCCATCTATTTGTATCATCCTTAATTTCTTTCATCAGTGTCTTATAATTTTCTGCATACAGGTCTTTTGTCTCCTTAGGTAGGTTTTTTCCTAGATATTTTATTCTTTTTGTTGCAATGGTAAATGGGAGTGTCTTCTTAATTTCACTTTCAGATTTTTCATCACTAGTGTACAAGAATGCCAGAGATTTCTGTGCATTAATTTTGTATCCTGCTACTTTACCAGATTCAATGATTACCTCTAGTAGTATTCTGGTAGCATCTTTAGGATTCTCTATACTATGTATAGTATCATGTCATCTGCAAATAGTAACAGTTTTACTTCTTTTCCGATTTGGATTCCTTTTATTTTTCTTCTCTGATTGCTGTGGCTAAAACTTCCAAAACTATGTTGAATAAGAGTGGCGAGAGTGGGCAACCTTGTCTTGTTCCTGATCTTAGTGGGAATGGTTTCAGTTTTTCACCATTGAAGACGATGTTGGCTGTGGGCTTGTCATATATGGCCTTTATTATGTTGAGGAAAGTTCCCTCTATGCCTACTTTCTGCAGGGTTTTTATCATAAATGGGTGTTGAATTTTGTCGAAAGCTTTCTCTGCAGCTATTGAGAGGATCATATGGTTTTTCTCCTTCAGTTTGTTAATATGGTGTATCACGTTGATTGATTTGCGTATATTGAAGAATCCTTGCATTCCTGAGATAAACCCCACTTGATCATGGTGTATGATCCTTTTAATGTGCTGTTGGATTCTGTTTGCTAGCATTTTGTTGAGGAGTTTTGCATCTATGTTCATCAGTGATATTAGCCTGTAGTTTTCTTTCTTTGTGACATCTTTGCCTGGTTTTGGTATCAGGGTGATGGTGGCCCCGTAGAATGAGTTTGGGAGTGTTCCTCCCTCTACTATATTTTGAAAGAGTTTGAGAAGGATAAGTGTTAGCTCTTCTCTAAGTGTTTGACAGAATTCGCAAGTGAAGCCAACTGGTCCTGGGCTTTTGTTTGTTGGAAGATTTTTAATCACAGTTTCAATTTCAGTGCTTGTGACTGGTCTGTTCATATTTTCTATTTCTTCCTGGTTCAGTATCGGCAGGTTGTGCATTTCTAAGAATTTGTCCATTTCTTCCAGGTTGTCCATTTTATTGCTATAGCGTTGCTTGTAGAAATCGCTCATGATATTTTGTATTTCTGCAGTGTCAGTTGTTACTTCTCCTTTTTCATTTAATTCTATTAATTTGAGTCTTCTCCCTTTTTTTCTCGATGAGCCTGGCTAATGGTTTATCAATTTTGTTTATCTTCTCAAAGAACCAGCTTTTAGTTTTATTGATCTTTGCTATCGTTTCCTTCATTTCTTTTTCATTTATTCCTGATCTGATCTTCATGATTTCTTTCCTTCTGCTAAATTTGGGGTTTTTTTGTTCTTCTTTCTCTAATTGCTTTAGGTGCAAGGCTAGGTTGTCTATTTGAGATGTTTCCTGTTTCTTTTTTTTTTTTTTTTTGTGGTATGCGGGCCTCTCACTGTTGTGGCCTCTCCCGTTGCGGAGCACAGGCTCTGGACGCACAGGCTCATGGGCCTAGCCGCTCCGTGGCATGTGGGACCTTCCCAGATGGGGGCATGAACCCGTGTCTCCTGCATCGGCAGGCGGACCCTCAACCACTGCGCCACCAAGGAAGCCCTTTCCTGTTTCTTAAGGTAGGACTGTATTGCTATAAACTTCCCTCTTAGAACTGTTTTGTTGCATCCCATAGGTTTTGGGTTGTCATGTATCCATTGTCATTTGTTTCTAGGTATTTTTTGATTTCCTTTGATTTATTCAGTGATCACTTCGTTATTAAGTAGTGTATTGTTTAGCCTTCATGTGTTTGTATTTCTTACAGATCTTTTCCTGTAATTGATATCTAGCCTCATATCATTGTGGTTGGAAAGATACTTGATATGATTTCAATTTTCTTAAATTTACCAAGGCTAGATTTGTGACCGAAGATATGATCTATCCTGCAGAATGTTCCATGAGCACTTGAGAAAAATGTGTATTCTGTTGTTTTTGGATGGAATGTCCTATAAATATCAATTAAGTCCATCTTGTTTAATGTATCATTTAAGGCTTGTGTTTCCTAATTTATTTTCATTTTGGATGATCTGTCTATTGGTGAAAGTGGGGTGTTAAAAGTCCCCTACTCGACTGTGGAGTCGGGGCTTTGCTTTGGGGGCACGAGCCGAGGCGACTAAAAAAAACGTCCCCTACTATGATTGTGTTACTGTCGATTTCCCCTTTTATGGCTATTAGTATTTGCCTTATATATTGAGGTGATCCTATGTTGGGTACATAAATATTTACAATTGTTATATCTTCTCTTCTTCTTGGATTGATCCCTTGATCATTATGTAGTGTCCTTCTTTGTCTCTTGTAATAGTCTTTATTTTAAAGTCTATTTTGTCTGATATGAGAATTGCTACTCCACCTTTCTTCTGATTTCCATTTGCATGGAATATCTTTTTCCATGCCCTCACTTTCAGTCTGTATGTGTCCCCAGGTCTGAAGTGGGTCTCTCGTAGACAGCATATACACGGGTCTTGTTTTTGTATCCATTCAGCCAGTCTGTGTCTTTTGCTGGGAGCATTTAATCCATTTACATTTAAGGTAATTATCGATATGTATTTTCCTATTCCCATTTTCTTAATTGTTTTGGGTATTTTATTGTAGATCTTTTCCTTCTCTTGTGTGTCTTGCCTAGAGAAGTTCCTTTAGCGTTTTTTGTAAAGCTGGTTTGGTGGTGCTGAGCTCTCTCAGCTTTTGCTTGTCTGTAAAGGTTTTAATTTCTCCATCAAATCTGAATGAGATCCTTGCTGGGTAGAGTAATCTTGCTTGTAGGTTTTTCTCCTTCTTCACTTTAAATATGTCCTGCCAGTCCCTTCTGGCTTGCAGAGTTTCTACTGAAAGATCAGCTGTTAACCTTATGGGGATTCCCTTGTGTGTTATTTTTCCCTTGCTGCTTTTAATATGTTTTAATATGTGTCTTGGCGTGTTTCTCCTTGGATTTATCCTGTATGGGACTCTGTGCTTCCTGGACTTGATTAACTATTTCCTTTCCCATATTAGGGAAGTTTTCAACTATAATCTCTTCAAATATTTTCTCAATCCCTTTCTTTTTCTGTTCTTCTTCTGGGACCCCTATAGTTCGAATCGTGCGTTTAATGTTGTCCCAGAGGTCTCTGAGACTGTCCTCAGTTCTTCTCATTCTTTTCTCTTTATTCTGCTCTGCAGTAGTTATTTCCACTATTTTATCTTCCAGGTCACTTAGCTGTTCTTCTGCCTCAGTTATTTTGCTATTGATCCCTTCTAGAGTATGTTTAATTTCATTTATTGTGTTGTTCATCATTGTTTGTTTCCTCTTTAGTTCTTCTAGGTCCTTGGTAAATGTTTCTTGCATTTTCTCTATTCTATGTCCAAGATTTTGGATCATCTTTACTATCATTATTCTGAATTTTTTTCAGGTAGACTGCCTATTTCCTCTTCATTTGTTAGGTCTCGTGGGTTTTTACCTTGCTCCTTCATCTGCTGTGTGTTTTTCTGTCTTTTCATTTTGCTTATCTTACTGTGTTTGGGGTCTCCTTTTCGCAGGCTGCAGGTTCGTAGTTCCCGTTGTTTTTGGTATCTGTCCCCTGTGGCTAACGTTGGTTAGTGGGTTGTGTAGGCTTCCTGGTGGAAGGGACTAGTGCCTGTGTTCTGGTGGATGAGGCTGGATCTTGTCTTTCTGGTGAGCAGGTCCACGTCTGGTGTTGTGTTTTGTGGTGTCTGTGGCCTTATTATGATTTTAGGCAGCCTCTCTGCTAATGGGTGGGGTTGTGTTCCTGTCTTGCTAGTTGTTTGGCATATGGTGTCCAGCACTGTAGCTTGCTGGTCATTGAGTGGAGCTGGGTCTTGGCGTTGAGATGGAGATCTCTGGGAGATTTTCACTGTTTGATATTATGTGGAGCTGGGAGGTCTATTGTGGGCCAGTGTCCTGAACTTGGCTCTCTCACCTCAGTGGCACAGCCCTGACACCTGGCTGGAGCACCAAGAGACTGTCCTCCACGTGCCTCAGAATAAAAGGTAGAAAAAACAGAAAGATGAAAGAAAGAAAGAAAGAAAGAAAGAAAGAAAGAAAAGAAAGAAAGAAAGAAAGAAAGAAAGAAAGAAAGAAAGAAAAGAAAGAAAGAACGAAAGAAAGAAAGAAAGACGATAAAATAAAATAACGGTAAAATAAAATAATTATTAAGAAAAAAATTTTGAAAAGTAAAACAAAACAAAACAAAAAAGGGACGGACAGAACCCTAGGACAAATGGTGAAAGCAAAGGTATACAGACAAAATGTCACACAGAAGCATACACATACACACTTACAAAAAGAGGAAAAGGAGAAAAAATAATCTATCTTGCTCCCAAAGTCCACCTTCTCAATTTGGGATGATTCGTTGTCTATTCAGGTATTCCACAGATGCAGAGTACATCAAGTTGATTGTGGAGCTTTAATCCGCTGCTTCTGAGGCTGCTGGGAGAGATTTCCCTTTCTCTTCTCTGTTCACACAGCTCCCGGGGTTCAGGTTTGGATTTGGCCCTGCCTGTGCATGTAGGTCGCCTGAGGGCGTCTGTTCTTCGCTCAGACAGGATAGGCTTAAAGGAGCAGCTGATTCGCGGGCTCTGGCTCACTCAGGCTGGGGGGAGGGAGGGGTACGGATGCAGGGTGAGCCCACGGCGGCAGAGGCCAGCGTGATGTTGCACCAGCCCAAGGCGCGCCGTGTGTTCTCCTGGGTAAGTTGTCCCTGGATCCTGGGACGCTGGCAGTGGCGGGCTGCACAGGCTCCTGGGAGGGGAGGTGTGGATAGTGACCTGTGCTTGCACACAGGCTTCTTGGTCGCTGCAGCAGCAGCCTTAGCGTCTCATGCCCGTGTCTGGGGTCCTTGCTGTTAGCCGCAGCTTGCGCCCGTCTCTGTAGCTCCTTTAAGCAGCGTTCTTAATCCCTTCTCCCACGCACCAGGAAACAAAGAGGCAAGAAAAAGTCTCTTGTCTCTTCGGCAGCTCCAGACTTTTCCCAGACTCCCTCCCAGCTAGTCATGGTGCACTAACCCCTTCAGGCTGTGTTCACGCCGCCAACTCCAGTCCTCTCCCTGGGATCCGACCTCCGAAGCCCGAGCCTCAGCTACCAGCCCCCGCCTGCCCCAGCGGGTGAGCAGACAAGTCTCTCAGGCTGGTGAGTGCTGGTCGGCACTGATCCTCTGTGCGGGAATCTCTCCGCTTTGCCCTCCACACCCCTGTTGCTGCGTTCTCCTCCGTGGCTCTGAAGCTTCTTTCCCCCTCCGCCACCTGCAGTCTTTGCCTGCGAAGGGGCTTCTAGTGTCTGGAAACCTTTCCTCCTTCACAGCTCCCTCCCACTGGTGCAGGTCCCGTCCCTATTCTTTTGTCTGTTTTTTCTTTTTTCTTTTGCCCTACCCAGGTACGTGGGGAGTTTCTTGCCTTTTGGGAGGTCTGAGGTCTTCTGCCAGCCTTCAGTAGGTGTTCTGTAGGAGTTGTTCCACGTGTACATGTATTTCTGATGTATCTGTGGGGAGGAAGGTGATCTCCACGTCCTACTCTTCTGCTATCTTCCCGTCTCTCTCTGGGAGGTTCTTAAGAGAAGACTAAGGGAAGGGCTTTCCTGGTGGCGCAGTGGTTGAGAGTCTGCCTGCCCATGCAAAGGACATGGGTTCGATCTCTGGTTTGGGAAGATCCCACATGCCGCGGAGCAACTAAGCCCATGCGCCACAACTACTGAGCCTGCGCTCTAGATCCCACGAGTCACAACTACTGAGCGCACGTGCCACAACTACTGAAGCCCAAGCGCCTAGAGCCTGTGCTCCACAAGAGAAGCCACTGCAGTGAGAAGCCTGCACACAGCAACAAAGAGTAGCCCCCCTCACCACAACCAGAGAAAGCCTGCGCTCAGCAGCAAAGACCCAACACAGCCAAAAATAAATAAAATAAATAAATTTATATATATAAAAAAATAGAAGACTAAGGGTCAGAGAGATTGAGGATAAGTTATTCATGGCCAAGATACCTAATAAATATTGTGAGAACAAGTATACCATATACCCAAGCTCCCATTTTCCTCTAGGTCAGGGTTTCTCAACCTTGACACGACTAACGTTTCGTGCAGCACAATTCTCTGTGGCAGGGGGCTGGCCTGTGTGCAGCAGGATGTTTACCAGGATCCATGGCCTCTGCCCACCACATACCAGTAGCAACCTTCCCCAAGCTGTGACAACCTCAAATGTCTCCAGACATCCCTGAAGTCCCCTTGGGGCAAAACTGACCCCAGTTGAGAACCACTGTTGGTAACCCCCAAGTCCCTCAGCATTTCCTTGGCGGTCCAAGTGAGTGCTCTATGATGTCCTCACTGTGCACATGAAGCTTTAAGGCCAGTTCCTTAGGCCCTCCTTTCCAGCCAGACAGCTGTCCCTCAGCCCCGTCTCTGTGGAGATTCTGTCTTAGCGCTATGGCGCCAAGCCTTCCCATCTCTCCCACAGGTCTCCTCCAGTAAACTGCCATCTGGGACGAAAGGAGAACCTGCATTTAAATGGCTGGACCGAAGCATAACCGTGAGGGAGACACCTGGGCCCCTCTGCTTCCTGGGCATTCCTGTCTTTGGCTCCTTTGCAGGTCGTCTGTGTGTGTATGCGTGTGCATGAGTGTGCATGTGCCTGCATAGTGGATCCATCCCTCCATCATCTCCCTCAGCCCAGGGAAAGCTACTCAGTCCACCTACAGCCTAAGAGAAAACACCGTGTTCGCTAGGCAAGTGCAAGAGTGCTGCAGCCTCAGTGCCCGTCTTTGCAGGTGAAGCCTCTTCTGAACTGAAGTTCCAGAGCCACCGCTCCTCACAAACACTTGTACTCTGCACTGTGCTCAGCCTTACAGACCACCGAGCTCTGATTTCACTCCCTGAAAATGTCAGGGAAAGACAATTTCTCCCTCCTCCCTCCCTCCCTCGGGACAAGTTGTTCCTTCAGGACAAACTGTCCAGAGGAAAGTAACATTCAACTCGTTTAATCTAAAGAGCAGAGGACAGAGAACCCAGTGTACGTCTCTCAGGAGGATTTACTTTTTCAATGAAGCACAAATAGAGTTTCATTAGCGACCCCAAAACACCCCCAAACCCAATGCACTTATGAGACCAGTGCGTGTGGCTCCCCCACCCCCAACTCGAGTGGCAAATCTGGAACAAACGCTGACCCTCTCTCACCATGTGTCCAGCTCTGAGAATCCAGTAGAAAGCCAGGTTCTTGTGGGACTTGACAAAGGCAGACGTTTCTGAAGTCTCAGGGTCACTGTGCAGGGGCTTCCACTTCAGCTGACTGAATTTGGGCAGTTCTGCCCACTTCAGTTTTCGCACCCAGGCCTCCTGACCTGGCGAGGGGGATAAAGAAGGCCCCAGCATTAAGAGCTGAGTGGAGGAGAACCCAAAATCTGGGTCCCATGATTCGGCATAGAATCTGCAAGCTGGGATGTACATAAAACTCACTTTGGGATCTTGTTAAAATGCACAGTCCAATGCAGTAGGTCTGGGCATGGCCTGGGACTCTGCATTTGTAGCACTGGTTGTCCCAGCCACAGCCAGGCTGCCCAGGAGAAATCTAACAGCTGTGACTACTTTTTGCCCCTGACCCTCCCACTGCCCTACGCTCTGTAGGAAGGAAATCGGGGACCTCTGGAGGTGGACAGCACTGTCAGGAGGACGGAGAAACCTCAGGGTAAGGAGATGCTGGATCACACCGGGGAGGTCGTGGAAGAAACACAGAACCTTTTCAAATCGTCCTCAGTAAGCTTGGCTCCCAAGTCGCAAAAATATTCAATCCTGCTGACTTTGAGGAACGCTCATACCCTCCAGACCATGTGCCTCGATTTATCTGCCAGTTCTGAGAACTGCCTGAGCTTCTCCCTGGCCCTCCCTGAAACCAGAGGTGGGCACAGGTGGCAGCCAACGCGGGAGGGACCCCACCAAGACCATTTCCCCTGGGTCCTCATCTTTACAGGGTCGGCAGGGCTGTCTTGATTCACGCTGCAGTACTTTCCCATCCCCTGTGACGCTGCACAAAAATGAGGTTTTCCCTCAGTTAAATGGTGCCTCTGTCCAGTGGCTAGGGAAATGTCTTCTTTTTAAATTTCGAGGTGGGCGTGGGTATTATCCTTTTCTGTAATCATACCTAAGGCCTCAAAAGCTGGACAGGCCAGGCTTCTCTGAGGGGTCACAACCTCGGGCAGCCCTACCCTCTTCAAAGAGTCAAGGTCAGGGGTGGATGCATGTAACAGGAAATGGCCTTCCTCCTGCCACTTCAATGTCAACAGTCCCCCAAGAGGCCAGTTCCCTTCCAGCTCAACCCACGACACTGCCTCCATGGGCCCCGAGTGGTTTCTACCCATGGTGTCCACGATGAGGTCAAGCTGTCCATTATACACGGTCACGTTGACCCCGGCTTCCAGCAGCTCATCCACAATGCTGATGACGGGTTTCATGAAGTCCCCCTTCATGTTCAGGAAGACGCTGGCAGCCTGGCCTGTACCAGGGGAAGGAGAAAGAGGTAGCAGCTTGGAACCTGCCAGAACAAGAGGCACCTTTCAGCCCAGAGCACCCAGCACCCAAAAGTGACCACCGTGCAGCACCTAACAAAGACCGAATACACAGCTGCTTCACCCACAGGGACCAGCTGGCCCAGAAATCTGTGCCCCGAGCTGGCCGTGGAGAAGGGGAGCCCAAACAGCACACGTGTCTGTTCATCCAGGTGCTTGTGATGACAGCAGATGCCATCTGTCATGAGGGATGGAAACCCAGAGAAAGCTAACACCCAAGGAAACAGGGAGGTTTAGAAAATACCCTTTGAGGGACTTCCCTGGTGGCGCAGTGGTTAAGAATCCGCCTGCCAACACAGGGGACACGGGTTCGATCCCTGGTTCGGGAAGATCACACATGCCGCGGATCAACTAAGCCCGTGCGCCACAATTACTGAGCCCATGTGCCGCAACGACTGAAGCCCGCGTGCCTAGAGCCCGTGCTCCACAACAAGAGAAGTCACCACAATGAGAAGCCCGCGCATCGCAACAAAGGTTAGCCTCCACTCTCCACAACTAGAGAAAGCCCGCGCGCAGCAACGAAGACCCAATGCAGCCAAAAAAATAAATAAAATTTTTAAAAAGAAGAAAATACCCATTGCGCTGGTCCTCTCAGGGGACAAACTGATTTGGGGCCAGCATTAGTCTTCCTCCTTTGCTGAGTCACACCAGAGACAAGGTTTTTTTGTTTTGCTTTGTTTTTGCTTTTCAGGGCCAAGTTTTAAGCTCTGAACCAGTAGGGCTACCTTAGTAATCAACAAATCAGTCCTAAACCAATTCAGAGCTGGCCCTTGGTAAAGTCACATGGATGACTAGCCCCAGGCAAGAGAGGAGGCGGTCCGCACAGCCTTCTTGCTGGGTCCCTGACCATCAGTGTCATCGTATGTCCTGAACGACGGCAGCAGCCATCATTGACTTTTAGTGCTAAGTAAGCACTCTGCAAGCAACAACCCATTGCCTCCTTCCTTCACCAACCCTGCGAGGTTAGGCTCTTTAGCCTGTGCAATGGCTAAAGAACATAAGGCTCAGAGAGGCTGAGCAACACGCCCCGGGCCAAACAGCCAGTGGCAAGCTGGGACCGGAACGCAGGCCTGGCTGACTCCGAAGTATGTAGGCCTTAACTACAAACTGGACTTGGGACACTGAGGGTACCCGGAAAGGACAGTCTGTCCTTTCCAGACCCATACACAGGCACACCCGAGCCAGGGAGAGTTTGCTCTTATCAGTTTTCATCTGCAAAAGTGTAGTTGGCTCGCCCGTCTAGCCACACTGGGCAGCGAGGGAGGGTCCCTATAACGAGAGAAACTGGGGCTGGGCGACACTGTCATGAAGGTAAGATGAGGGGGTTGAGCTGAAAAGATGTGCTCTTGTGAGCCTGACCTTCACCTGGCCTCCTGGGGGTGCTCACATCGCCTCCTTCTCAGCATCCAACCTCCCATGGGTGTCTGTACCCCTTTAAGCTCTGACACCGCATTCTTTTGTTTGAGCTAACTTTTCCCTCATTACTAGTAAACTCTAAGGGATGAGGGGGAAATGAAGACACTAGGTCTAGGACTGCGTGTTGGGAGGATGGCCGTGTGCCCTGAAGAAGCCAGGGCCAGAGCCAAGTCCCAGCCTCTCCACCGCTGTCAACGTTCTGCCCTAACAGAGGCATAGCTTTGGGGTCTCTTAGACATGAATAAAACCCTCCTCAGCTTGAGTGTTTCCCCTCCAGGAGTCTGGTGGTCCCACTTACTCACAGCTTCCCTATAAGACTGAGCAGGAACTTACTGGGGTCCCTGAGGACCCCTGTATTTCCCCACTATGACCTTCAGACCAGAAGGCAATAGATGGCAGACCACATCCACATCAGGACGCCTGCAGAGGCCAGCCCGAGAGAGCTTCTCAAACCCCGTCCGAAAGGGCCTTTGTCTGGAAGTCTCACCCACAACCAACTGTGGCCTTGGGCATGGCTTTTTTTTTTTTTTTGCAGTACGCGGGCCTCTCCCTGTTGTGGCCTCTCCCGTAGCGGAGCACAGGCTCCGGACGCGCAGGCTCTGCGGCCATGGCTCACGGGCCCAGCCGCTCCGCGGCATGTGGGATCTTCCCAGACCGGGGCACAAACACGCGTCCCCTGCATCGGCAGGCGGACTCTCAACCACTGCGCCACCAGGGAATCCCTGGGCATGGCTTTTTTAATCTCAATTTTTTATTATGGAAAACCTCACACTGATACAAAAGTAAAGAGGAGGGTGTGATGATTCCCATGTACTCACTCCTGGCTTCCACTTATAAAAAGTCGCTTCATTTCTCTCCCCAGCCACTTCCCTTACCAACCCCCGATTTTGAACCAATTTTGGCATGTTATTTACTGTCTTTCTATGTTTGCTCATCTATCAATGTCAATACTATTCTGCCTGCAACACACTATCGCCACCACCAAAGCCCATTCAACAGATTAAGGCCTTTGAATTTCCACCTTTTTCACCCCCCCAGCTCTACAAAAGACGTTTTAATTAGATCACACAAGTTACCTCCCCAGGAGCAATCTTCAGGAATAATTTTGAGTTTCTTTCTGATGGGACCATTCATGAGCTGACTTAAGGCATCCTGCTGTAAGTGTCTCACGTGGCGCTGGAAAAGGTGAACTAAAACAAACTGGTACACGGTGAGTCAAAGGACTGGAAATAAGACCAAGAGAACCTCTTTTCTAAGCGGCCGGGGATGCTGTGTGTAAGAGGGAGGCCTGCACCTGGAAGAAGAAAAGTGTCCCCCTGATTCCCCCGAGATGGCGGGGGGTGGGGGAGTCAGGAACATGTTCAAAGTGGAGATGCTTCATTGGTTTTGATTGCTGCATTTTATGTACTCTGGGGCCACTGAGATTACCCAGCACGGCCAAAGGCAATCAGCTGAGTGGAATCTAGAGGCCTCCTGCAGCTTCTACGTGGCGGGAGGATACCAGGCATTCAGCACCCGCAGGGAAGACAACTCAATCCAGCCTTCAGAGAACTGACATCGTCATTCAATGTGCAGAAGCTGGTTTCCAAACTTCAAAACACTGTCTAAGTGCAAGAAGTCGGATGCAAAAGCCTAACTAGTGCATGACTCCATCTATGTGAAATGTCCTGAAATGGCAAATGTAGAGAGACTGAAAGCAGATTAGTGGTTGCCTGGGGCTGGGAGTGGGAACAGAAATTGATGGCAGACAGACACGTGGGCTCTTTCTGGGGTGATGGAAATGTGCTAAAACTCGACTGTGGAGATGAGTGCACAACTCTGTAAATAAACTAAAAACCATGGAATTACACACTTAAAATGGGTGAATTTTATGGTACGTAAATTATATATCCATAAAGCTTTTTAAAAAATTGGTTTCCTCTCCCACGGAGGCTGAGACAGGGTCTAGCAACGTCAAGGTCCACTCACCTATGTGGCTCTGGGTGAATTCTAGACTCGATTTCATGGTAGACGTGGGAGACGTCTTAGTTAAGATGTTATAGAAGTTCACCCCGTCTGTGTTCTGAGATACAGAGAAATATATTCGGCTGTTTGTTTACTTATTCACTATCAAGGTTGCAAAACAGAACGGCACCTGGCTCTCCACCTTATCCGAGGACAGCTTTAACGCTGTACATTTGCTCGGACCAGAAAGAAACGTAGCCCTTAAGGCCCAGAGACCAGCAGTGTCAGCCCAGTCTCCTGGCATAGCGAGCAGCTCATTCCAGTGGAGCTCCGATGCCGCAGGAGGAAACCAAGGGCCTGCGTGTTAATTACCAGGGAAAACCGAGCTACAGAGAGTCCTACATACTCAAGTCCTCAGCCTGTGCATTCTTCCCTCCTGGCTCACTGGGGCCAAAGCACTGCTCGTCAAGGATCCAAACACTTGCCTCTGTGGGACATATTCCTTTTTATAGAAGCCATACCTTCAGTCAAGAGGCAGGCAAGTCTTGCAGGCTGGGTGGCTTTCTGACCCTGTCTTTGCTCAGACTCGCCAGATTTATCGTTTAGTTTGACATCATTTCTCGACTTGTGGGCAGTCTCAGGATAGATCCCAATCCTAACAACACCAACCAAGGTCCCTTCACCCAAGGGGAAAAGCCAAGCAGGCTGGCCCCGAGCGCGTCCCCTCTTACCTGTTCAATGACCATTTCTGCTTTCCCCCACAGCTCGGTGGCCTCTTTGTAGAGTCTCTTATTTATGGCATCCAGGACTTGTTCTGCAACCCGAGACACCTCTGCCAGACCTTGGTCGTCGAGAAGAGACTGGAACGCAAAGCAAGAACTAAAAGGCCCACTTTGTGAGAGACACAAACCTGGCATGGCTCCAGTTAGGGATGGGTAACAGAAAGAGCGGCAGGAAGGAGAAGGGACCGTCCATATTGATGATGGAAATATAGGAAAACGGTAACTGAGTCTAAGTGATGGGTATATGGGTGTTCCCCATGATCTTTCAACTTTTCTGTGTATTTGAAAATGTCTGTAATAAAAAGCTGGGGGGGGAATTTTAAAATGTGCATTTCTTATAGCTGGAGAAATGGGATAACTGTGCTGCTATTTCTTTAAATTTGTCCCCAAGACCAGCTGTTGCTTAGGGTCTTTGATTTGATACAGATTATTTGATAAGTCCCTAAGGGGCAACGTCAACCACACAGGCAAACCCAGCTAGCTTTGTCCTTCCTTCGGACAGAGCCAGAAGACGTCAGCTGGGCTGTTAACCACAGAAGGTGCAGAGTTGCGGACTCATCTACTTACCATGCTGTACAAGTAAGGTCCCCAGGAGAGCACTGAGTCTAAAGGAAACCACGTAAGAAAGTAAGTTTGCTGTGGCTCTGTCCTCCCCACAAAACACCTAACTAGCTTTCCTTCCAAAGCAGAAAGAGACAGAAGAAATGCAGTGGCTTTGGGTCTGAAGGCTCCTTAACTCACCAGGGCCCATGCAGGCCTGATGTCTCAGTGGCTGGGAGGTGGGGCGAGGCTGTGGGGGTCTTTCTGGTGACTGGACTAAATGCTACATTAATTTGGCCTGATACTGGCGCAGCCAGTGAGTCGCCAGGGATGGTACCACAGGCGAGCAGTGCGTGTGCAGTGGAGGCCCTCGTTTGCAGACTTCTAGACTTTGTGACAGCCTAAACTATTTCCCCACCTTCAGAGTTCTGCTCTGCATCCTGCCTGCTCCTCCAGTCTGGGGACGCCAGCTTCCGTCAAGGAGCTAATTAAGGAAGAAGACTAATGACCTCACAAGTGTCTGTGCTGTAACTGCCGATCGATTCATTTCAATCCCGAAAATGTATTGAGAGTTTACTATGGCCTAAAGCCAGTAAGGAGCTTTATAAGATATAACACGAGTAAGACAATACCTGACTTCAAAGAGAATAGTTGGGCTTGGTTTGGACAAGTTCACAACTACCATAACGCTAAGGACGGCTAGTGCCATCGAGAGATGGGCCAAAAAAGTAGCAAGGCCCACAACTTTCTTTTTTGGCTTATGTGATTTTCTTCTTCTGTAATTAAAAAAAAACTGAAGTATAGTTGATTTCCATCAACGACCACAACTTATAGAGCACATTTGAACACATCACTCCTTTGCTTAAAGCCTTCAATGGTTCCCCCTAAGCCCAAGTATCTCAAAGTCTGTTTCAAATAACCCCAGTTCTACAGAACGTTAACCAAAGTATTAGAAGGAAAAATGACTTGGTGGTGAAATACCTTTGGGGTTATGCAAAAGACACATATTTTTACTTTTTACTGCAGGACTTCTCAGAGCCTTTAATGTACCTGTGAACCGTGAGGAAGTGGGACCAGTATTTGGCACTTCTGAAACTTATTTGGCCATGGAGCCCTTTGCATAGCACTTCATTGGACTGGTATTCTTCAGAGCACACCCTGAGAAATGCAGGCACACCAGGTCCTACAGGACCTAGTTGTCATTCACCTCTCCAGCTAAACCATCAAACCTGTGCCTCAGTTTCTGTTTCTGTTGCTTTTTTTTTTTTTTTTTTTTTTGCAGTACGTGGGCCTCTCACTGTTGTGGCCTCTCCCGTTGCGGAGCACAGGCTCCGGACGTGCAGGCTCAGTGGCCATGGCTCACGGGCCCCAGCCGCTCCGCGGCATGTGGGATCTTCCCAGACCGGGGCACGAACCCGTGTCCCCTGCATCGGCTGGCGAACTCAACCACTGCGCCACCAGGGAAGCCCCCCTCAGTTTCTTATAAAGAATCATCTGCAGTTCTCCAATGCATCCCATTCCCTGCTTGATCTAGACCAGGGACTGACAAACCTTTTCTGAAAGAAAGAGATAAATAATAAATATTTCTGGCTTTGCAGGCCAGCCGATCTCTGTTACAACTACTCAACTCTGTTTCGGCAGCCTCCAAACAGTCAGAGGATATGTAAATAAATAGGTGCTGACTGTGTCCCAGTAAAAACTTATTTACTAAAGCAGAGTGGCAGGACAGAATTGACTTGGAGGCCGTAGTTGCTGAACTCTGATGAGGACCTCTGATGTCCAGTAGAACTTTCTGCAATGATGGAAATGTTCTATTACCTTTTTCTTTTTCTTCCAC